>NC_091392.1:181618919-181951419 GCF_032191515.1 Phaenicophaeus curvirostris | reverse complement strand
TGGGTTTGTTTCATGGAAATGAGAGGGAAGAAACTTCATGATTTATGAATTATGCTGGGTTTTTTTAATATTGTTTATAACATTAAAAGGAAATTAACTGCAGCAGAAAGATTTCATATTCAACTATAAACCTGGTCATTAGAATCTCAATATTATCTAATAAATAAATTAAACAAAAAACCCCAAAGTTGTAAAAGGAATATTTAACATCATAGTGCCACAATAGTGATGTTCTGCTTATGGCTGAGCAGAAACTTGCATTAGAAAGCCATTTTTTATAATTAATTCGATACTTGTGATTTTCTGAAGAATTTTCCCAGTCTTCCTCTACGCCTGTAGGCATATTTGCGTGTTAATTTGTTAATAGACTGTAAACTCTTTTTCAGTTGCTTGATATCGAAGAGAAGGCCTGAGGAATCATCCCATAACTGTAAAGTCATCCATTAAGGAATGATTTTGTGGTTTGATACACCATATAAATTTCTACTCACATAGCTTTAACTATCTGCAAGTTAGGCATTTAGTTTAAGCTTATCATGTAGGTCTATCAGTAGTGACTAACAGACAGAAATCCTAAGAAGAAACTCTTTTCCCCTATGCTGACACCTATTTTTCATTCACATTTGAAGTCTCAGATTTTAGCTTAAATGAGCTTAACTCAAACTTAATAGATAATTTTAATTAGATTAGATGTATTTTATCCAGAATTTAAAGAAAGGCTTTGAATTCAACTTGTACAGAATGGATCCAGGACTTCTGTCTATGTAGTCTGTCAAAGAGAAGACAAGCAGTTTATATACAGGGAACTCTTAAAGGATCTCCTTGATCATGTTTGTCTCAGCCTGTCAGGCAATCATCTAAGGGTAAAGCTGAGATACAATTTTTACCTGTACTTAAAGAACTGAATGACTTACCAAGGGTGGTGATCAGTTCTTTACTACTGGTAATTTTAAACTGAGTCCTAGTTGGGTTTTGTTTGGTTTATGTTCCTTCTTTTTTACTTTAAACAAAAAAAAATTGAAGCAAGAACTAACACAAGGAAGGCCTTAGGTCTGTTACTGTACTCTCTGTTCTAGGTTACATCAACCTACCATACTCCCAGCCTTTGAATAAATGGTCAGGTTTATCTCACTCAGCTTTCAAAGGTTAGGGGTTGAGCAATCTAGGCTTCATACATTCATATTCTTTCCATTGTCAATGAAGAGAAATGGGTAATTCCAGATAGACATCCTGATTATAGTTTTTGATATATACAACAACTGCTTCTGCAGGGTACTGGGTTGATCTGCACAGATCTCTGCAGAAGCAATAATTCACATGCACGAGCTTTGCAATGATAGAGAACTTACGGAAAATGTAAATGCTTATGGTCATGAAAAGTGCTGAGACCCATTCTCAGAGTGCCTTCACATACAGGCAGACCAACTGGACTCTCACTGCAGATTTCCAAAACTGTGTACCCTTCATGTGTTTCTATAATAACATGTATGATCAAAGAAACAAAACTTGTCTGTGGTACTTCAAGGTAAACCACGATGAACTCAATCAAATCCTCGTAGTTCAATTCGGGCAAAGTTTCTGCTAAAATACACATGAGAAATATGAATTCTCCTGATATACAGAGCATAGATTTTAATTTTATTCTCTGTGTGAATTCATATTCCTTGCAGTAAAGAAAACACCCAAAACCTTTAGTTATGTATAAAGACAGGGAGGGTAAGGACCATGCAACTGTCATTTTCTTTTAAATGAGTTAAAGGTCTTATTCATCTCCAGATTATTAAACATACTTCACCCAAGTCAAAATTAAATTCTGCAGGGTATGGCAATGACTGTTGCATAATACAAATGACAGAGAGCACTGTGCCTCGTTCTCATACTCTTACATTCTGTAACAAGAGAATTTACCAATTGTGCTCTTCTGCTGTGGCCCTCACACTGTAATTAATCTATACATTAGAGATCAGACCAGACCTCTTGCCCTTTAATTTCAAACTCTCAGAGCTCTGTTCAGGTCACTAGTACCTCAGTGGACCAACTACTGAAATTTCATTGATAGGTATATAGGAAGAAAAAAATCCATCTTTGCAGCTTATCCAACAGCATAAGTCTGAAGGGCATAGATTTGGCCTCCTTTACTTTGGCTGCAGTGAGAATTATTCCTCTCAAGAAGATGAGGTGAATATTATTGAGCTTTAGAGTTCACACTTCAGCTAATGCCTGTTTTTCAGAAAGCCATCTATATGGAATTTCAAGACTTTCTTCATTCCCTGGGTGAGTGTGCTGCCTTATGCATGAAACGGTTCAACATGACATATCAGTGGGATTTTGTGTTATACTTTTACCTGTTCTCACATGGTCAAAATCCTGCATCCCTTGCTTCAGCAAAACTCAAAATGGCTGTGCAAATTTTGTTAGGATAAGGACAGTGAGGTAGTGAGAAATGGCACGGCACAACAGACATTGAACTTCAACAAAAATTGGAACTCCTTTTCCACCATTTCTGACACATTCTTTCCTCTTAAATCAGGCCAAAATGCTGAAAGAACAGAACAAGCTCTGACAACAGATCTGAGAACTCGGTGAAGTAATTTTTTTTATACATAGAAATGAAATGTTCTGTTTTCCCCAAATTGAAAGGTATTACTTAAAATTAAGGTGACAGTGAGGTGCATCTGTCCAAGGAGCCATGGCACACATTACAATTGCAATTGCAGTGCCCAAGTCTTCATTCTCCCCTTGGATAAGGCTAATTGGCAAATTATGAGAGCCCTATGTACTAAGATGAGACACAGAGCTCAGTTAAAAAGATTTACGCTATGTTTTAAGCTCAGATTCCTCACATCAAAGCATTTCAGTAGCTCACACAGCTTTATTTTTGAGTAAAATCAGTTTTGACTAAAACCATTATATCTGGGATATATTTTTTCAGAAGAAAATTAGGAAGACAGAAGGGTGCAGAAGGAAAGCCAGACTTCCTCAGGAAATTATTTTGCTGAAACAGCATTATCTCTAGAAAAATCATTTCAGTGGAAGCTTCACAATATTCAGAATGATATAGAATTTCTGATGCTCCCTTACCACAAAGAAATGAGATACTAATTCATTCCCAAGAGAACTGGAGGGATTTGTTGCTTGTTTCTTTTTGAAGGAGGATACATATTCAGTCCCACGGGATCTGAAAGAACATCTCAGACCTGAACCAAGATGCATTCTGAAAGATGCCAGGAGGAAAGTTTTTGCGGAGCCAGCCCCTTCAAGAGCTTTTTACAGCCAATGCTTTCAACCAATAGCTTTAATAAGATCTGAATTTATACACAAACATTTAGAAATCAAATAAATAAATAAGCGTGGGGGAGAAGAGAACTTCACAGTATTCAGTATAATATTATGAGCACAGTGTTAGAGAAAACCATGCATCTGTTTTATAGTTGGTTTATATTCTTCTCTTGTGTGCGCATTTTATGCTCATAAAAATTAACAACCTTTGGCTATCCATTTGTATTTATAACATCTGCAGTACCAATGGGTCCAGTTCTAGTTTCTCCATCCCAGGCTTGCTAAGCATCCTAATTTGGAAAGAAAATGCCAGATAACTCTCCAGGGTAACATTCACAACATCATCAGCTCTTGATTCCTAGACATCCTAATGTCACCAATGGGAAGTCTATAACAAAGGAAATCCCGTTGGCAGTGAAGCAGGGTACGGACAGAAATGCCAGTCTTAGATTATTCTGTTTGAGCCAATCAAGGTATCACTAACTGCAGTCTGAGACTGGAGTGGTCTTTCTGCTTAGGGGTAAAGAACATATTTTCGCTATGTAAATGAAGAGGGTCGTTGAAGAAGATGAGCTCAGAAAACTATATTCACATTATCACTGCTCCCCTGATGGTCCTAATCAGAGCTGAGATCTCCCTAGAGATCTGTTGTTTGTGAGTACCGAGACAGGAAGGACTCTCTTCCCTAGTTTCTCCTCTGGAGACACACGAGTTCACTACTGCCTTACAGGGGAAAGAATAATAAAAAAAAAATCAACAAAAACCCAATCAACCAAACAGCAGCAATCAACCAAACAGCAGCAAAAAAACCAAGGCCTCCAGAAAACCACTGGTACAAATCCTGAATTCAGCTAGTGGGACTATTACTGTGATATTTTAAGAGAGATAAAAAAGATTACTTTCTCCTCTGCTACAAATTGCTGCAGTGAAAATGTTCCAGGTGGTGTGCAGCTGGTTCAACTCAACTATTTCCATGTACAGATAGATCCTCTAGCTATGAGGAAGTTGCTAGTTGTTTTGCTGATAAATTCAAGATTTCTTTTGAGCCTGCTGTGCTTTGAGGGAGCAGGGGAATATCTCCAGAGGGAAAATGAAAAATTTCTGATGAGGTGCATCTGGTAATACAGTGCAACTGCATCTGCCTGGTATTGCCAGTGTATACTTTTGATGTCAGCCCTTCCTCACCGGGAACAGACAGAAGTGAGATAGTGCATTACGATAGACAGCTGTTTTCAGAGAAGTATTGGTGAGGAAAAGTCCATGTCACAAACTTCAGGTCAACATTGAGTCAGCTGAGCTGGGAAATCCTCTTCCCAGGCTGTGGGGGAAAGTCCCGTGCACCTGAAAAATGCGTTGTACAAATCAGAACTTTGACAAGGGTGTCTTTGAGACTGCTGTCAAGACTAGCTGTGTCCAAGCCCTGTACCCATAGCTAGGCATGGGGGAGCACACTGGGGCTGCCTGTGGAGCACAGAAGGTCTCAGAGCACTCCAGAGGAAGAGCCAGACGGGAGGCAGTCCTTCATGAACTATGAGGAAATAGCCAGAGCGTCCATGTGGCAGAGAAATGTGAATTTTGGCAGAATTTCCTTCACCGTAGTCCTTCTTGTCAGCTGTGAAAACCCTGCAGGTCTACTTAGTTGTTACAGAAACTCTCCTCTACAACACCATTGGCTCCTCTGCAGATTCTACATTAGAGAAATAAGAGCTATATTTCAGCTTGAAAATGCAGTTTGCCAAGCAGGGTTTTCTGTTTGTTTGTTTCAGCAGGATCAATAGCACCCAACTTAAAAAAAATGTCATAAGCTTTGTGTATTTATTTTGTTTGTGTTTGTTGCTCTGTGGGGTGAGTTTACCTTGGCTAACACATGCTCACAGGAAATAAAATAAAAACTGCATGGAGAAGAATATCTCCAAAATAAGAAGAGCAATAGTGATTGTTCTTAGCAATCAATACTAGCTGTGTGCAACACTGGAGAGGAACCAGGGCTCGGTGGTACTGTATTGCTTTTTGTCTTGGTTTGACTTAGAGTTAGTAATTTACGGAAAAAAAAATGCTAGAGGAGAAAAGTAAAGGAAAGGCATTTCTCTCAGGCAGAATGGAAATGGCTTTTTCTGTTGAGGTTAAATCTCCCATATGATAAAGAAGTAAAGAGAAATGGCTGCAGAAGAAACATAGTGAACAGTTGATGTAAATTTTTAGCATCTGAAGTCAGAGCCCACATTTGGTTTCCAAGCATGCTGTCACTTTGGTTTCCAAAGCTGCAGTCTCATCTCACCCACCAAGCCCCTCATTTCACTCCCTGCAGTTCCTTGTACCAAATTAAATGCACTTTTCCTTTTTGCCACATTAATTTTAAACTGAAGTGGTCTTCCCACCTTCCTTGGACCCACACAGTTGCAGGTGTGGTGGAGCTGCACGGCTGAGAGTGAGCAGCAAAGCCTTTCTGGGCTGGACCTGTCTATGCTGGCTTAAAGTATTTGTTAAGCATAGTCTTCTGAAGTCTTGCAGGCTTGGACTTAGACTCTTGATTAGCTTGTGTTCCTTTCAGACAACTCTGGCAATACAGGGCTTCTTTGTACACTCACAAAGTTATAAAGGGCAGTTTATACAATCATAAAGATATATAAATAATTTTGTTTTCCCCAGTATTGGAGAACTCCAGTTTTTCATTATAATAGTGTTCTCCAGATAACATTAATGCAGAGATCTGTGTGCATAGGAACATTAACTCCTGATGAGGCCTTGGAGATTACTGAATGTGTTACATTACAATAATTTTCAGGAAGCAGGAAACTGTTGCTAAGACAGTACACCATATTTTATGATGAACTTAGCAGCTAGCAAAATGTATACATTTACAAAATTATGAATCAGTTACCAAAAAGAGCAATTATCAGGAAGAGTCTTCTATGTTCTACAAAATATAGCTTTGGAGGGTGTTATTTAAATAACCTAAGAGAAATTCCACACTCATTTTTCTATCGAGGTAAATGAGGTCAGGCAGTACCTGCTATGATTTGTGCTGCAGAACTCTGGGAGTCCCCTTGAGAAAACATTTCCAACTCTGCAGAAGTCTTACACACAATAACACAGCATGACAGCTCTGCTTTTGCACTTACTGCCTCTCAGAAACTGACTGTTAAATAAGTACAAAGTTGCATTAACTAACCAACAAGTGGGGTCACATGCAGATAGCTATTTCACTGTAATTTTCAACTGTTGTCTTCAAGAGGTATTCTCTAGATTGTAAAATGCTGTATTCAGGTTGCTAATCCATCCAGACAGCCAAAGTCTGATTTTGGTCCTATATTTGAAATGACTGATCTCTTTCTGTTTTTTAGCATTTTGATATCAGCTTCAGCTTCCTGACAACAAACTTGAAAAGGCTGAAAAAGTTGCTCTCTTTCAGAGAGATATCTAACTTTTTACATGGTGACCTTAGCGTGCTAAGCCAGGATTTGGGGGCTGTAGTCAGCAAGTTGTAAAAGGACCTGAAGGACAAAACAGTGCCACTAAAATTTGTCTTTTGGTTTCAGAGCATTTTGGAAATTACTTGCCACTCATATACAACAGAATGTGAAAATCCAAAAGCTCCGTAATGCTCCTTCAGATTCCAATATTCTGACTTTAACGTTACAAATGCTTCAGCAGCCTGAGATTAATATTAAAAGCTATGAACAAAAGTTCCTGAAGGCAGAAACCAGTATATTGTTGAAAACCACTAACCAAGCCTCAGAAATTCATTTTTGGAGAACAAGAACTTCTCCCAGGCTTTCCTATTTATTGGTCCATGCTTTTGAAAACTCATCCTGTCAGATTTTCTCACTCCAATGCAAAGTTGGTTAACTTCGCCAGGCTGGAGGTGGGAATTCCAGTAATTTTCTTCATTCACTGAAGCCAGGAAGAGTGAAAGCCGGGAAACTGTTTCCCCTTAAAGTACATTTTCAACAATTCACACGTTTGGTGTTGAAGATATGGACAGAAGTCTGCTTTGCTTAGCTGTGTATCAGAACTGGGCCTCCTGCCACCATCACATCCTCAAAAACAGGGTTGGCCAAGTTTTAGCACTGCTAAAATGGAGGAAAACAAACCTAATTTTAATGTCTTGTGAATTAATACTTGATCCTGTGTCTTGCCTGTACCACCCTAGGCTGCAACCTGCTTTAAGCATAAAGAAAGACTATTAAAGAAACTTTAATTCCTTGGCGGTAATTCTACCATAGCATATACTTCTTCATTTAGCTGTGTACAGGAAGTCCAGCGAATGTCTTGAAAAGCATGGTTTTGTCAGTTTTACACATGCTTCTCACATTTTCAGTGACTGTTCCATACTTGCGTCAGAAATAACCATGAGGAATGTGAGTACCTCAGGCAATACAAGTTTTCTAGTTGATCTACAGTAGCTTTTGGAACAGAAACATGCTCATAGCTGTGTGCCAGCTAGTAAAAATCAGTCCACCCATCTCCCAAACAGGGGTTTTTAATTATACTGCACTGCAGCACATTCAGCTGAAGTCTTTGAGAAGACACAATTGTCATGTTTTGAATAACAGAGGATCAGCCCAGAAGCTTTGCTGGAAATCAGGACTGGTGTAGTCTGAGATCCTGTTCTGTACAATTTGGAAGAAACTTCTGACATGATATTTCAAAAGTGATCTCTTTTCTGGCAGCACTTCACAGAATCACAGAATCACAGAATCACAGAATCACAGAATAACCAGGTTGGAAGAGACCCACCGGATCATCGAGTCCAACCGTTCCCATCAAACACTAAACCATATCCCTCAGCACCTCATCCACCCGTGCCTTAAACACCTCCAGGGAAGGTGACTCAACCACCTCCCTGGGCAGCCTGTTCCAGTGCCCAATGACCCTTTCTGTAAAGAATTTTTTCCTAACGTCTAGCCTAAACCTCCCCTGGCGGAGCTTGAGGCCATACCCTCTTGTCCTGTCCCCTGTCACTGGGGAGAAGAGGCCAACACCCTCCTCTCTACAACCACCTTTCAGGTAGTTGTAGAGAGCAATGAGGTCACCCCTCAGCCTCCTCTTCTCCAGGCTAAACAACCCCAGCTCTCTCAGCCATTCCTCATAAGGCCTGTCCTCCAGCCCCTTCACCAGCTTTGTTGCTCTTCTCTGGACTCGTTCCAGAGCCTCAACATCCTTCTTGTGGTGAGGGGCCCAGAACTGAACACAGGATTTGAGGAGCGGTCTCACCAGTGCCGAGTACAGAGGGAGAAGAACCTCCCTGGACCTGCTGGTCACGCCGTTTCTGATACAAGCCAAGATGCCATTGGCCTTCTTGGCCACCTGGGCACACTGCTGGCTCATATTCAGTCGGTTGTCAACCAACACCCCCAGGTCCCTCTCCTCCAGGCAGCTTTCTAGACAGACTTCTCCATTAAAATGAGTGTCAGTCCTATGCATGTTCTACAGTGCGGGGGGGGGGGCTTACAGTAGAGTTGAGTATACCAAAAAAGATTTGATGTGGTCATTAACATTTTTATAGAATCTAGTTCCTTTTAGTACTACATTCCAGGGAAGGTTCTTCCAGGAAACCATCTTTCTTCGAGAGGAATGAAAAATAAACAAACAGAGCCTTCTTAAACAGAAAATAAAAAAAAATGGGGGCTAGCGCTAGCATGACACGGTGGGTATCTTAGCCCCAAGGGCTGCTTTTGTATTTGATGGCACATTAAGGTTCCCCATGCTTTACCCACACTACACCCAAGTAAATTAATCCTTCCTGAACATGAAGCTGGCCTTGCTTTCAGCTCTACCTGAGAAATGTAAGTAGTTTTTCTACTCTAAAATTAATTACCAATTTTAATTAAATTCAAGTACGGACACAACTAGGTTCCAGTGTACTTCCCTTTTATCTGGTTGTCAGGCTTCTCTTCACCTTGGAGCTCCTAGGGTTGTAGTTGGGTTTTGGAAGTAGCTATTCAGCTTCATTTCTCCAGGGCTCTCAGATACTTCTGCAAGGACAGCTGCCTATTGTTCCTGTTCCAGAATTTGCCCCTTTTATTATTTGAGCGAAGATTGTCCTTACTGCAACCCATCCATTTTATTTATTTTCTCTCTTTGAACCCACTGGTCAAGATTTTTTGAACGTTAATCTTCTCTCCGAAAAATTTTGCAGTCCTTCTTATGTCATCTACAAAATGCCACAGTCCTGTTTTATAGTCCATTATACAAGGACAAAACCTTGGAACACATCTTGAGATGGTTCATTGCAGAGACATGATCAGCCTTTCAGGTGCAAACCATTAAAAATACTGACCACAGTTCATTGCATGGTTTTGTTCCCAAACCACAGGAGAACCCTCTAGGCCATATTCATTAGCTTATTTTTTAGGATCGAGGAGAGCAAACTCAAATATCCCCATCCCATTTTTTTTGTGACCTTGTGGTCACAATAAAGCCTTTACCTGTACCTGTCTCACCAATTGTCAGAGAAATGTCAGTAATGCTGTTTTCTCACGTGCCTTACAGTCATGTTGCAGGGCTTCATCACCTGAATGTAAGATACTCTGAAGAGAACTTCAGCTGTAAGTGCTTCAAATTGATATCAGTCCTAGCGGAGAGCATGCATCTATATAGTGGGAAAGAACTTGATTCACCTTTCGTCTCATATGGAAGGTGACTGTTAAATTTCATTACTTCAGGGAACACCAGCAAGAAAGCAAATACTAAATAAATTCTTAAACCATGGCAATATTCATGCTCTCCCTACTAGCTACAACTCAGTTCAATTGCTGAGTCTGCAGAAACTCTAAATACCTTCCTTTACCTCAAAACACCACTTCTTTATCAATTTTATCTCTCAGAACTTTAAGATACTTCCCTTCAGTGCACTTGCAAACACTTCACACTGGACTCCTCTGCCATCCTCTATCTCTGATTTAAAGCATAATTTCATGAATGATAAGTGATGACCTCTCTCTTGCTTCCTGTGTGGGCTGTTCTCAGCTGTCTTGTTCAGCACAGTTCTGGTCTTTATTGCACAGTGCTTCATCTTTATAGTTGTTATCAGACATTTATATCACCTTTCTTGTATGCTGGCTACTATTGGCAGAGGGTCCATTGTACAATGCATCAAACATATACTGGAAAATTGCTTTTGGCAATGATTCTGTGTGTTGATTTTTTTTTCGTTCAAGCTGCATCACACGTGATTTGTACTTGTTGCTTTGCATAGACGTGGATCTCAAAATGCAGAAAAACAACCATGGTTTTCAAAGCAGAAGTCTGAAATTACTCCTCAGTACTGCAATCTTAGACTGGTATGATTCAGAATGGGATTGGAAGTGTCTTGTGAACATCTGAACACCCTAAAATATCTGATGTATAGGTTAGAGTTTTCATACATATAAGGAAACATCTTGTAAGTATAGACCTTCACCCTCTTGTATAATAAATCAGAATAAATACCCTGAAATTATACCTGCTCCTTCCACACAGCTATCACCCACACAAAAGCACTTGCCACATACATAACATCACCCTGAATACCACGGGCACTTAGGAACAATTTCATTACAAATTTACCTCCTTCCTTTCAAATCCAACTCTTCTCTGTGGCAGAAAACATTACCAGAGCCTTAGACTATGAGATTTGAAGGAACCTAGAAGATAATGCGGAAAAATCTTTTAATAAGACACAGACTGTCTCCCCTCTTCCCGTCCCATGTCAAGTCCACCACACAGTCTTACTGACACTTGCCATAGACCAAAACACCCTTGAAGAATTCAAAGGCAGATATTCCCATTTAGTTTGCTCTAGCAGTTAATCATCTTTGCTGCTGAAAATTCATGTTTTACTCCTAACTTGCATTTGACTGGCATTAACTGCCTTACATTAGTTTTTATTGCGTCTTTCTCTGACAGGTTAAGAAAAATAATAATAACTTGAATATTTTCTTGTCATACTAGAATGCAGGTTTCCTCTTGGTGTTGTATGCAATGAGCAAAGGGATGTCCTTGCATCTCTCATTATAAGGCATTTCTCTATTCCTCAAAAGTTGTCACTATTCTCTGCATCATTTTCAAGTTTTCACAGCTTCTTTATGTATCAGCTCCTTATATAGCTATTTATTTTTGAGAAACACTGCTTGCAATTCAGGCAATGTATCACATTCACTGTCATCATCACCATCCAACCATGTTGTTGATCAAAGATAATACTAACTATTCAGGAGTAGGTCATAAATTAAAGTTGTTTGAAGACTGTGTATCTAGGCTTCATGGCCTGCCCAGAAGCATTACAGCAGACAAGGATGTCCTTCCATAGGTCTCTGTCATATTTCTGTTCCAACAGATCAGGCACACAGAAAGAACTAAGCCACTGAGGCATCTCTCCCCATTCTCTGCCTTCCCTCATGAGGAAAAGATCTTTGTATGCTTGCCAGACTTGGGAAGGAGTTTACCTGCCATTCCTAAAGGGTCATTAACTGCTATCAGGAAAGACAAGTATCCACCTAAATCAAGAAATCACAGACAATAATGCCTGTTTTTCAGGTACCAAATTCTACAAAATGCAGACTGTATCAGCACAATTTGGCTTCACACATTACCTCACTAAAAGTGAATAAAGGCAATGCATCTAAAATATTCTACTAATTGGTGTCTCAATCTCACTATTGCTTTTTCCCTGTCTTTACTCTACTCCTTCCATTACTTTGCCTACTCAAAATTCTGGTCGCAAACTCTTTGGGAGAGGTGCTTTTTATGTCTCTGTAGAGTAGCTGGCACAATAGATCTGTCTAATCTAAACAAGGTCTTTGAGTGATACTGCAAGGCTCATGAATAGTGATTATTGCTTCCTACTGCTAGAGAACTCAGCAGCTTTTTCAGAGAAGTTGACCCACTTAAATTTTATATCCAGGTAGTGCTTGGAGCATTTTATTAAATTGTTCTAACAAACAGTCAGAGAGAGAAATATGGAGGATACTCAGCTATTCTGCAGGTCAAGATGTGTACCAAGAAATGAGACCCTGCAATTACAGCACAGGTTTTATACTGAGGCTCATTACTGAGAGCTTGAGACTATGGGAGTTGAGGGATCAAATGTGAAATACTAACACTGGATCTTGTGCCCAAGACAGTGACTGGTTTCATGGGCTAAAATAACTAGAAATTAACTATTCAGACCATGTCTAGCTTGTCATGCTTTGTCACTATGACCCAAAACCAGCATAGACTCACATAGTTTGGCAAGTATTTGGCTTCAGCTCAGTATTTCTCTGACCCTCTGTCATTCATTCTAAGGATTTCAGACTCTCAGTTCATCTTCAAGGCCTTAGAAGGAGCTTCTGAGATTTCTGGAAAAATTATACTGTGGTCTAGATGCAGGGTTTTAAGTTGCTGATAGGCAGCAAATCTACTTAGAGACCTTCAATCTGCTTTTCCATTCCTGAATTATTAATACATCAGAAGATGTGGGAAAAAAAAGGATAACTAGCAACCATTAAAAAGCGAGATGCTAAAGAACTCCTTTTTATGGACAAGTACATTTTCAGAAAGGTAGAAGTAAAAAACAAGTAAGAAAAAGAATAATCAAACATTTGCTTTCCTTCAAAACACAGAATATAAATTAATCATTTTTCTGCATATCTTATATAAACTCAGTGGAAAAAAAGAAAAGAGACAGGTGTCATACTGAAGAATAAACCACTAGAGTATGATCAAAAGTGACAATACTCCTACTGAAAAATATTGCTGCTCTGCCATAGACATTAGGCAGTGCTCCATAAGCAAAAATAATTGTCTTGATATTTAATGTCAACAATTTACCACCTCCTACAGAGATGTCAGCAAATATATACCTAATCCAAAACATTTTACATACGAAAGCAAAAAGCCAAGTTAGGAAAAGAAGTATTTAGCAAGATGAAATATAATGAATAAAACAGTGTTAGAAAAGAGTTGTCGTTGAACCGAATAACTATATACTTGATTTGACAAGGATGAGACACATGGGCTAGCAAATAAAACAGGTTAGGAAGACCTGGTCTTTGGAACAAAGGGGATCACACTTTTATATTCATATCACTACAATCTATTCCTCTCCCAAAGCAGAAGGTCTTGTGCATTCAACCTGTTGGGAACAATCCTTGGTCTGCACTGATTACTAGGATGTGCCCCAACAGTGCGCCAGAAATTGTGAGTTGGTAAGGCCAAAGATGCGCCACGCACTGTAATATCCATTAACAGCACAGATGTCCACGTGCAGATGTTCCTAACCTTTTAAACTTAATATTGAAGGCATAATCAAGGCCAGATCTGGCCACCAATGTCGGCATCGCTATCCAGCGAAAACTGTGGATGCAAAGGATCTACAAGGGTAAAAGTGAAGAGAAGGTAACGTGTGAAAGCCATCTCACCAGACTGCAGATGTATAATGCAGATGTCTACCTTTGTGCTGGTCTTTCAGTGTTCCCTTCATAGTCAAAGAGGAACAGACATGCTGTGGCCAGGTTGTCAGATGAATAATAGCCTTGATGTAGCCATTTCTTTCTACAGATTATACAGGGAATCTAGACAACTAGTTCAGACGTGCATGTGTGCACTTGAAGATAGGTGATATGGCTCCAACCTCAAGAGATCAAAATTTAAAAATGAGAAAAAGGTATTTCTGATAGCTTGTTTCCCAAATATGGAAAAACCACAATTGTGGGAAAATATTTCTTCAGGGCATTAACCCATAGTAAGTGTTATGCTATATTTCACCAAAGCAAGAAGTTGCACACAATTTTAAGTTAGTTTATTCTTAAATAATTTAGTGTCCCAAAGATGTTAAGCCTCTTCCCTGCCAGAACAAAACCATGGCAGGCTATAAGCAGTTTGAGGGTAGATTTTTCATGAGGTCATAATGATTTCCTAAATCGTCGGGATAAAAGAAAAGAACTGATCATGATCTGCATGATCAGTTTATGCAGTTCTCAGTTCTGTCCATATAGTGTCTGCAGATAGCTATAAAGTAAGGTCACGTTAGGGTCCTGTGGTAACTAGGGCTACTGGTAAAAATTGAATGGTAAAACATACTCAGCTGCAGATCTGAGTGCATGTTGCTAATCAAAAGGGGCAAAAGAAGGCCTTCAAGAAACAGGCCAAATATCAGCAATAATGGATTTTTTACCCTCACTTCCTCAATGTTCAATTTTACATTTTACAGGAGTGGGAATTTTTGCTCATTAGCAAAAACCTGAGAGATGAAACATGGAAAAAAATTGTTCCTTGTTTCTGAAAATCTTACTTCAAAACTGCAAGTGAAATTCTTCTCTTGTCTATAATAAGGCTGCTGTGTTTCCATAATGTGATAAAATGTCAGACTTATCTTTCTATTCACAATAAATTGGCTGTATTACATATGTGGTGATATGTCTGAGTGGGTTTTGTCTCATTTTTGTTACAGAAAAATGGAAAACCATAATCAAGAGCAAGAGATGGAAAACATTAATGAATAAGCTCAGCAGAAGGGGGATTTTCTACCTTCTAAATATGCAGCTAACATATTGATCACAAGGCTACATAGACTTTGGTCAGGATCCAAGGGTGGAAGATGCATTATTTTAGCCAACATGGGACTCTCCACCTCCCTGGCCATGAATGCTACAAAAAGATGCCAAGGATGTTTTTGAAAGCATTAAGAGCAACGTGGCTAGAATAGGTTTAACATATTAACACAAACATCTGTAATGCACACAAAGTCTTAGCAGTAAGTACTATGGTTAACTTTCAAGAAGTGTTTAATTATGTGCAGAGCATTCTTACGAAACAAAAATGACTAAGTGTTGGGAACACAGTGATCTATTTTGCACACAGACTATAAAAGACATGGAAATTTTCCAGTAAGACTATAGCTTTCAGTGGAGTTTGTGTTTGCTTTGACTGCAAACAGTTTAAACACTGGTGCTAGAATGCCAGGCTTAGCACTTCTCTTAAAGAAATTTATCAGAATAAATGGAATTGCTTTGGATTTGCCCCAGATTCAGTTAAAACAGTTTCTTGTCCATGAAGTTCACTATGGTCATTTATACAAGCTTAAAATGAAGCTCAAGGAAGATTTATGCATTTTCTTCTCTTTTATTAATGTTATAAAATTATATGAGATTGAAAAAATCTACAAGAAGATTTTCATTTAGGGACTACAGATTTTAAGAGAAAAGCTGTTCATTTTTACATTTCAGAATCCCATGTTCAACTCCAATCAATTTTAATTTAATTGGAATTGCATTTAGGTTTCATTAAGCAACAAAGCAAAACCAACACTGCTCTGAAAGTTCTCCAGACTTATCCTTCTACTCAGGTCAATACCCGTTTTCCTTCAGAGACAACAAGGACAGTGGGACAAAGCCAAACTTGTTTTTCTGTGGTCCCAGAATTTCTCAGCTTTAGCTTCTTAATAAAACTCTCAGGTCCACTTTTAGGTTTTAGGAGCTGAAGGATGCAAAGCCAGTTATTGCCAGCCAGTGACTTCCCTGAGCTTTTCTTCCTGCTTCTGCCCAGGGAGAGGCTCAGACAGGCTCTGACTTCCTTAGGAGCAGACTTTCTCCTTTTTGGAAAACATGACACTTACAGGATACACTCTTGAATCATGCAGGGTGATGGAGGGAAGAGGGGAAGACTTCTCTTCTCAGATTTGGACACTAGACTCTCCTATTTTGCTTATTTGTGATGTCTGCCATCCAGACCTGGAGGGAGAAAGAGAGGGAAGAAGAAAAAGAGGGAAGAAGTGAGGGAGGGAGGGAAGCCCTGCCAAGCCCTTGGCCAGTTGTTTCAGCTGAGGATAATTATTATGCATATCCTGTTAGCTGTGGCATCTATCCTAAGAACTGCCTACTGGAGCGTTACAGAAAATTTAGAGTCAAACATTTAAAATATATTGATCAGATTTGGCTCTAAAACTCATTTGAAATGGATCTGGATGTCAATGTGATGTGACACCATCTGGGCTTTTCTCCTGTTTGGACACATAGTGGGTGGATGCTTTGGCACTGACAAAATAAGAATGTTACTGGAGCAGTCCATGTTGACACTTCCCCAGTGAAACAAATGCCAAGTCTCTATGAGTGAAATCCTGGCCTGTTTGACATCAGCAGGATCTCTGCCATCAACTTCGGGGTGGCACACATTCTCCCTCTATCTTGAGTTGTTGGTTGACAGTCGACTGAACATGAGCCAGCAGTGTGCCCAGGTGGCCAAGAAGGCCAATGGCATCTTGGCTTGTATCAGAAACGGCGTGACCAGCAGGTCCAGGGAGGTTCTTCTCCCTCTGTACTCGGCACTGGTGAGACCACACCTCGAATCCTGTGTTCAGTTCTGGGCCCCTCACCACAAGAAGGGTGTTGAGGCTCTGGAACGAGTCCAGAGAAGAGCGATGAAACTGGTGAAGGGGCTGGAGAACAGGTCTTATGAGGAACGGCTGAGAGAGCTGGGGTTGTTTAGCCTGGAGAAGAGGAGGCTGAGGGGAGACCTCATTGCTCTCTACAATTACCTGAAAGGAGGTTGTAGAGAGGAGGGAGCTGGCCTTTTCTCCCAAGTGGCAGGGGACAGGACAAGAGGGAATGGCCTCAAGCTCCGCCAGGAGAGGTTTAGGCTGGACATTAGGAAAAAATTCTTCACAGAAAGGGTCACTGGGCACTGGAACAGGCTGCCCAGGGAGGTGGTTGAGTCACCTTCCCTGGAGGTGTTTAAGGCACGGGTGGAGGAGGTGCTAAGGGGCATGGTTTAGGGTTTGATAGGAATGGTTGGACTCGATGATCCGGTGGATCTCTTCCAACCTGGTTATTCTATGATTCTATGATTCTATGAGTTAGCATAAACTCAAGCCTTGTATCTGGAATAACCTCACAGGACAGGACCTACAAAGAATGGATCATGATACAGCTTTTCCATGGTCTTCCGGCACATATAAGATAGCAAGGAGCACAATTCTCTAAAATCATACAGGTCACACATTGTACACTTATTTGAAAAAAAACTTGTATAGTCATTCTGCCAAGCAGTTCATTGTGTGCATTAGCTTGAAAGCAATTGAAAAGAGCCCTAACTAGCTGAAATGTAAATGTTTGGGTTAAAACCCTTCATAACATCAGGACTGGTAAGCCAACAAAACGAAAAAGAAAAGAACAAAATGTCTTTGCTTGGCATGATTGCTGACAGAGTAATCTCCAAAAATGATGAAACCAACAAATACTACAGTGTGTTTAACTTCTTCAGTCACATGTTCTATTTACTTTGGCTATAGTCACCTAGCACCAATGAACTTGTGATAGGGAAACTGATGACTAATGGATGCTGTGGCAGGTGGTATGCATTTGAGCTTTCCAGACAGGAAGCAATATTTGCTTGCATAATGCTGTGGAAAATACGATAAAAAAAGAAAATCTAGGAGGTCCAAAGACCTTGTATTAGAAGAAAAACAACAAAATACACCAAAAAAAGAAAAAAAAGAAGATTTGCATGGATTTAATTCTGGCAATAAAACTGCAGATGTGAACCCTGTATACATCAACAGCTAATTAGCTACATCATGGCAGAGCAAATCATGTGCTGCAAAGTAATGCATCAGAAATCTCTTGCTGCATCATGGGAGTTGTTAAAAGTATATATAGCTTGAGACGGGAATATCAGATTTGGATTCTTTAGTGACTCTTCTTGTTGTTAAGAACACATCATTGATGCAGGCACAAAAGCAAGGAAAAAGACTTTAAAATGTTTAGAGGAATATATTCTTGTAACATCAAACCTTAGGCAGATTATTTAATTGAAATTTTTACATACCACACTTCATTTTACACAGCACTTTCCATGCTGGAGGACACAAAGTGCTTTCCACATGAGGGTTGTATCTGCAACACAAGCCAAAAAAACCCCTTGAAAATGTGCAAATCTAATCCAAATAAAGCCAGAAAACAGAAGCATAAATTAATGTGAGATCCGAGGTGATGTTCAAAGAACAAACAACTTGTGAGAACAAAGAGGAAACAATAAGAAACAAATTAAATATAAGTGAAGCAAGGAGCCCAAGCAGAATCAGCGAGTCTAGTGGCTAGGAAGGAAAAACTAATTAAAAGGAGGAGATTGATGGGAATCAGGAGAATTCTCTGCCTCAAATTTAACCACCAAAATAGGTAGCAGTTCCCTGGCTCTCCTCCCCAGTAGCCACGATGAAGTACTCATGAAGAAGGAGATGACAGAAGAAAAGTGCTGCTATAATCTCAATACTCATGTGCCCTACACCACCAGGTCCTGGTGATTTACCCCTTAGGACCCTGCTACAGATGCTCATGCATGAACTTGCTGAGTTGATGACTGCATTTGTCACAAAAAGCAACCACTTTTCCAGAGACTAAGAAACAGTAAGCATTGCACGTTTTTTAAATTTATTCTAGAAGTGATCCAAGGAACTACAGCTAATGATTTATATTTGAGAACCTGGTCATGAAGCACGAAGTTCATAAGCCGTGGACTTGGCTAGCAGCTGGTCGTTGGCAATGCAAAAAGCAGCAGCAGATCATGCTTTGCAGCTCTTGTTGACCTTAAAATGGTGTCCCAGCACTGAATAAAAGAGGTAAAATATAATGATAAAAACATTGCCAGAGCTTCTGCTCCTCCTGCCTCACGATGTAAGGATGAGGGGGTCAAAGAAAATAACATGTGAGAAATTTGAATGTGGTTCTTTGCAGATCTTAGCAAAGACTTCACAGGGAATTTGGTGAGGCTAGGACTTCTGAAAGGATCCAGCACAATCAGAGAGCAGAAACAGCCAGAGCAGTCCAAATTAACAGCACCACAGCATTTGCATTGAGTGTCATTCTTCAGAACTGAGGCTGATGGCTGATCTTGAGTGACAAGTACAAATGAGACCTATGGAGGCAGACAGGACTGATTTGCCTGATTGAAGGCTTTAATACCATCAGCAATAGGCACTGAGTTGTTGCCATGTCAAAGCTAGGGCTAGAGACTGGCCAACAGAGAGCAATGGTCAGACCTACTGTGATGCTGCACCTGTATGTCGTAATCATAGAATCAGAGAATCACCAGGTTGGAAAAGACCCACTGGATCATCGAGTCCAACCATTTTATCAAACACTAAACCATGCCCCTCAGCGCCTTGTCCACTCATCCCTTGAACACCTCCACGGAAGTTGACTCAACCACCTCCCTGGGCAGCCTGTTCCAGTGCTCAATGACCCTTCCTGTGAAAATTTTTTTCCTAATGTCCAGCCTAAACCTCCCCTGGTGGAGCTTGAGGCCATTCCCTCTTGTCACTTGGGAGAAGAGGCCAGCCAATCACTCAGCCCAACTGTGAAGTGCCACCTGGCATCATCTGCACTCCACATCGTTTGGGTCATGGGGAGTTCAGGTCAGGATGGTGGGTCTACCAGTTTTCTTGGACAAGCACATGGCATGGTCTGAAAGACACACACATGGAAGCAGAGTTCAGCATGTCAAACTAAATCAGATGGGAGGCTGCTACAATTACAGTTGTGTTTTCCAGAAATCCAAGTACATAAAAATCCAGTTCTAGGCCCATAAGTGAAACTGGCCAGAAATGCAAGTGCCCTGGTATGTCCATGTCCATGTCAGTACACTCTCTTTGCTTCACTAAGTCTTTTCTCACTATTTCAGTACTCCCAGTGTCAACATCTCCTCACCCACATCAGTCCTAGAACCACGCCTGCATGAAGTCTAGGAGATTGCAGGCTGGCATAAACCAAAACCACGCCAAGAAGTTTGCTGACAAAGTGACAAAGTGTATTTGTAATCACATGTCAGCATCTGGGAACATGGCCTGGCTAGGTTTATTCATGTGTGCAGATGGAGGGGCCATGACCCGGTACAGCGTTAATCTGATAAACACAATCAATCTTTTTTAGTAACTTGCACTCCCAAGGAGCATAGATCATGGATAACTTAATCTCAGGCCAGGGTAAGGCCCTAAATTAGGATCAAGCCCTTGAAAAGCCTATTTCTCTTCACTCACATAAAACAAAATTAGCTAAGGACAAAACTCCTGTAAGTCATACATTTACTATTAAGTAACATGAATCTTACTGTAAAATATCTTAATCTGACTGTTTGGTTTGAGTCAAAAGCTTATCATTTCCAGAATTGCTCCCTATGCTGATCACTATAGATTTCTTCCTCAGTTTACCTGCCTGCAGTTGTAGTTAGGAATAATTACCACCTTCTGCAGCATTGACCCATAATGAAGATTAGTTAATGCATGTGGCTAACAATAGTTGTGCAGAGAAAAGGGGTTATTAATCAAGTCTAGTACTTAAACCATGTCTCTCTATTGTGCTTTAACTATAGGAAAGTGCACATTGAGTACAAAAGGTAGGGGAGCTGCAGACATGCCATCGGCAACTACCAGCACACATTTGCACTACATGCCTTGGCAACCGTGTTATTGTGGCTGTCCCCACTCCTAAGACGTGCCCTTGTTTTAGAGATTTACATTGTCACAAGTACTGGGTAGCCAAGCTCCAGGCTCCTGCCTCTAAGTGAAAGCATCCACTCTTTTCAACCTGACCTCCCCTATGCAAGCACATGTTGACTCTTCCTAATGAACCCATCCATCTTTGCTTGGTGACAATTTAAACATGTCAGTCCTCTGAATGGGAGGAAAGATCTTTAAAACATTTAGGAGTGATTTCAAAGCACTAGGATCTCTTCACTGAGCTAATAAATACCCAGTTAATTTTACAAAAGAACCAGAGGAAAGGAAAATGTACATATGCAGTCAGTGATATCTCCTTAATTGAAAAATCTTTGGGTAGAAATGTTTTTCTTTATTCTTACTTTAGTTCAAATTAAGAATTATTCTAAAATATTTCCAGGAACTGAAAAAAAAGTGAGCAGCCCTTGAGAGAAGTTGATGGAATATTTATATTTAGGGAGGAGGCAGGAAACAGTCCTTGTGTGCCTCTTGCCACACATAGCCCCTGAGCATAAAAAAGATGGTGACAGTTGGGAGGAGTGGCAAAGGCATTGCATTTTTCAAATCCTCTGAATGGTCCAGTTGCTTGGATTTGAAGGGTGTTCCCTCACTACTATTTGCAGAATGTTGCAACTTGTCCTGAGAGGATTTGCCTACCTTTTTAGAAAAGAGTCTCAGTCAGGAAGCAGAGAAGAAATGGGCCCAGTATAAACTGAATTAATTTTTTTGAAAGGCTTCATGGGGGAAAGGCAGAATAAAGAGAGATGCCTGCTGGTTTAGAGGTGATACAGGAAGAACACTTTGCACATTATATAATTTGTAAAACTTTTCTAGCAGCACTGGCTAAAGAAATTGGATGAACAAAATGCGCTGTTTGGTTCTCAGCTTGGATCAGTTAGACACAACTCTTCAGGATATTCAGCTTGTTCAGAAAAGGCAGAGCCCTGATGATAGTCACCACAATATGGATACGGACTTTCATGGGCTGCTTACATTGACAGTGAATCTTCTGTGCCAAAAACTTCCTCCTGGGAGACCTCTAATACTCTGCACTATTAAAAAGGGATGTTTTCCTCTGTGGGATGACATATTAATGCACAGAATCTTCAACAAAATGAAAAACACAAATCTAACTGTGTCTTTTCATACAAGAGCAATCTGATGGCTTGAAAGAAAATAGGGTTTTTTTTCTTGAAATACTGTAGGACTCTGTAAACCTTAGTGATATTTCTGAAGCCATAAAAAATAAAGACAATATTGCATTAAATAATTTTCAGGTTAAAAATACCTTTTTACTATGAAGTACTCGCATAATGGAGGAATCTTAAGGGATATATTCTTTTATCAAGTCATTATTATTATTGCTGTTGTTTTTATTGCTGTTACTGCTGTATTGTTATTCCTGTGTCTATTTTAAGCTGCAGTTAGGACTGAGGTTTCACTGTAATTTGTATAAGTGATCCATAAAATCTACATAATAGATTACTGTTACTGCAATACATTAGAGTTTGCATGAGGGGAAAGGCTTTTCTCAGTGAATGTTTTCTCAAATGATTATGGAAGAGTTCCCAGAAATAAAGTGTGAGCAAGTCTTCTGCTCTTGTTGCACAGCTCTGTGGCTGCACAGTGGCTATGTGGAACAGCTTGTTGGGCAACACTTCCTTCCCCAAAAGCTAACAGAAAACCTTGGACAAACTAAAAGGCCCTTCCTGGCTTGCCAAGGCTGGAGATCAGCCTGCCCTGGAAGTAAGCCCCACTTGCAGCTGCAGAGCTACACAGAGAGGAAGGATGTGCCCTTCCATGGCCACACAAACCTGGACTGACCTCGTATCAACAGATGAAGAGAAGGCTGAGTTACTCAATAACTTTTTTGCCTCAGTCTTCACTGGCAACTGCTCTCCTCATTGCTGCCGGTTTAATAGGCAACACGATAGGGACTAGGGGGGTAAAGCCCCTCCCACTGTAGGGGAAGGTCAAGTTCATGACCACCTGAGGAACCTGAGCATATATAAGTCTATGGGACCTGATGAGATGCATCCCAGAGTCCTGAGGGAATTGGCAGATGTGTGGCCAAGCCACTCTCCATGATATTTAAATGTCATGGCAACTGGGGGAAAGCCTTGGTGACTGGAAGAAGGGCAACACTGTCCCCGTTTTTAAAAAGGACAGAAAGGATGACCCTGGGAACGACCGACCTGTCAGCCTCACCTTTGTGCCTGGGGAGATCATGGAACAGATCCTCCTAGAAGATAAGCTAAAGCACAAGGGGAACAGGGAAGTGATTAGAGGCAGCCAAAGTGGCTTCACCAAAGGCAAGTCCTGTCTGAATAGTGGCTTTCTATGATGGGGTGACCACATCAGTGGACTACTGTAAAGCCTTTGACACAGTCCCCCACAACATCTTTCTCTTTCTAAATTCGAGAGATATGGATTTGATGGGTGGAATGTTCGGTGGATAAGGAACTGATTGGATGGTTGCATCCACAGAGTAGTGGTCAACGGCTCAATGTCCAGATGGAGATCCGTGATTAGTGGTGTCCCTTGGGGGTCTGTACTGGAACTAGTACTGTTCAATATTTTCATTGATGATACAGACAGTGAGATCAAATACACCCTCAGCAAGTTTGCAGATGACACCAAATTGAGTGGTGCAGCTGTCACATCAGAAGGACGAGATATCATCCAGATGGACTTGGACAAGCTGGAAGAGTGCACCTGTGTGAACCTTATGAGATTCAACAAGGCCAAGTGCAAGGTCCTACACCTGTGCCGGGACAATCTGTAGTTTCAATACAGGCTGGGGGACGACATGATTGAGACCAACCCTGCAGAGCAGGACTTGTGGGTGCTGGTTGGTGAGAAGCTCAACATGAGCCAGCAACGTGCACTCGCAGCCCAGTAGGCCAACTATATCATGGGCTACATCAAAAGAAGCGTGACCAGCAGGTCAAGGAGGGTGATTATCCCACTCTACTCTGCTCTCGTGAGACCTCACCTGGAATAGTGTGTCCAGTTCTGGAATCCCCAACATAATGATATAGAACTGTTTGAATGGGAGCAGAGAAGAGCCATAAAGATAATCAGAGGGCTGGAGCACCTCTGCTA
Organism: Phaenicophaeus curvirostris; assembly: GCF_032191515.1. Classification (NCBI taxonomy): domain Eukaryota; kingdom Metazoa; phylum Chordata; class Aves; order Cuculiformes; family Cuculidae; genus Phaenicophaeus; species Phaenicophaeus curvirostris. Next base: position 181,927,583 of record NC_091392.1, on the reverse strand, counting down.
TGAGGAGTGGCTGAGAGAGTTGGGATTATTCAGCCTGGAGAAGAGAAAGCACCAGGGAGACCTTATAGTGCCCTTCCAGTAACTGAAGGGGGTCTTCAAGAAAGCTGGGGAAGGACTTTTTACAAGGGCATACAGTGACAGAAGGGGGAATGGCTTTAAATTGGAAGGGAGAAGTTTTAGATTAGACATTAGGAAGAAATTCTTCATGATGAGGATGGTAAGACACTGAAACAGGTTTCCCAGGGAAGTTGTGGATGGCTCCTCCCTGGAAGTGTTCAAGGCCAAGTTGGATGGGGCTTTGAGCAGCCTGGTCTAGTGAGAGGTGTCCCTGTCCATGGCAGGGGGATTTGAACTAGATGATCTTTAAGGTCCCTTCCAATCCAAACCATTCTATGATTCGTCAAAGCATGATGGAGAGCATATGGTTTCCCCTGAGCACAAACACAAGCATAATCCCAAAAGGAGCTGTTACTGCTTTCTTGGGTGACCAGAGACAGAAAGGGAACAAAAAAATGGAGAAATTGCATGAACTGTCCTTAAGAGTTTCTTAGCAACATGCTCCTTGTACAGCTTCAGCAAATTCATATTGAAGCCAGAGACACAAACGTGCTTCCTGAAAAATGAAGAGAGAACATTTAGAGCGCAGCCCAGTGTCCAACTGGTATATTGGAAATGTTTGACCAGTGCCACTGTCACATCCCTCTGGTTTCATTGTTAGGCCTTGGCAATGCTGCCATTGTCTGAAATACTGCCTACAGCATTTTTCAGTCCCTTGGACACAACCCCCAGAGCAGACACCTAAAGCTCTGTTCATAGCTACATCTCCACAGTCCTTCCAGTTCCTCAGGCCACCTTTCTGTCCCCTTCTCCTCACCAGTCCTCTTCTAGTATCTTACGCTCTTGAATTTCCAGACAGTTTCTGACAAGGAAGAAATACTGGGAGATCCAGTCTGTCAGCGTAACTCTGCTGACCCAGGAGCACTCACCTTAACAGGCAGCACAGAAAACATTCAGTAAAATACATAAAATCTATTGCTGGCAACCTAGGTCACATTAAAGGCACAGCATTCTCTCTTCACAAAGATGGTATGTTGGCTCTGATCCTTACTGGACCTAGAGGCAAAAACCCAAGATCAACAGTGATGAAACAGAGTTAATTAAACTTATCAGCTGATGGTTGATTAGAAGGACTTGTCTTCACTTGGGAGCCAGTCACCAGGAGCCAGAACTCCTGGATGGACCTGTCTCTCACTTTCTTTTTTTCTCCCATGTGAAAATAAACAAGTCTATAACATTTAGCAATAACATTTTGCTCTGTTTGAAACCTGGGTAGACCAGACAGTGGGAATAATTGCCGGTGACACCTGAATTGCAGTGAATTCTGAGAGAAAAACACAATCCAAGGAAGAGCTGATGGTGGATAGAGGGAAGGGCAAAGAATCTCAATCCTTGAATTTGCTGGCATATGAAAAGGCAGCAGACGTCTTCATATAACAGCTTTCTCCCTCCTGGGTTGACACAGTGCTGTTGGATCCAAAGGGCACAAGTGCTGACTGCACTGCCTGACATGCTTCAGCAGGGAGAAATATTGCAGCCTGTGCTTGGCAGGGTGATTTGCTGTCAGAGAATTTCACAGCCTTGGGGCACAATTAACAAAAGCTCTGGCGCCTGCTGTGTTCAATCTGTGTTTAGGTACAGCAGATAGGCGCGTACCGGAGGGCTACCCAGGGAGAGGCAGGAGGGCAGGACGGCGAGAGCACAAGGTAACCATCCTGCTCCTCATAGGGGGAGTGATGTCAGCACAAGGATGTGAACATAGCGCAGGTGCCATGGAGCAGCCAGGGAAAGCTGTGTTGGGTTTGGCCCAGGTGTCTCCCAAGCCTCACCAGGTGCATGGAGGGCTGGGAGAGGGGGGTTGCACAATGGACATAGGCAAAAAGGCCAGTCTGAAGGTAAAAGAGAAATGGGAGAGCAGAATGGTGGGCTGGCAACCTTCCAGGGGAAGGGGTTTTAGTCGGGGGCTTTTGTTGTATTCAAAGGGCTCTGATCTTCTGGTGGGAAACAGAAAAGGGAACTGTCAGGTTTCCCATGGGTGCTAGGCACGTCGAGCAAGTTGTCAGCCCATCCACCCCAGTGCTGGGCTCAGCAGGCTTGGTCCCTGCTGTCCACCAATGGGGCAAAGTGGCTTTGAAGAAAGAGCGAGGGGGTGCCTGCCCTAAATTAGGATGTCACTGAGTTGTAACCACAACATGAGGCTTGTCAAAGTGTCTGTATTTTAAGCTGGGAAGATATAGCTGATCCACTTAAGGTCCTATTAGCTACCTTGACCTTTTATAGGTGTAAAGACTCCCAAGAAGACATGAAGACAATGCAGTTTACTTTGCTGTAAAGCTACAATTAGAGGTGGCTTTCTTTTATACCCTGCAATGGGCCTCAGGACAAAGCTAATTCCACTCTGTCTTGTGTTCAGCTTCTGTTCCACTGTGCACCATCCTAAGCTCATTTATAAGCACTAACCAAATAACATATCAGAATATGTGTTAGCTATTTTTTAATCTGAGAGTCTGGAAAATATATGAAAAAAATCATGTAGTTCAGTTTGCTTGCTTATGAAACCTCAGTAGACTATTTTTCTCCACAGACTATGCAGATGTTTTTTTTTTTAGACTCCTTTACTGAAAAAATCCTGTACTGATGAGTGATGTTACTAAATATAAAAGTGGATCTCTACAGTGGCCACATTAACAGATTGCTAAGTATTATGATGCAAAAGTGTCTGTGCAGAACTCCAAAGAGCAGAAAATAATGAAAACTTTGGAATCAGATGGAGATGACCAGCGGGACCATGAGTCAGTAGTCGCAGTACATAGAGTCAGAGCCAGCACAATCTGGAGGAACCAAAACAAACAGTGCAGTATTATTGGAAGGAGAAGGCTGGCAAGCGTAGCTTTACCTGGGCATGATGAAAAGCAGCAGATGGGGAGATCCTGAGGGGGAGAGAAACTCAAAGGTGAGAAATTAAGCCTCATGGTCTTTGGCAGTCAATCAGAAACTTGACAAAACTCTGTTGAAACTGTACAATAAGAACACCAGCTTCCCCCTTGACATTCATGTGCAAAATTTGTGCCCTGAGCCAATGCAGCTGTGTGTGGAGAAGCAAGGTACCAGTCTCAATGGACCAGTAGCTGCGTGTTGCTCAGAGTACTCACTGGCAGCCATGGCTGGCTGGCGGACATCGCTCTCCTCCTTAACACTGCAAAGCTTCTTCCCACAAGGAGCTTTGCTCACTATGATACAATGAGAAGTCGGAGTCAAAAAATGAGAGTCATGGGAGTGGCTTTTGGGGTTTTTTCAAGACTTAAACCATACACCCAAGCTGCCAGGAGTAAGGCAGAATGATATTTGCATAGCTGACTGGTTGTTTGCAAGGCAAAACTGTTGGTTTAGAGGGGTCAGTTTACGGCTTCTGGAAGGGGTAGATGTGAGCGAATGGTTCGTTCTGCTATTGGCCATTATCTCAGCTGGCTTCCTCAGTAAAGATAGGCTGAGATCTACCCTGAATGTTAACCTCTATTTTATCAGTGGGGAGAAGAGAATACAGAAATAGAAGAGTCATGAGAATTCATGGATGAGCAAAAGATAAATGATCAGGGAAGGTACTTGACTCAGATATCCAAAACCAGAAATCTGTGAAGGGCTGATGAGCAGAGCAGTGTCTATTGTACCCTGGTGAGTACCCAAAGTATCCAAGGAGACAGTCAGTTTTGCCTAGTGTGGCTTTGCCCAGAGACACGGTAATGAAAGTCAGCAGTCTTCAGAACCTCCAGGATGGACTCCTTGTTCCACGGCATCCACCTCACATCAGTTTCTTACCTTTGCTGTGAGTTGAGGGCAAGAAACTCAGTCAAAATTGCCTTGGAGAGCAAAACAGGAAGAGTGAAACATACTGGGGAGGGAAGGAAAGTTTTAGCATCCAAATCATGTGGATTGAGTCAGGGGACAAGGGGAATCTGAGTTTAATTCATTTAATAGAGTGGAGATGTGAGGACCAGATCTGACAAGAATTTTAAGAGAAATAATGCCTATGTGAGTGTTATGTATGTTTGTATGCTTCAAGATGGCAACAGGGGACAATGCAAGAATATATATCCCTGTGGGCTATAACATTTGCTAGAATTATTTTTTTTGACATCTCTGAGTGTCAATTCCTGTACGTGCATCCACACTGACAGCCCATCCAGCACCCCAGCTCACATCATCAGAAAATACCCAGTAGATTTTTTTAGGAGGAAGGTTTATTGTAACTATTTCCAGTTAAGAGCACTTAAAACTACATTTATTTGCCAAGTAGTGCTGACTTCCTGATTTTTATGTGAAAGAGCTTTTATTTCAAAGGCAAGCCATAAAAGGAGATTCCCTAGTCTCTCTTCTCAGCAGCACAAGCAGTACAGCACTCCAAATCTGTCACAGACTGAGGTGGGGATATTCTTTTCTGAAAACCTGTGGTTAAAATATTGGCAGAACAAGGCTTCTTTAACATCACTGATTCCAAACAAAAGGAGACATAGGCATGAGAAGATTAAAAGACTAAAAACATAAACTTATTTTGATTTCTCAGAGAATACAAGATATGCAAGAGTTGTATTTGCAGAGTATTGGCAGGACGAGGATTTGCCAAACTGGGAGCAGCTGTCATAGCAACCACGTCCAGGCAGAGAACTGGCGTCAAGTCAGGCGTCACCTGAAAGCAAATTTCCCCACTCAGAGGAGCGCTGTTACAGAAGAAAAACTTTGGAAGCTGTTAGCTAAGGCACTTTCACAAAACCTGGAGGAGGTTTTGTGGTGAAGGAGTCACTCCTCCTGGTGAAGGAGTCCCTATCAGAAGGCAGTGATGCTTTATGGGAAGGGCAATGATTTAAGATAGACACCTGGCTCATAGGCCTGATTCTGTCTTTGGCTTTCAAAGGTAGCCATTGGCAAGACTACATAAATGTCCACTTCATTTTCCCTGATTCTTAAATAGGGAGAACTGTTTACCGCCTTTACGAAGCCCACTGAGACCTGCCAATGGAAAAACACTGTATATGCTGACATGAGTACCAGGAAAGATGCTCAAGCTTCATTAATGACTTCTGGTTTTCTAGCAGATATATACACAGACGTGTATTCAGTAGGTGCTTTTTCTTCACTTTTGGGATGGCTTTTACACAGTCCCATGGTGAAGCAATGGTTACGAGTAGTTCAGCAGGGATTGCAAAGTATGTTGCCTTGCCACACATCCTCTGCTGGATGTCACAGGGCATTTCTAGTGTATTGGCAGAGTTGCTTTCAGCATGGACTTGCAAGGTCTATATGAAACCAAAGGAAAGCCATGAGCTAGATACCAGTTTCCAGCCTCCATCTGCACCAAGCCCACAGGAGTCCTATGCCCTGAAAGAGAGCAGGGCTGGAGCTGGGTGTCTCTGGTGGCACATGTCACAGTGAAACTTTCCTCATGGCATTAGACACAGGCATTTTGCTCGCTGAGGGGACACAGCACCTATGGGGCCCACCTGCATACTGTGGGAACAAAACCAGCCTCAAAGCCCCTGCTTCTCTAGTTCTAGCCATGCAAAATCTCATGCTGCCTTTACTGTGCTTGTAGTTGTGTAGATCCTGACACTGCTATGGTTTGTATTAGCTCGTGCTCACAGATTCCCTTTTAATCTGCATGGTCTGGTCCTCTTGCAATAGAATATCTGAATAATGTGTTGTCCAGGCTAGTTAATCTCACTTCTCAGACTGTAAATGCCCAAAGCTATGAGTCGCTTTTCAGAGATGTGTCTGTATTGCTCCTTTTGTGCCTTTAACTTAGCACAGCTGAGCGTGTAAGATGTATTCTTATAGGAAACCTGGTTGATTCCTTTAAGTTCAGCCCTTTCACATCATGAACCAAAATGTTGTCATTGTGCTGAACTTTAGGATGCTAAGAATAAGTGGGTACTTTGTCACCAGCAGTAACACTGCAAAAGGCAGTCCAATTTTCTCCTTGCCTCCCTCAGGTTTCTCCTCCATTGCTAGAGCTCCCCAGTGTGTCCTTTCATCATGTTCTGCTATTTTTAGATGCCACTTCTCCACAGGCAGTTGATCCACAAATCAAACAAAGCTATGGAGTGTCCCAGTGTTATGGGGATTTTCAGAGGTTTAGTCCTGATCTGAGATCAGATGACAGCTGAGAATTCCTTGACTTCTTTTTTCATTAGGGATGGCTCACAAGAGGGAGCCTATGCTGTGCCTGTAATCCAAAGCCTCCTTAAGAAACCTTAAGTTCTGTCAGGTCCCAGAAAAGAAACATCTTCAGACTAGGGAATAATAATGTAACGGTGTCCATCATCCTAAAGCCATCTCTCATATTCTGTGTAAAAAGCATAGGTTTCTACCAGATTCTGGTTTTAATATTGGCTAAATCAACAACTATGTCCTTGAAATGCAGTAGCATGTTTAACATGTTTGCAGCAATTTTGTTTCCCTTGTATTAATTTTCAATACAGTAGTGTACTAATAAGAAGCCAAGGGATACAACGGAACACTGACAATGTGGGAAACTCATTACAATATCCTTCAACTATTTGATGTGACGTTGTTTTCCTACAAAACAAATTGCTTATCGCAGACTCCATTACTCAGGAGACAGTAAACTCTTTCCACAATGTATGCTCTTAGGCACTAAAAGGATCCTAAAAGGACAATTGAATTGATAAGGAGATTGTTGAGGGGTAAACAGGTGCAAAAGTAGAAGTAAATAGACTGGAAAAAAGTAGTGCTAGCATGGAAACAGCTACCTCCTTATTTGGAGGCTGACCTCATTTTGCTGTGTCCTGGAGATCAGCTGGTACCCAGGGCAATTACGGTGGCAGCCAGGGTCCAAGTCTATTGTTTTAGCAGCTTAGCTGCTGGCACTGTCAGAAATGCTGTCCGAGATGGGCAGAAAGGTTCTCAATTGCCTCTTTTTATTTTCTTATCTCATAAGTGCCATTGTTCAATCATCTACAGTCATCAGGTGCCAGGGACTTGGTCTTTCTTCAAGCCCATGATGTAAAGGAGAAAATTGTTTTTAATTTACCACTGTTCCTGAGATTTCTTCACATCCTTTGTCTTTTCAGATGGTTAAACTGTCATCACATGGTGTATTGGGAGCAATACCTTTACTACCTAAAATGCTGGACAGCTTAAAACCACCTGCCCCAGAAGCTGGGTTGTGAACTGCTGTATTCTTGAGCCATACATTTAAGGACTGTCAGCACCTTCATTCTGAATTGCTGTGAAAGGAAATAAATGTTTAAATTGACTGAAATGTCTCCAAGCAGTTCAGAACATTTTATAATTGTGCTTAAGGCAGCTCTGAATGGTCCTGCTGTCTTAGCAGCAATGAAAAAAGAACAGTATGCTTTGCTGCTAAGTACATTTACTTCTTGACTGTTGAAATCATCTGTCTGAATGAGGCTCATGCAGCAATGTTTCCTAATTATGAAGGCCAGTGAAGTACCCTGCACTGAGTGCTGCATTCACAGGAGTCTTGTTGTGGCTCCCAAAGAAAGTGCATATGAACTAAACTGCTGAATCTTCTGTGTAAAGCATTTGCCTGTTTCAAAAATACGGTTTTGAAATGTCCAGGTAGGGAACGAGCGTATAGGTAGTAGTGATTATGATGGCTTCCACTAGGAAGATTGCTGTCTTGTAGGAGTAGAATTAGGGGAGACGAGAAGAAGGGAGAAGTGTGAGGCTTAATAAACATTTAATTAAATATCAATCATGCTAATATTGGATAAGCTGGATACAAAGCTAGCTTCATCGCCTGGAACAGAAGTTACTGAAAAAATGAGCAGACGTCACCTTCTTTTGTCATAGAATCATAGAATCATAGAATAATAGAATAATAGAATGTCCTGAGTTGGAGGGGACCCCCAAGGATCATCGAGTCCAACTCCTATCACTGCATAAGACAACCCCACCATTCACACCAGGTGTCTGAGGGTTCTTCTTTAATGTTGTCAGGCTTGGAACTATTGCTGCTTAGGTACATGAGTCTTGGGTACGTGAGTCTTCTGATGCAAAGTTGGGAATTTCAATATCAATTATTTTCATTCAAGTGCATTATCAGTATTGCTTAAAAACAAGTTCTCAGCTTGTCTTATTTGCAGACCCCTATCATTTTTCAGCAGTTTCTGTCTAGTCATCTGTTAGATCTCTCTGTTTGTTTGATAGCTGAAAGTGAAGCATAGCTACACTGCAGGCTACAGGTCACACAAAATCGGTTCCTGAAAAGGTATGCTTCAGTGATCGGACACTATTAGCTAAAATATCTTTCAGATTCCCCTTGAGAGACAGACTGGCCCAGAAATCTCCCCTATAATTCACGTTACTTGATACTGACAGTATGTGCAGGCATAACAACCTACAGACCGAGGAGCTGTGAAACTGCTCGCTAGTACATGACAAAACGAGGTTCACTCTTCAGAGAGAGGTGAGCACCATACACATTGGCAACAAATTCAGATTGCTTAATGTTTCATTACAGGTCTAAACATTTAACGTGCTTCTTCTTGGAAATGTCACTGCACAAAGGGGCATTGTTGACTTTATTTTCTACATACCGCTCCCTTGTAAAAAAGAACCTTCTTCCCTCTTACTACAGACAGTTCCATCACCTGCAGTCTGACTTCTGGTATTGTTACCCCCAGGACCTGACAAAAAAAAGGCATTAGCGATGACTACTCCTACGCTAATGCTGTTGAATGGTCTGCAAAGGAGTGAGATATAACAACAACTTTGGACAATGAGGCACTTCTTAGTTTATTGCAGTGTACTGTGGCATCTTTCGGTAACAACAGGCTTTTGAGAAGAGGCAGAGTAGGATTTCTACCCCTTTTCCTGCAGTGGCTGCAAGACACACAGACTTGCTGAAATCAACATGCAGGAAGAAGGTGAAACAGTTTCTTTACAAAAGGAGTTTTTATTTTGGCCAGCGAGAGAGGCAGGTATACACTCAGTCTTTTTAATCCCTGTGTCACCATAATCAGGTATTAATCCCAGAAGTGTAGAAAACAAATAATATGTTGACAGCTACTTGAAAACAAGTATCTCACACTGTAATTCTTAATATGGCCACTGAGCTCCAGGCAAGGAGTATTTTATCCTTTCAAATGTATTGTTCTAATTATAGCTTGTTTTTTAATTGAGATTTCCTTGTTCTATTTCCCTACCAAAAGATACTACCATTCAGTAAAAGTCCTTTACTAACATTTACTCTTTACTTGCTGTGAAGTGGAGTTAATTTTAGGGCACCTCCCGGGAGCCCTACTGATAGTTCGGGAAATATTTGTCCTAGGTGCTGTACAAATAGAAAACTACTGATACTTTTGGAGGTATAACATAGAGGAGAATACTCTAAATGCTTCATCTGGAGAGTTACTGAGCCACCATGAGTGACAGGTGTAGAGCATCTACTACCATGCTCTAGTGACATCATCAGTAAACCCTCCAGTGTATGGCCACATTTCTGTTTTCTGTTCTTTGTTCTTTCCATTCAGCCATAGAAAGAGTCATTTTGGACCCACCTAGCCTGGTAATACAGCTAAGAACCACAGCTTTGCATCATACAACAGATTTTACTTTACATCCTTTGAAACGTTCATTATGTTAATCCACTTTTCATTTTCTTCCTCTGGAACAGGCAAGATAAGGACACACAGCTGGCTTGCTTTGCAAAAAAACATACAGTATTATTCAAATCTGTCTGCTTGTTTGTCTGCAAAATCAATACAAAGTATTTTTTTAAAAAAAGCTCCTGGTTTTTGAAAACATAACTCCGAAATAAATATTAATTGCCAATGTTACATGCCACATAGATTTAACATTTATAGGATCTTGTTTTGGCTCATTCTCAGATAACATGAAACATCTAGTGAACTACAAAACCAAGAAAGGGATTTACTTGTTTATAAAATGTGTGTGTGTGTGTATGTGCGGGTTTTTTTTTCCATAGGAAAAGAAGTTTACAAGAACATACAAAGACAGGCATAGAATAGTTACGGAATTTTGTCCATTGATTTTGTGCCTGAGTTAAGCCAGTGGACTTTTTGTCATCGGCTCCAACAGTTTTTGGATCAGGATCTTAGAGTTTAGTCCAAGCCCACTGAAATGACTAGAATCCTAACAGAAAATGAAGGATTCACATCATCTGCTTCCTATCCCTTTAGCAGCTACCACGCTTTCAACAGGCCAAGGTTTAGAAAAATAGTCACATCTGGCAGAGGTTTAGGGAACAGGATAAAATTATTGGGCTGAGGAGCAGAGGAATTTCTAGAAAACCACCCACTAGAAGTCCTGTGTAGGAAGCTGCTGTCCATTACCTGATGAAATACTTAGTTCCTTGGTGATGAGCTAGGGCAAAAGTGCTTTGCAGTATGACTCTGCCTACACAGCCCAACAACCTTTATTTATTAGGTGTACTTAAATGTTGATTTTGCCAGCCAATGTAGAGTCAAAGTTACCTGTAGTTCCTGGACAATGAAATGAGGATGAAGACATCCACATGCGCAGAGTAGGGCTGTTTGCAGTTTTCAAAAACACATATAGCACATGAAATACCTTGGCCACTGCTGTTGTATTTACCTTCCACCCCTGGAGCTGAGGTTTGGTTCAGTGGTCTCATACACCAGGGATGCTGCAGGAGCTGTACATGAGCATTTCCCTCAGCCCCGGACGGGCTTGCCTCTGTGGGAGACAAGCAAGACAGGAGCACTCTTTGTCTTCATTGTGTTCTCTTGGGAAACGAGGCAGTGGCCTCCATGTATGTTCTATGAGAAAAAAGTCTGGAAAGTTACCTGAGTGGTTACAGACTCATGGACTCAGACTCTCTCCTTGGGCTGTTGTTTTTGGTAATGCTCAGTACGTCCTACAGTGCTTGTTGAGGAGATATTTGAGGGTCACAAGATATCCGTGTGTGATGGAGGATGCTTAAAGCAGAGTGACGTGTCGTTTATCTGCTCTTAGGCAGGCAGAAAAACAGGCAACAATACACTGGGCCCTGATCATGTAGATATGTATAATGAAGTTGTGCCATATGTTCCTTTCAGATTATCATTTTCCTTGTGATGTCTTAATTTAATATGCTTGGCATAACATAGAACATCCCTAACATACTGATATTCTTAGCAGATACTTTTAGCAGACTAAAAGGTCATAAAATCATGAAACGAGTCAGAGTCTGTCTTTACCCAGCTAAAATACCCTTACAGTTTTCAATGAACATTCTCTTTCTTAGTGAGGAACATGGAAAAAAGGCCACCGATTTATGTTTAGTCTAATAACCATCCTTCCTGCCCCTAAGAGGAATGAACTTGAAATGGTTTCAAAATTTTCCTCATTTTCTCTGATCCATCATTATTTAAATAACAATAATAAAAACACTTAATACTTCCTCGAAAGCATATATTTAAAATTCTGTCTACTTAAGGGATTACACTAAAATGTCATTTCTAAAAAAGGCATATCTAATTTCACCATTGTCTCTCTGAAAGGCTAAGTGTGTAGAGTAGAATTAATGCTTATGTTGATGTACAGATTATGTGTCCTGTCATTCAATTTGATATCTTTCATAGACTATTTCAAGCTCTAGAATGACAGGTAAATTGCAGTTGCAACTGATTTATGCATAACCTATCAAGAAAAAGGGAATAGAGGGGTTAAACCCACCTCAGGAGCTATCTAACTCTCATTGTGTCCTCTGAAATGCCAGATAGGGCCTTCACATGCCTCATATTTATGCAGAAAAGCTTCTCCCTGACTTAATGCTTTAATGACAGAATTTACATTTTCTGAGGAAATACCGTGTTAGTGCTCAGAAGAGTCACTGCACACTGCACACTGCACTGCACACCATGCTGCATGGAGGAAGAAAACCCCCAAGTCTCTGGGGTTTGGGTACAAGAATTTCTTACTTAAAATGTGTTCTTTTGAAGTCTTTCCCAAAGACACAGGTAATGTAAATAAACTATTACACCAAATACCTCCCCTTGCCTCAATCGAACTTACATATGAAATATATACCCAGCTTTAGGAGCTCACATTTTTTCCCAGCCTTCATATTTCTACATTTGTTGATGACCATGTTTTTTTCTGTTATTTGCTCATACAAAACGAAAGCTATGGACACAAAGAAAACAGTATCCCAGGACCTTATTTCTACTGATAGCCCCATATGACCTCATTTCGGTGACTCTGAGCAGTCAATTTGCATGTATCAAGAATAAACTGTGCCTGTCTTACCCAGTGGCCTTCCAGTGTAAAATGACTGAGACTGAGTCGTGATTGAGGGAAGAGCTGTGGTTGTCATTTGCATGGATTTTAGCAGGGCATTTTGTTAACAGATTTCCACAGGTTTTGTGTACCCGGGTTTGGATATTATGGTTTGGATGGGTACACAACCAGATAGGTAAAAGCCTGGCTGGATGACAAGGCTCAGAGGGTCATGGTTCCTGGTCAAACTCTACCTGGACACTTGTGGTAGGTAGAGTATTGCTGCTCTGTCCCGTTTAATGGCTTTATCAGTGTCCTGAAAGATATGGAGGAATGTGCTTTCATCAATTCTGTATATGATACCAAGTTGGGAGGCTAAGTCAATGTACTGAGGGATCGGGCTGCCGTTCAGAGGGACTGAGACAGGCTGCAGGATGGGGATAACAACAACATTATGAAATTCAAAAGAACAAATGCCAAGTTCTGCACCTGTAATGGAAGAAGTTCTTGCAGTGATGCAGGCTGGGGCTGCCCACCTAGGAAGTAGTTTTGTGGAAAGGACATGGGCGCCTGGGGGCAGTGAGCTGCACAGCATCCAGCAGGATGGCTTGGCAGCAATGATGAGCCACAGCCTTTTTGTCTGCATTGATAGGAGCAGAGCCATTATATAGAACCAAGCGATTGTCCTCATCTACTCAGCACTTTGCGGACGACACTAAGCTGGGTGGAAGTGTTGATCTGCTGGAGGGTAGGAAGGCTCTGCAGAGGGATCTGAACAGGCTGGACCGCTGGGCAGAGTCCAATGGCATGAGGTTTAACAAGGCCAAATGCCGGGTCCTGCACTTGGGGCACAACAACCCTATGCAGTGCTACAGACTAGGAGAAGTCTGTCTAGAAAGCTGCCTGGAGGAGAGGGACCTGGGGGTGTTGGTTGACAACCGACTGAATATGAGCCAGCAGTGTGCCCAGGTGGCCAAGAAGGCCAATGGCATCTTGGCTTGTATCAGAAACGGCGTGACCAGCAGGTCCAGGGAGGTTATCCTCCCTCTGTACTCGGCACTGGTGAGACCGCTCCTCGAATCCTGTGTTCAGTTCTGGGCCCCTCACCACAAGAAGGATGTTGAGGCTCTGGAGCGAGTCCAGAGAAGAGCGATGAAACTGGTGAAGGGGCTGGAGAACAGGCCTTATGAGGAATGGCTGAGAGAGCTGGGGTTGTTTAGCCTGGAGAAGAGGAGGCTGAGAGGAGACCTCATTGCTCTCTGAAAGGAGACCTCTGAAAGGAGGTTGTAGAGAGGAGGGTGCTGGCCTCTTCTCCCAAGTGACAGGGGACAGGACAAGAGGGAATGGCCTCAAGCTCCGCCAGGGGAGATTTAGGCTGGACATTAGGAAAAAATTTTTCACAGAAAGGGTCACTGGGCACTGGAAGAGGCTGCCCAGGGAGGTGGGTGATTCACCTTCCCTGGAGGTGTTTAAGGCACGGGTGGACGAGGTGCTGAGGGGCATGGTTTAGTGTTTGCTAGGAATGGTTGGACTCGATGATCCGGTGGGTCTCTTCCAACCTGGTTATTCTATGATTCTATGATTCTATGACTTGTTAGACCACACGTGGATACTACATTCAGTTTTGGGCCCCCTCATCTAAGAATGACATCAATGGATGGCAGCTGGTACCATGGTAGTCACTAAGTTGGTTAGGGGCTGGAGCATTTGTCCTGTGCAGAGAGGCCAAAGATCAGGGCTTATTCAGCCTTGTGAAAAGATAATTTGTAGGGGAGAACAATAATCCAATAGCAGCCACCCAGTACTTACTGGGAGGTGACAGAAGATGGAGATGAGCTCTTCACAATAATTCTTCATGGGAGGATAAGAGACAGTGGCCATTAGTTGAAACAAGAGATCCATTATAAACAAAGCTGTTTCCCCATGAGGACAGTCAGACAGTGGCACAGGCTACCCAGAGGTGTCATTCATCTCCATCTTTGGATATTTTCAAGGCCTGATGAGATAAAACCCTGAGCAACATATTGACTACAGACCTCCTGAAGTCCTTTCCTACCTGAGTTATCTTGTGGCGCTAAGATAGATTCTGATAATGAATGGTAGTTTGTGACCATACGATTTGTTTCTTTATAGCCCCTATATTAGTCTGGAGTGATGAATAAAACTTGCTGCCCCCAGAGTATTTGTTGGAAGTGGACTGTGACCTCTGACATCTGTGTTGACAGTAAGCTTCAGAATACAGGGTGGATAGAAACTTAGGAAGTGTCTAATTACTCAAACAGTGAGATTTTGGAGTAAATTTCCCAATGTAGCTGTAAGGAGAAAAATGCTTAAATAGTTTTAAAATAGAGCTTGATTAATTTATGTACAGGATTATGTGATATGCTTGCCAGCAATGCCAAGGGCAGAACTGAGTGACTTAGGAGTTTGTGCAAGCTTAAGCTCTTTGTTTTTGACGAATATAAGGCCAAGCTCCTAATCTTCAAGAATAAATAAATGGAAAATTAAACATAGTAAATATTGTAAATATTTCATTAACACTTCATACTTTAAAATTGAAAAATTGAAAGCAATATTTTGTCCAGTTCAAAGTTACTAGAGGTTGTAGCTGTGAGGCTTGTTAATCATGACAATAAATTTTATTTATATTCTAGAGCAAAATCATAGAATCATAGAAACCCTAGGCTGGAAAAGACATTTGAGATTATCAAGTCCAACCATACCTGTGTACTACTAAATCATATCCCTAAGCACTTCATCTACCTGTCTTTTAAGTACCTCCGGGGATGGTGACCCAAACACCTCCCTGGGTAGCCTGTTCCAGCGCTTGATAACCCTTTCAGTGAAGATACTTTTCCGTATGTCCAATCTGAACCTCCCCTGGTGCAGGCTGAGGCCATCCCCTCTCATCCTATCACTTGGGCAAAGAGACCAACACTCACCTCTCTACAACCTCCTTCCAGGTAGATGTAGAGAGCAATAAAATCTCCCCTCAGCCTCCTCTTCTCTAGGCTAAACAACCCCAGTTCCCTCAGCCATTCCTCGTAAGACCTGTTCTCCAGCCCCTTCACCAGCTTTGTTGTCCTTCTCTGGACACGCTCCAGGACCTCCAATGTCCTTCTTGTAGTGAGGAACCCAACACTGAACATAGTATTTAAGGTGTGGCCTCAACAGTGGTGAGTACAGGGGCAGAATCACTTCCCTGGTCCTGCTGGCCAGGCTGTTTCTGATACAAGCCAAGATGCCATTGGCCTTCTTGGCCACCTGGGCACACTGCTGGCTCATGTTCAGTCAGCTGTCAACCAACACCCCCAGGTCCTTCACTGACAGGCAGTTTCCTAACCACTCTTCCCCAAGCCTGTAGCGCTGCATGGGATTCATGTGTTGCCAGGTAGGAACCTGCTGCCATTCCCCTCTCTCTCCTAAATCTCTCTCCTCAGCTGACTGAAGAGAGGATGGAGTGTCCTCTGTCGTACAAGGCATGCCTGACTGTAGAGTCTCAGACAGGGAGCTTACGGTGTTATTCTAGTGATCAATTTCCTTCTCACACTCCCTGAGTGGAGATATCAGAACCAAAATGCACAAATATGGACAAGCCTAATAAAGCTGTGATTGGTTTATTCATATATAAAGCAGCTGAAGGCTACAGGAAAAACAACTACAAAGCAGGTGCAGCATATACCATTGGCTTGATTGTTAAAAACTGGCATTTTATTTGATCCCAAATTTAAAGGAGGAGATTGTATATAAAATCAAACAAAGTCAGTCACGCTATAATTGTATTGCATATTTTTCTTCATGAAGTAATTGAATAGTTCCAGTTTATTAAGCCCAAACCTGAGAATAGGGAGATCTAAAATATGTCAAAACATTCTCCGTGACGCGTGGGAGAATATAATCTAGACAGGGTCAAATTTAGAATAATAACAACTATATTTTTAGAGCCAACTCACAGAAACTTTGTACATCAAACTGTATTTTCAGTGGAAGGAAAGGCATGTTCCACAGTAGCATACTATACAAAGACAGTATTTTTCTGTTCTGTAATCTGTCAAAAATCTTACTGGAGGCAAGAGTACCACAGCCAAATTGTGTTTATATCTCCTTTGGTTTTAGTAAAGCATCAATCCACAACCCTAACAGACATATTCATACTTACTCTGAGGGTATATGGAATGCCACTGACCTCTTGCAGTCCTGACTGCTCACAAGAAGGGATGAACAGGAGGGAAGAGCTCCATGTCCCACTGCTGCTGGTGCCACAGGAAGAGCGTGCAGAGAAGCAGCCCCCACTGCATGGTTGATGGGCTTTTCAGCAGAACTGCAGTCAGATGTGATAGGGTGACTGGGGCCTAATCTGAGAGGGGTAAGGTACAATTGTTTTCAGTGCACAGCACCATAAAGCGAATAGTGCTTAGTGAATAATAAGACTCAACAAAATTCAGTTCAGCGATATCAGGATTGATCACTGTAAGTGGACATAGCTATTTCCATGTACCTCAGAAAACCTACCCAGTATAATGTACAATGCAACTGCATGATTTCAGAGTTGCAACATCTACAAGTGTTATTAACCAGCAGAACTGCAGCTAGAACATAGACAGTAACTCAGAAATACATGACAGAAATATCACACTGAGAAAACAAGAGCAGAAAAACAAATTTGAAAGGAAATAACATCACTTAATGTCATGATTGAAAACTCCTTACAAGTTCCCATGTTCTAAGTTCACATTGATTTTCTTAAATAAAATAAAATATTGGCTTTGAGTTTTGTGTATAAAGTGTCAGTGCCTGGTGCAGGGTATACTGCCTGGTAGGCTGATGCTATCTTTCAGTCTTCTGAACAGGGATAGGCAGCGCTGTGTGCCAGGTCAGAAGGTGGAAGGTCTCCCTGAAGTCCTGGAGGACACGTGATAGCATCAGGCAGGTACACTACAATGCCTCAAAATGCAATAGATGTCTGCCCTCAGGCAATGAAACTGAACCCTAAATGTATGTGTTTTACAGGGAAAAAGAATACGACATGGTTGTAACAGTCATGATTAGTTTGTAGGATTTTTCTAATAGGGATCTGAGAATGGAGCTTTTTCATGTAGTGACATGACCAGGCATTGCAACTATTGATCAAGGAAAAATTTATTTACAGAGATTTTTCAAATACAAACATAAAATAGCACATATTATATATATATTTTTTTTACAAAAATGAATATTGAAATAATAAACATGGTACAGCACAATACGACATCAATGAGCTAAACATAACAGTAACAGAAATCTATGTCTGGAAGAAGTTTCCTGTTAGTCACATGTAACCAACAGAGCTCTACAGTACTGTGAGTGGAATTTCCAATGGACAGAAAAATGTCCATTTACTGCACTTCATTAAAGTACTATAGGGAAAGGCTATATATATGCCAAGTAATTATGTTGCATTTCTGTAATAATGCTGAAAACACAGAGGCATAATAAAAGTTATATAGGGCTGAATAAGCACTGGCTAAATGTTTGGAGAAGAAAAATGTGTGGAAAGTATACAAAACACTGATAAAGTGGCTTATTGGTCCTTTTATTAAGTTTAATGTATAGATTAAAAAGTGTTGCGACACTGAATTTTAAACCGTCAGAGAGAAGTAAAAGGAAAAAAAAACAAAAAGGAAAAGAAGAATCACACAAAAAAAAGAAGTTTCCTTTCTACTCATTTTGTGCCATGGTCAACATCTGTGTGTGCGTGTGTGCTTTTGGGAGCACCTTGTCGAGTGGCCACTGGGCACTACCCCAGCCCCACGGCACCACCATCCCCTCACCAACCTCTCAATTATCGGTGCATGCAGAATTTCACCATTTGCCAAAGCGGAGTTTTCTTTGCTTATGTTTTTGCTGAGCAGACCACAGGCGGGCTTGGATAAGAAAGCCTGTCCCCGTCCAGCCTGTCCCGGTGGCTTTGCACCGCCACGCACCACCCTGCCCTCCCTGGGGCCACCCGCTGTCCCACCCTATGCCCGTTCCAGAGAGAAAGCACTTTAAAATTTCTTGTTTATTGTTGCTATCCAGAAGATGTCGGCAAGCTCTTCGGGTGTCTGGCAGCGCCTGCGCCCCAGGGCCAGGTTAGTAGGGATATTGCTTCTGCTTCTTGCCCGAGAAGCAGGCTAGCCAGGTGCACACCAGCATGGCAGCAGCTGCACCCCCGCCTGTGCAGTAGTAGGCCCAGCCGATGTGACAGGTCCCTGCAGGAAAAAAGAACAACATGACACGGCATTAACCAGGGGAGCAAGCAGCACCACCACCCTACCTTCTGCCCATCCAGGAGAAAGCACTTTTCTAGGTTGCTACTGGCTTGCACATCCACCTCAGACAGCAAACATGGGGCATAAGTCAAGCAGCTGGAGAAGCCAAGCTATTTAAAATGCTCCCTTAATTTTCTGTAATGGTTCAGCAAGCATGCTTCTGAGCTCAGTTGCTTGGTTGGTTGCTATTTTCCACGAAGGAGGAAATGCCACGTGGGAGCAGAAGCAGAGGCTGCTGGCACCATGAGCATGCCAGCCATGGGGCAGGTGTCTCTCTGCCGGTCCAGCCCAGAGAGAGCCTGTGACACCACCCTCTGCAGTGACTGTGATCAGGAGAGGGTTTTCCCCACTCTTTATCTCCCTCCTCCAGGCAGCATCTGAGGTTATTTTGATTATTTTTGACTGAGATTTTGAGGATTTGCATGTAACATGGGCCAGTGCCTGTTCCCTTCAGAAAGAGCTGAGTAGGTCCACTTCTGCTACCTCAGTGACAGTGGCTGCAAGCTGCTGGGTGACTATAACCCAGGACATGGCTGCAGGGAACCCATCCACATTCCCCTCACACAGACGACAGTCCCAACCAGGAGGCTCCCGGTGACAACGGAACATGATGTCAGGGATCCACCTGAATGGGAACTGCTGCAGGAACTGAGCCCACAAATACAAAACTTGAGAAATTTCCCTACCTCCACTCAAGGAGGTAAAAAACTTCACTGATCTTTTGTCTAATGTGTTTAATAATGTCACAATATAGCCTTGAATGCATTTAATAGCCACAGAATCTTTGTACAGCCGAACTCATCACCAGCAAATAGCGCTGGGGAATCCCATGGTGGACCATAAAGTGACTGCTCTCCTTCAAAGTACTGCTATGCCTGCAGCAGAAGAGGGGATCAGGAAAACACCAGGTACAGCAGGGAGGACGCCTTTTTACAAAGATCTCTGAAAGCAAGGAGTTGCCTGCTGTTACTCCTCAGGATTTCAGCCCCTCTCAAAAGTAATTTTCACTTGGGCCACATTATCTTGGTCATTTTGATCTTTCAAGCTTCGAACTCCTTACAAACGAGGTGCTCCCTCTGTCGCTGTCTTGAGTGTTATTGCCCTGCTTTGAGCAGTGAGTGCTCTCAGTAAGGCACAAGCAGCAATACAACATTCAGGCTCGGGCAGCCTGATCTAGTGTGACATGTCCCTGCCCATGGCATGGGGGTTGGAACTGGATGATCTTTAAGGTCCCTTCCAACCCAAACTATTCTATGATTCTATGATTCCCTTCCAGCCCTCTGGAAGAAAGAGCAGAAACCATTCTCCCCTACAGAGAACAGAAGTTAACAACAGTTTCCATCTAGAAATACAGAGTTGAAAGAAGTGGCATGTTTATACTCTTGTCCCAATGGCATCCTTGAGGGACAGGCTTCCGGTTCAGGCAATTATCAACTCAGGTAATTCTACCTTGGCCACAAGACACACAAGATGTCTGTACATCTCAATATGTCCAAAACATTAGCGTGCCTCGAAGTAGACAGCACACCCACCGTCTGCCTGCAGAATATTGTCAAATCACCTTTGTAAGGAGACGGTAGTGGGAGGCAACGCTTATGTGCTTGGCTACTCAGAAGATCTCAGACTGACACCACAGCAGGAAGTATAGTACTTGTTTCATATTTTCCTCATAGTCTTCAGAACTTTTTGCTTGAAAAGATGTCCAGTGAAACAAGGATCCTGACGTGACCGGAGGACTTAAGGAGCAGTGCCCTTGGCTTGAACCTATTAGCCTCTATCCTTAATGTGCTGGAGCAGACAGAGATTTACTTGGTTTTGTAATGTTGTTATGCTCTGTAGATCAACATCATTCTTGGCTTACTTACAAAAAAACACACAGCGAGTCTGGCTTCCTAAAGACCATCAGAAATTGTGGAGAGCTGCAAGCACCTGACATTGTCACTGATTCTGATCTTCGCCCAATTGCACAGTAGTCAGTCCCTGGAGAGACCTATTTCTGGACCACCTATTGCTTTGCCTGTGTACACACACAGAAAGTCTATAGCTTCTGCTAGGAATTTCAAACTCAAGCTTAAGCTCACACCAGATGTCTAAATCCATTTGATTACTTCGAAAATGTTCATATTTATACCAGGGTGGGGTGTGCTAAGCATTTCTTGTGATAAGATGGACTCCATCTCATAGGTATTTTTAAATTGCAATGTTGTTCTAGAACTACTAGAGAATTGTAGGTACAGCTTGGAAAAGAAAATATATCACATTGTGATGCTTCCATGTAGAGAAAATAAATGTCAAAATGCTACTTTAAAAAGAGCTTGAAGATTCACCTGGCAGCACTGCCTGAAGCTATGACCTAAGGGGAATAGAATAAAATAAATTGAACTTGTGCATGGTGTGATTTCAACTTTTGTGCCTTAGCAGTGGAAGAGGGGGAGAGTTTACCTGATATATATTAAGAAGGAAGAACTGTTAAATCAGTGTCAGAGGTGTGCTTAACAGCTACAATATGCACATTCAGTCTTGGCAGAAGAGAATAATGTTTATTTCTTCACACCATGCTCCATTTACCCCAAGGACCACTGCCCTACTTAATGCTCTGAGGCATGGCAGGCAACCTCTTGATCTAACAAATGCAATGTAGCTCGCAAGTATGAGTTAGGTCAAGATGAACAAATGAAAGAAAGTGAGAGTGCAGGAGAATGGATGAAAGAGCCTGGAGCCTGACCTTAGAGCAAGAATAACACAGCAATAAACCCGGCCATTATTTCCAGTCTGTGTCAGGAGCAATGGGAGGCCCGGCATAAAATAGTTTGATCTGTACTTGGACGATGCTGAGCAGAACAGCATTTCAAGCTATTGTGCTGAAGAAGAGCCTGCAGGCATAGGACATAGAGCCTGTGGTCATAGGACTTTCCATTGTAAGTATAGGTTAAGTCCTAGGTCCATAACTAAGTATAGCTGTAAGGCCAGGGATAATCCATCTCAAAATCCATCTCACGTGCTGCAATGAATGATTGCCTACGCTGCACAGGCATATGTCAAAACAGAACAATGCTATCCTTTTTATAATCCTGCATTGCACAAGGAAAAAAATATTTTGGAGTTAATATTTCTGCTCTTATGTTTTTATTTTACTACATGTGTGAGCTATGTTAATTCACTGAGTAAGACTGTTGGCTGTCAATACTTGGGCAATTTAGTTGCAGCTTATATTTTAAAATGCCTTCTCCTCCACTTTGATATTAAATGCTCATTTGAGAGGAACAGAAAGCTTTATAAAAAGCAGGGTTGACGACTAATTAATGCAACACTAAATAAAAGGAAATACATGTACAGAAAAGTTATAAGCTAGAAAAGATAAGTATTGCTTTCTAGATTTATATTTTTATTTTATAATAATGGGTACCATAGAAGGACCCTTTCTCATTTTCAAATTTTATCGCACTGACATCAGTGCAACTATTCCTGTATTCAGTGGTATGAAAGTGGTTACAGGCTTTGCAGAACTGGGGCTTAAATTCAACCACCAAATAGATCAGTTTGCCTTCACAGACCCATTACATTAAACATTAAAAATGTTGCATTGAAATTTCCTATTTTTTTATGTCAAAACTCTAAAACAAATAGCAAGACTAACTAACTACTTGATCAAATTAAAATAATTAGAGAAATCATGTCAACTTTCACACACACACACACACAAAAGCTGTTGTTTTCCTCAAGGATGCACAGGATACATGCAGGTAGAAGAGTGCCAGTCTGCTGGGGACATGGACATGCATGCAAGAATGTGTAGATGGTTTTGCTTATAAGATGGGCTGGATCAGATGTCATGCCAAAGGAAATTTCCATCAGCTGAATAACTCTTATAACTGATAGACATGCATCACAACAGCTTCCTTCCCTGCATAGAACTGATGTTGCTTTTAACAAATCACTCTTTTCCTCACAGGTCACTATGGAGGGAGAAGCTGTGTCTTCAGCATTTTGTCAGTTCTGGATTATATTTTTGGTAAAGAAGCGCATTAAGAATTGGACCTCTTGGTTGCTCAGTGAAGCAGGATTGACCAAGTCAGCTCAGGTAATTTTGTAGCCAGCCATTTGGACCTTTCATCTTTCTTTTCCTGGGATTGGCAGCAAGAGAGTTTCAGGATGAACTCTGAAATCACAGAATAACAAACACTGCAGCTAAAGGGCTGGATGGCCATTTTCCAAGCAAATAAAAGAAGGAAAGAATGGGAACATTACACTCCTCTCTTATGTAAAAGGATTGAAAGAAATTTCAGTCCCTGAGGATAAAGGACAAAAGCAAGGTGAGTGAGGACACTATCAAAAGAAGAGTCAGCAGAAAAGAGTCCCCATAGAACATAAAATAATATTTGCTAAATCGAAAGAAATCAAAGAACGTGGAATGCTAGTTTTGCAATGATGGATGGGCTTATTGCAAAACACTTCCATACCTTTTCTTGATTTCTAACACAATCTTCAAGGCAATTATGTGTTCCTTAGCTACTTGCTCCTCTTCGATTATAAAGATTAAAACAAATTTGGGAGTGAGTGAAATTTGGCAACAGAAAATCTGTGGATACTACCATGGAACTGTGCCAGGATCCAGTTGCCGAAACAACTATCACACATATTTATCAAGGTCTTGGAAATAACATATGATTTTAATCTAAAATAGCCAATAATTGACACTTGTGGAAAAACATCCAGAATATGAAAGTGTTTGGATGCAAACTTGTTAATTGCAAGACTTAGTATCTTAAATATTTGCACCTTCTTTGCTGTTAATATTAAGACTTATCCTGGGCTTTCAGTCTCGTGTATTTGGCAAAGTCTAATTGTTTAACTTTAAGTACAGCCTATTTTCCAAGATGAAGTGTTAGCCAGGCTGAAGAATACAAATTATATACCTTTAAAAATAAAAACTACAATTCCTACTTGCAAAAACTAGTGCAGGTACTCTCATTAACAGCTTCACATAAGAATTCAGTACTATAGGGAATATGAATTCATGTAATCAATCACCGTGTGTAAAAGTAATCAGAGAAAAAAGTAAGGACTGTGGTGTTAAGGGATATACAGGGATTTGGAGATAAGAAAGGCACAAATGAATGCAAAAGATAATCAGCTAATTAATAAGAAAGCACAATTATTTGGAAACAAAGCCAAGATAAATTAAATAGCTGAAGATTTTTTTCTTGACAGAGTTACTGTGAAAAAGCGTCATGTGAAATCAGCTGCAAAAGCAGGAAAAGAAGTTAAAACTTGGAATGCATCCAGAAAGGATTAAAGTAGTTATGTGAAACAAAGGAAGAACATTATATAAGGTAAAATTGCCACCAAACATATGCCTTAATACAAAGTGAATTTGGTGAAGCTGGTTTGTTGCATGGATATGACTTTCTCAATGCATTCGTCTTTTTTAAAAATATATGATTTTTTATGCATGCACAGACCAAGCTATTTTGTTGAAGAAATTGTATGGGCATTTTAGTCTGCTGTTATGCAGACACTCCTATGACCAAATCCGCCTTTCTTTGGAGAATCACATAACTTTGTTTAGTCAAACTCAAATTTGCTATAGGTGTGCATTTTTCATGGAACAATAGAGAAACCAATACCTTGTGCCAATTACAATGTTCAAAATGCAAAGAGCAAATAGCTTATGTCCTGCTAACAAAGAGCTCTCCCAGCCTTCTGGAAGAAGTCTGCAGAAAGCTCACATATTGCAGGAAGTAAAATTAATTTCACCTCTCTTTGGACTACTACTTCAGACTCCCTCTGGAGACAATGGGGAGAAAAAGTCACTTACAAGAGTGTGTTGCATTTCATCTTAAGGCAGACATCTAAAGTATAGTACGTGAGCACTGCTCTTGTAGCACCTATTTTTCTCCCTTTAACTATGAATGGATTCCAAACAACTAGTTTTTCTGCCCCTTTTCAAGTAAAAAAGAGCACCAGGTACTGACTGGGGAAGTTCAATTTGACGGGAGGCTGGCAGATGTTACTCCCATTTACAAGAAGAGCAAGAGGGAGGATCCGGGAAACTGCAGGCCTGTCAGTTTGACTTCAGTGCCAGGGAAGATCATGGAACAGGTCATCTTGAGTGCTATCACATAGCACACACAAGACAACTGGGTGATCGGGCCCAGTCAGCATGGGCAGTTTATGAAAGGCAGATCCTACCAAACTAGCCTGATCGCCTTCTTTGACAAGGCGACCCACTTAATGGATGAGGGAAAGGCTGTAGATGTAGTGTACATGGACTTCAGTAAAGCCTTTGATGCCATTTGTCACAGAATTCTACTTGAGAAGGCAGCTTCCACTGGTCTGGATAGACACACCCTCTCATGGGTAAAAAACTGTCTGGATGGCTGGGCCCAAAGGGCTATGGTAAACGGAGTAGCTGGAGGCCAGTCACAAGCGGTGTCCCCCAAGACTCAGTGCTGGGTCCAGTTCTGTTCAATGTCTTTATCAATGACCTGGATGAAGGGATTGAACGTACCCTTAGTATGTTCACAGATGACACTGAGCTGGGAGGAAGTGTTGATCTCCTTGAGGGTAGGGAGGCTCTGCAAAGGGATCTGAACAGGCTGGACTGCTGGGCTGAGACCAATGGGATGAAGTTCAACAAGGCCAAATGCAGAGTCCTGCACTTGGGACACAATAACCCCATGCAGTGCTACAGGCTTGGGGAAGAGTGGCTTGAAAGCTACAGGACCTGGGGGTGTTGGTTGACAGCCGACTGAACACGAGCCAGCAGTGTGCCCAGGTGGCCAAGAAGACCAATAGCATCTTGGTTTTTATCAGAAATAGCATGGCCAGGGAAGTGATTCTGCCCCCACATGCGTCATTGGTGAGGATGCACCTTGAATACTGTGTTCAGTTCTGGGCCCCTCACTACAAGGAAGATATTGAGGTCCTGGAGTGTGTCCAGAGAAGGGCAACGAAGCTGGTGAAGGGGCTGGAGAATAAGTCTTATAAGAAGTGGCTGAGGGAAGTAAGGTTATTTAGCTTAGCGAATAGGAGGCTGAGGGGAGACCTTAATGCTCTCTACAACTACCGGAAAGGAGGTTGTAGAGATGTGGGTTCTGTTCTCTTCACCCAGCCAACAGGTGATAGGACAAGAGGGAATGGCCTCAAGCTGCGCCAGGGAAGGTTCAGATTGGACATTAGGAAAAGTGTCTTCACTGTAGGGGTTATCATGCACTGGAACAGGTTTAAAAAGCAGGTGGATTAAGTGCTTAGGGATATGATTTAGTAGTAGACAGGAATGGTTGGACATGAAGATCTCAAAGGTCTTTTCCAACCTAGGGATTCTATGATTCTATGACTGCAGAGGGTCTTTGCATGACTGTTCTAAATCCAGCAAGAAAGGTTTAAGTGCCTTATGTTAGACAGAATATATGTGGACCTTGAAATAGTTATCAAAGCTTGTAAAGATTTAAGAATGGAAGTTATGTGGGTAGCACTAAAGAGGAAATGTTTCTTGATGGAACACTTCCTTTACTAGCATGTAGGCTGACTCATGCATTTATCTGAGAACTCAGCAGGTGCAGCTCAGTTATGCTTGTAAAGATTGTGCTCAACTCCAGTCAAAAAACAGAACTGGTAAAATCTCTGAGCTCTTTGCAGAGGATCTGCAAATAAAAAAACACTGGCTTTGTCAGATAGATTGCTCATACATCTTTGAAGGCCTTGCCTTTAGTAGGATTCTAATAAATTGTCCTACCCTCTAAATCCTTTTCTCGATCATTTTGGCAGTGTATGTCAACACTTAGCCAGATGCTGAAATGATGCCACCTAAGGCCAATTGACTAGTTGACAAAGCTTTTTTTTTAAAAATTCACTGCTTTCTGTGGGGGTTTTATGTTGTTGTTTTAGTAACTGCACTGTTTGCTTCAAAGATCATTTACTTCTAAATTTCTACAGTAAAAGTAATTATCAAATCAGCAGTTCTTTTTAAGATATTTCAAGCCCTTTAAAAGTGGCAAAGGGGAAGCTTAATAGTAATGATATTTGGAAACAAATACCCCTCAATACAGAATTTTCTGAGTGCATTTGAAGGCAATTCTGCTGCTTGTTTAGTTCAGGATGGGAGCCAGCCTTTTACATTTCTCTCCAGACAGCCCCTTCAGCCAGGAAAGCCTTTTCACAGCAGTTCACAAATGGATGGACCATCACAGAGGGCAAGCTAAGGTGTGCATTTGGAGCCATCTGCTCTGGTTGCTGTTGCAGCTGGGCCCTCAGGTCTAGGATGTCTCTATGCATATGGGCAGAGCATGACAGCCAGAAAACATCAAACAACTGGAGAGGATCTAGGAGGACATGCAGAAGAAATAGGGCAAGAGGCTATTCCCAGCTTTGTGAGGATGGCATGAACTCAAACAAGCACAGAATGCATTTTAGGCAGGCTGCAGCAGCAGATGCCAGGTAGATAGGCAGGGCACAGCGTGCCAATGGCCACATCTGAGCCATGCAAGCCCTTGCTGCCAGATCTGTGATTTTCACTGACTTTAACAGCAAAGAAAATCATCATGAAACTAAAAGACATGTCCTGAAGGCAGTTGCATACTGCAAACACCAAGCCATGTTTGTAGGATGCTTCTTAGCACAAATGATAACCCGGCAGAATGAAAAAGTAGGTCCTAGGCAGGAAAAGTATAACATAAAAAGCAATCTCTCACAAAAGGGGTAGGACATTAAAACTTGTGGAGCATTGGTCATCCAGTCTGAACCCTAACTGCCCAAACACACCATATTTCCTCAGAGGAAGACAAGCATTTTTTACAAGTAGTTCAACTTGGAGTTTATCTTAAATTTGGTGTCAGAATTCTTTCAATTTATTAAGGTTCGTACATGATACAATTTCATACATATAGTGGCAGGGAAGTGGTAGCTGGAGGCCAGATTAAATTTCCTAGGGCACCTACAATCGCATAGGTCATCTACATTCAGATAAATCAATCTTACTGTAGGTGACCATTTTGCTGCTTGAGCTGTTAGGTGTTGGTCTTGTAGTGCTGTCTCACTAGATGCCAAGTGAGGCTCGATTTTGTGAGTTAAACTGAGCATGCCATGTCCTCTCTGTGACCCACAGTGGAATTTAGCTGTCTCCACCCATCACAACAGAAACGAGCATGCAACAACGGAGTAGTCTCTGCATACACAGCTAAGAGAATCAATGGCCTAAAGTGAAGTCTCATATTGATTTTAGAAATTCAAACCCAATACTAACATATTCACATGTATACATTCACATTTGCCTTTAAAAAAGGTGTAGAAGAAGATTTCTTCACACAGTTTAAATTTTGCAAAATGTGGAAGTTTTTGCAAATGTCTGATGCAGTCTTCATTTTAATGCATAATCTCACCTTAATGTAGGTCCCTTACTTTAGTGAATTTCCTGCTAAACTTCTCATTTTTTCAGCTGTAATTCTTGTATGGCGCATTTAGAAATGAAAACAAAACAGTATTAGTGCCTCTAGGTCAGCAAAACTGAATCTGTGCTATACGATAAGCTATAAAGATGCGTGCTTTTGGGAAATTGCCTGCTAATTTGTTTTGCAGATCATGGGATTGTGTAGACCTGACTCCCTTTCACACTATTCAGTCAGCAGTTCTGTACTGCTATGCCACGTCAGTGCAGTCCTGAATGGCCCTGTGGGCAACTCTGGGGTGTAAATAATGCAGCATGACAATAACAGCTTGCACAATGACAAGAGATTAAGAAGATTTCGATCCATTCTCAGACACCTGGTAGAAGTGAAAGGCAGTCTTTTTGAGCACTGCAGTCTCCACCCTACGCATCAGCCTGCGACCAAATTAGACTAAGGACTTTGACTCAGTCACTGAACAAACAACTGCACTGTTTAAAAACATAAATATCTGTTTTTCTTGCCCCTATTAATTTATATTGCACTGTTTCTAGGAGTTTCCACCCTAAAAACACCAGCAGAAGACTGCTCCAGTTCATAGTCTGCTGTTTTGGTTGGAACAGTGATCTGAGACAGCCTGCCACAATACAGAATGGGGCCCCAAGACCTCTGTACAGGTTCTGCTGACTGCCAGGTTGCTGGGAACCACAATCAGAAGAGCAAGACAGAGACCTGTCATGGCCTCAGTGCCCCAACAAGATTTGCCAGAAGTCATTTGTCAAAGCCTTGCGCTTTTTTTCATGACGACAAAACCAGACAGCAGACTCTTCTACAGGTGCACCAGTCTCTCTGTCTGCACGTTTATGGAGGTTATTCCCCATGCTCATTAGCAAACCACCTCATATACTGAATGCAATTTAATCAACAAATGAGGTTGTCCTTGGCAGGGTATTTTCAGTTGAAGGATGACTCCTCTTTGTAGAGATGGAGTTGTACAACCACTTTAATTTGATTGAAAAAATTAGCCCCATTAAATACATAAATGTTTGAGTAAATCCTTTGGACATAGTTCACTTAATAAAGAACAAATAATTATCCAATTTTAAAAGAGCAGGAAACTGCAGGGTAACTTATAATGTTAACTCAGGTTTTGTAGAAAAGAATACCTAAATCCACTTGCATGTAAATTAAAGGCACTGTTATTTTTTCCTGCAGGCTTTAAATATTACTTTAGAATGTGCACAGAAGTGTGTGTGTTTGATAGGGGTAGTCCCCTTTTCACAATATGGGCTATCTCAGCCTTATTTGGAGTGCCTGTTAGTCTAATGTCTTTTCAGAGTGCCTGAAGACATGAAGAAGCACTTCTTATCTAGCACACCCACTAAGGATTAGGATTTTGTAGGGGTTCTTAGCATTGCTATTTATTTATTCCATCTAGTTATAGGCATGTTACAGGAGGTGGGGATTTGTCTTGTTTTAGTAAAGCAAAAATTTTCATTTAATTGCTAATTCTGGAATATTTCTGGTTAACATTACATTTCACAGTGCACAATACAGATGCTTCTCAAGTTAGTTCTTGCAGTTCCTTCTCTGCAGTTGCCTCTTGTCCTTATCCTCCCACAATGCAGAGTGCAGCTTCTGGGTTATCTTTTCAACCTCCAACCTCAACCATTTTTTTCCCCTCATCTTTTTCAACTCCAGGATGAATTTCACCTGCTGCTGAATCTCCACCTTTGCTTGTTCTGTGATCAAACCTGGTGTGCTTTGACCCTCCTTTCCTGACTGCACTGAGGGTTTTCCCTGTGGTCCAAGCTGCAGCAGCTGCTATGCTGTTCTCGAAGAGGAGGCTGAGTGCTGTCTGCTCATCAGCATCCCTTTGAACACCCTCTCCTTTAAGAGTAACTGCATATGCTGATTTAGGCACTTAGTGCAGCACCAGCACTGTGACCATCACCATTTCTCCTACCAGGAAACCAGAGCAGGGCTCATGGCAGCTCAGCTTTTCTAAGAGCAGCTTTTGAATGCAGCATGTGTATATGTGGTTCTTGAGACAACTCATTTCACAGACTAAGGAATAGAAAGCATATCACTGCAGCTTAATCAAATTAAATATTCAAATGAAAGCAATAATTACTTAAATTTGTCTTGAGACTTAGCGAGATTAAGTCTTTGAAACATCGTTTTTTGCTATAGGCTATAACAAGTCAGCTATTCTCTAATGATGCAGAAAAAAAATGAAGCGTTTGGGTTATCACAAACCTAGAGTTATTTACGAAAGATGATGAGAGTGTGGTTGTTGAACAGCCCTTGGACAGTACCTCTTCTTTTCAGATGACTTTGCTAACACAGTATCAACTAAGCAATGACATTAAGTAAAAAAAATCCTAGCCAAGCATTTAAATTCACTGCCAATGTATGTGGAAATGAGATATTTAGTGCCTGGTGGAAATCACTACAGCAAATTCCACTCTCATTATAATCTGTTAATTAATGTGTTAACATATGATTGCAGCAGATCAGCAAGACCAGCACTCCCATCAAGTCTAGGCACGCATAATACATGCCCTGCATGCTCCAGGTCCAGAAAATATAGTAAGAGTACACGCCTTCACAGTTAATGTAATACATCTTAAGGTCCTTATGTGTATCCGGAAGGAAAGCTGTCAGCTGAAATTTTTCACATGTGTTTCTTCACTGACTTTAATGACAGAGTGATTCAGTTTATGCAAATATCTGACTTGTGAGTCAAGACTGAGATGGTAAAGGTGGTCTCAGAGACTCTGCTCTGATTGTGAGTATTTAAAGTCACATTTTGTAATTGCCTAAGTGCTGTCTTCAAGGAGCACAACACTCACCTTCTTGTGAGTTTGCAGAGGAAATAACCTGGCAAGGTAACACTTTTCTGCACTCTGGGGAGAGCAATGACTGAAACCTGGGAACAAGCAGGCTGTCAGGAGACACAAGCAAGAATCACAGGAGCATAACTGCTTACGTGCCTAGTGCAGAATTGCAGGCAGCAGCAGCAGTGTGCACCAGCGAGGGGCTAGCCAGCCTTTCAAATAGGGATGCTGCTAAACAGGCTGTCTAGGAAGTACTTCAGGCTTCTGCCCAGGATTGAGCATAGACAGTGATGAATCCAATTGTTTCCTACAACAGTTACTGCTGGTTTTTGCCTACTCATCCTTGAGATACCTTCCCATGGAGCTGGAAATCTTAATTTGGGGGCATTTTTTTCTGCTAGTTAGCTATTTGTATACACTCTGTTCTCATTGCTGTCTCTTCTCCATATTCATATCTCTTCATTATTAGATGAATAAAAACATTGCAGGAACTTAATATACTTCAGAGAAAATAAAATTTAATATCAACGGCACAGAAGGATATTAGACATCAGAACAACAAGGTAAAGCTTCTAGAGCACATTACACATCGCCCTGGGCAATACCATTAGTGGCTGCTGCTAACACCATCAGTGCCAGTGGTAGAGACAGGTGCTGATATTGGCAGTGAGAATTTCTTGTCCCGTGCCAAATCAAATGCATTCCAAAAGACCACAGGAACTGTGTAAGGAAGGGTGACCTCCGACATGTCTCCCAAAGCAATATTTTTTTCCTTTCAACCTCAGTTCACTTGTGTATTTCCACAAGAAACATCTCTAAGATGGAAACAGAACTCCTTACTCCTGAAGCCTGCTAGAAATACCAGTGTAAAATTAGAAGATAATGTAGCAGATTTGTGTTTAACCCTAGGAGACCATTTTCACCTACTGTTCTTTGCAATGGGATTACTGCCAGGCTACCACAAGTCCTGCACAGGCAACTATGGAAAAGAGTTTCTAAGACTAACCACAAGGTTTATCTTGCAGGGGCTGGAAATGGCGATCTGTGTGTGCCTGTGCTTGGGTGTGGGAGCTCCCAAGCCTGCGGTGGGTCCAGATGCTAATACTCTTCTCCGCCTTCGGGAGGACAACAGACCCCTCTCTTCCTCAAGTGATGAAAGATCAAAGAGCACTTATAAACTAGGGTATCAGCAGCTGCATTCATCCTTCTAGCTAAACAAGGACCTGGATATGCATGCAAACATCAGATCTGGGTTATCCACACTGTTTAGCTCTTTGCTGGGCTCTTGCTCTCTAGAGGTGATTTACCCCTTACCATGTGGGTGCGAACCTGACTCGGCTGCATCCCTCACTCTTGCTCAGCACTCAGTGCAGACATCACCACTAAGACCAGTAGCTTGTTTAGGGAAGAGGCTGACATAGGGAGCAAGTGCTATTTACCAGCTTGCCAAAGATGTGAGTAACCAAGCCATACTATTTAAGCTTAGGTTAGAATGCCATAAGCACACCAAACTTCGAAGACAGCTGATTGCACTCATTGTGAATTACCTTCACCTATGCTGTGATGCCTCTGCCTGCCCTGTCAAGATCTCCGGGAATGTTAGTTCCCATACTGCAAGACTGTTAGATCTGATGACTTAAATATACACATAAATACATTCCTTCATTTTATTTTATAATATTCTTACAGAAAATATTTCCAGCAAATCTATCTGAAATCCCCTGCCTCAGTACCGTACCAGAGTGACACAATATGAATACACTTTCACACACAACTAGGTTGCTTCTCAAAGACTGTGCTCATGTCCTCATTTCCTTTTATAAGTAACGCACCAAAGAGTCTAATGTGGCTGAGACACTCTGATAATGACGACTCACCCAATTCAAACTGGTTGGAAAGGTTACCACAGGTTTGTCTCACTTCTTCACTGTCCCAGCCAAGAGGATAGAGGGCACAACCAGAGCCAATCAACAAACCTATGGAGAGAAGAAAAAACGTTTGTACAAGCAATTGTCATTAGCTTAAACACAGGCTGCCACTTGGGAATCAAAGTGTCAAATTGCCATTTGGGAATCTCAGAGAAAAAAAACACAAAACTCTTCTTCTCCTAAAACCAGTAGAAAGTTATTTGGACTTCTACGGCTGCATTCTGCTACACTGTTTTAAAACTGGTCTGTGCGGCTGGAGGCAGCCCTGGAGGTTCAGCACCAGAAGCCACTCTAAGCCTCTGGAGTTTCCACTTGAGAGCTTTTTAGACTCCCCTTCCACTCCTCAGAACTGCTATATATACTGTTTGGAGAATTCAACACAGAGTTAAATAGAAGCTGTGTTAATCATAGCATTCATAAGACGATTGCTTCTGATTAATTAAAATAACAATCAACCAGGGTCTATTATGGTTCTAGCAGGAAAAGTAAACCGACAATTGTGCTAATGCGTTGTCCTTTTCCTTTGGTTTTCATCCTTTCATAAGACAGGGTTTTATGTCACCTTATCAATTCATACCACAGGTACACACTCCACAAAGTTTTCTCAAATTCTTTCAACTAAAAAACTGAGGCCATTTACCTATTATCATGCTTGGCTTAACCTTCACAATATGCTTTGGTTTCTCCAGCCCTCATGTGGCCCCAAACAGATGTGTTTTGCCCAAGTTTTTCCCTTCACAAGATCTTGTTGGGATTCACCCAATAGGTCATGATTATTTTGCAGAAGTGGCATTTTTATCATATTGCATTCTCAGCTGTCACTGCAGCAGCTGCCAGAAAGCGGGTGTAGCTGGCAAAGCTTCTTAAGGGATGGCCTAGAGAGAACATTTTAATGTATGCTACAGCACTTAAATGCTACCTCTTTCGTGTCAGATCTTATTTGCAAGATTAGAAATGAATCACTGTGTAGTTAACAGGCTGGGCAGGCCCAACACTTTGCAGGCCATAAAGACATGCAAGTCTTCAGAAAGTTTGCAGTGTAGGTTTACAGTGTAGGTTTGCAGTGTAGGTTTGCAGTGGTGCCTTTTACCTGTTAAGCAGAGCACATGAATGGGACACAGTTTCAAGCCCTACAGCTGTCACTTTGGGCAAGTCCCTTGACCTCACACCACCTGACTTTTCCTCTCTTGACAATAAGAATAAGGACAATGTGCTCCCTGGCAAAGCCCTTCTGCTGCCGTGCTCCTAAGTGCAGCAAAATTCTGGGTATGGTGACAGAGTCAATGTGGACATCACAGCAGATTAACAGGAGTCCTGACAGTGTTTCTGACTCTGGGCGTGGAGCTAGCTGTGCATTTTTACTGTCTCCATCCTCAAGATACCTAAGCTTCTCATATTTCTGACACTCCTGTAAAACACATAAATCACCTTATTGTGTTCTTGGCTTGCTAAAAGACACACCTGAACATCCAGAAGTGTTATCTCAACTTTCTCGTAGCATCTTAGCTTTTAACAAAGTAGGTCAGCAACTCCTTTGCTGCTTCTCCAAGCACATTTGCCCATTTAGGGGCCAATATTAGTTACTTAGATCTTCCTCCACTAAATTTGAATTACTTCTTGCTGCTCATGCCTACTTCTTCCTCTCCTTATGGAGCAGTCACTGCCTTCTCCTCTCCCCATATCTGCATCACATAATGGAAAATATATCCCTGAGGCAGCCCCCTCTCAGATGGTGCGTTCACCCAACAGCTGTTAGGGGAGAAAAGCAATTAAGGACACATGAATGTTAGGTATTTTCAGAACTTTGCCTGACCTGGATATGGTTGCTTCTAATGTCTTCGCTAATGGCTTTCACAGTATCATCTGATTTTTTTTCCCCAGGGCTGCAGAGCCAACGGCAGCCGGTAGGATCCATGTAAATGAGAGTCGCTTCTAATTAAATTCTCAGAAAAACGTTTCTTAGACAAGGGAACTCAGGCTAAATCTGGGTCTACACTTGTTAAAGACAATTTAAGACTCTTTGACAAAAGGCTGATTCTCACTTGAATTGTTAAAGCGAGAAGGGGTGTTGTGAGGTGCTGACAGCATGGCTGATGCGCTAGGAATGGACAGGACCCAATGGGACAAGGAGGAACGTGACCACTGATGATGGGAATGGCTGAGGAAGTGGGGAAGAGCACCTAGATGCCAGAAATAGCCTCACAGATCAGTACATTGTGTAATTCCTGGCAAGCCCTGTTGTGGTCCTGACCCCTTCTCAACACCAGCCACAATTCCCATGACAGACCACAGCTCAGAAGCTGCTCTGGCCAGAAGTGAACCACCCTGGCTGGGTTGGTTTCAATCCACTTGTGCCCCTGAACTCCCTGTCTCTGGGAGACATCGAAAATGCTCAAAAGAGCTCCACTGCGAGGGGCAGGGAGATGTGTGCAGGGAGCAGGAGGGAAGGCAGTCTTGCAAGGTCCCCTGCATTGGACCAGCTGAAACAGCAGCCAGCCCTTCCTCACAAAAAGGTCCTGAGAAAGCCTCCTACCCAAATCTTCCAGGAGAACAAACACAACAGCAGCACTGCAGG
The DNA here is from genome assembly GCF_032191515.1 of Phaenicophaeus curvirostris. Taxonomy (NCBI): domain Eukaryota; kingdom Metazoa; phylum Chordata; class Aves; order Cuculiformes; family Cuculidae; genus Phaenicophaeus; species Phaenicophaeus curvirostris. The sequence goes on along the minus strand of NC_091392.1, from coordinate 181,892,288 downwards.
CAAGTGAAAGGACTATTAGCATAACAATGCTGCCCCTCCAAACCCAGAACAAGCCCTTACTCAGCACTTGCCAATTACTCTCCTCAGGTGGCAAGCTGTCTAGTGCCCATTGCATTCACAGAGGGCTCTTTGTTTTCCGCTCCAGTTAGGCTTCCTTGCAGTAACAGGTTGTTGCTTAGTTTTTCTTCCCACGAACGTCTCTCACAGCACATTCCACTGCCACCTTCCAAATACAGCTCACAGTTCTTCCAAACACCTTGTACTTGATCACTCTTTCTGCTACACTGGATACAATGACCTTGGCAACTTATTTCCTTCCTTAGCCAGACTTCTTAATTCTCTTATCATACCCTCCTTCCTGTTTCTCCATGTCTATCTCAGTAAGTCCAAAGCCTAGATTCAGTCAAAATAAATTTTGGGGGTCAAGCTATGTCACTTAATCTGGGTTTTTAAAATACCTCACACAAACGTACGTTGACCTGGATTAAGCCTCAGTCTTTAACTTTGGTCTAAAGTGCAATTATTATTGATTAATAAGTATAATTAATATTCAAAATAATCCTAGATTTCCTTGTTTCTTTCACAAAACCACAGAATCTTATATGCTCTACAAAATAACCAACTTCAAACTGAAAGCTTGCTTAGACAGAGACAGATAATGTCTATCCTGCTCTCCGATCAACTTGTGTAGATCTAGAGAAATTAAACCTGTGGACATCCTGGGAAAGTAGAATCAGGACCTTCCATGAGAAATCAAACATACTGTAATGTTAAACAGCTCCAAAGGACCAACTACTTCACTCATAAGTGAACGCTTGCCCTTAAAGCCAGTCCACACTGCCTAATAACCAGCTCACAGCGTCTGTCGCTGAGCCCCATCATTAGCTCTGCCTCCCAGAAACAAATAAACCCAGTAAGAGTGAACTAGCGTGCTGTGAAGAAAACCTCCCTACCCCAGCAACAGCTGGCTCTCCACTTGAGTATGGGCTGTGCTGAGTCTTGTTTGTCGATCACCAGCCATCGAGCACCGCAGCTTCTCTTCTGCTAACAGCCTACGCTGACCACAATGATGAGATCAAACAGGGAACTGCTGCCTAACAGCAGCACTGCTGCATGGCCCTAAAGCATGAGTGGCAGCATGTTTGCGTGTGAAGGACAAGGTATAAAGCCACAAACAAGCTCCCATGCTCTGTTTAGCAAACACAAAACCTGTCAGTGAGCAAGGGGGCTGCCAGAAGCACAGGGCTTTTTTTCCCATCTGAAAAAAAGGCTTATGCCTATAAATACCGATTTTGTCAGAGGTACCAACTGGCCATGAGTCTTAAAGCTGTTGTTTTGACACCTTGTTTGATATGACTGATTTTCATCTGGTTTTAAATCACCTTCAAGTCTTTCCCTGTAGCGGTATGCATGTGCCTATTGTGGCTTTAGGTCTGTTGACAAAGCAGTTGTGTTCCCCAGTACTTCTTGCAGGCAAGGTGCGAGCCAGACTCATGGGCTGGCCTTCAGGGTAAGATTTCCACAAAGGCTTAGAGTCTGTTAGACAGTAAGGCAAAATTTCACAAGTTTAGCTTTATGACTTAAGGTATTTACATATATATATATATGTATAATTTTGTGTGTGTAATGGTGCTGGATATACCCCATGGCTTTCAGCAGAACTTTGCATGACTTTCACAGGGCTGGTACCACCATGGTCTTCATGGACAGTGATGCTGCAGGCTGGCATTTCAGTTCCCTTGTTTTATACACCAAAAGTGTGGTGTGTGCCTTGATAGAGTTAATCAGACTTGGACAAAAACCCCACAGCCCCTTCAAGTCAATCACTCCCTTCAAATTAATCCACGCCTGTCTATAAGGAACTAAAGTTGTGTATTAAACTCTTCAAAAGCAAAAAGACTGCATACTATTACTCCTAATAATTCATACATGCTCACAGCCAATTTGTTTAATCACAGAGAATACAGGTCCTGCTGAATAGCTGCAACCTCCATTTAAAGACCCACGTTAAATCCAAGGGCCACAAACCCAACAGAAATCCTTAAGCTAATTTTGCAGCTTCAGTAGAGAGCAGTTACTGGTTTAGCTCAAGAGTCACATCCTGGCCTGCCCTATAGTTACTGTATTTAGGCAGCTATGCTACTCAGGATACCACACCCATCTTTACAGCTGCTTAAAATGCTTAGGATGCCTACAACATTTTTGAAGAAAGCCAAAAAAAAACCAAAACCAAACCACTGTGCTGTAATTAACATCATCTGTCATCTTCCGTTATCCACTACAGTCATGAAAAGAAATAGAAAAGAGAAGGAAATGTGCAGGTCCATAAACAATGGCTTCATAGAGGTGGGTGCAGCTTTGAGGTGCGAGCCCATCAGTGGGATAGGGCCCGCTGGCAGTGGGGGGCACTCGTGGCACTTGGCTGCTGCTGTTTTGGCATTATCAGAGACCAGCTCTTCTGGAGCAGTTCTGCATTCAGGAATGAAATAGGCTCCTCGCCCTGATTCGTCAATCACTGCTGTTGCAAGTGCTGCAGCTGGCTCAATGCGCTAGGGAGGCATGAGGGAGAGAGTCATGGGGCTTACAATGCAGCTGGAATTAAGTACTTGGCTTCAATATTTAACAGAGTTCCACTTAGCCATGGACTAGCCATGCATAGTCCATGCAGAGGGCTGGATACCTTCAAAAAGTGAGCTAAAACAAGGCTATGTGCTAAATGAGGAGGTGCACAGACCAATACCTTTCAAGCTACAAACCAGGGTGTCAGTGGGTGGATGCCTCAATAATAAACTACTCAGAGTAATCCTTGTCCATCTCAGACTGCTTTCCGTGTCACTTTTGCTGTGGGTATTATGCATGATTGTATTTTAGTAACACTTAGAACTTGAAAGATGATCTTGCCTGTCTGGAGTGAAGCTCCTGATTGAAAAGAATTGCACATATAGCAGGTTCTGCATATGGTGCATATGGTGGAATGGGGAGCAGCAAGGAAGGGGCAGTAATTCCATTAGTGTCTTGGCACAGATCTGTGTTTCATCTTTGAAGTGATAAAGACATGATTTCTGGCATGCAGCAGTCAACTTACTCCAAGAGGCAAAATATTAACCACTATTAATATCACTAAGAATAGCTTAGATATAGACAAGTCTCAAACAATAAATATGGAAGGATTAATAAACCAAAAGACTTTAACCAGATTTTGCCATGGGCAAAATGACTGCACTCAGAAAGACCAAAATCAATTCGCAAAAGTCAACACACAAAAAAGGAAGCTTGCAAATCCCTGTAGTGGACATCCTCAGACTGCTGCTGTGGGTTTAATAGGAGCTTCCACCCAAAGATCTGATGTGCCTTAAATAACCCATGTAGAGATTACACCATAAATTAATTGTCTGTAGCTGTCCTCTCAGTTCATAGCTAGCAAGTCCTGTTATACAGACGCAGCTCTTCTTCTCACTTGTAGCAGTCACAGTGTGCCCTTGATTGCTATACGGCTCGTTCTTGTTTTGTTGTCAGCTCATCTGATCACAGCATCCTCAAAAGCCTGTTAAATAAAGCCAAATCTTCCCCGGTGTCCTTCCTTTTCCCTTGCATAGGGTAAATCTAATCACATGATTCAGGTAAGTCCAATGGGGAAAACCATCAATTTGATCAATAAAGAGAGGTAGTAATGGCAGTAAATGAGGCACTTACTTAGCTTTGGATTTAGCCTCAGAGTCTTGCTGCTAGAAAATGCATTTTCATGGGAACTAAACCAATGGTGGCTTTCCTTGATGATGGGCTTTTAAAAAGCTTTCCACCGGGGCGCTGGAAAATTTATTCCTTTTCTTTATATCCTCAGCTCCAGATACAGTTACACTCAATGAATGCAGTGAAAGGGACTGCCCTGGCACCATGAAGTGCCTCCTTGGCCAGTTGTTAGAGAGGGGGTCTGCACAGGTGTAGTACAGAGGGTCTGGGAAACCTTTCAAGCAGCAAGGAGCCCAGTGTTATTGTGAAAATGTAATATGTATTTCCACCTAGAAAAATAAAAGAAAAGTGTCATGCTTGATATGTGTACTGCAGAGAGAAAATAAAACCAGAACCGAATGCTGCCTTTTGTATAGTCACATTTTTTAGTAAGAAAAATGTTCTTCAAAATACCTTCATTCTTCCTTTCTTTCCCTCCATCTTCTACTTCTTCCTCTTTCATTTTGAGACCTGACCAAAAAGAAACCTTGCCATTTTTATCTGTTAGGCATTTCTCATGAATACTGCTCATCTGATAGATATTCAGGCCATCTGGTGGAGCTGACAGACAGTAATTTGGAAGTCATCCCTTTTAAGACCATTTTAATGATGATTTTTTTCCTTTCATATTTTCTCTCTATTAGCCCATCTGAATCTTCAGGGATGATAGAAAGTTTTCACATTCCCATCTGTCACTTGAAGGTACAGTATTCTCTACAAGCAAAACAAAACCAATTTTTAGATGCAGCACAGACTTTGGCTCTTTGGTTCTTGTGATTTAAGAACTCTCCTTGCTGTAATGGTTTTAAAGCATTTACCTGCTATAAAAGTGAGCCTGCAGCGTGAAAGTAGAATTGAGCTGCCACATGAAGATTGTCTGCTGCTTTCAGATGTACCTTAGCCAACAAACAATGCTGTTAAGGAGGAATTGGTTAAAAACCATGATGTGAAACACTTCAGCAGACAAGGCTACTGAAGTCTCTGTTCTAGAAACTCTAGGAGTTGCAACCAAATAGCAACTGTAGAGGGACAGAGGTGCATTAGAACAGGTTCAGACGAATTCCAGAGCCTACGTAAAGCATTAGGACACACCAGAACAATGAGGGGAATGGTGGGAAAAGAGCCATGCCAGCTACAGTCAGCCTGGCTCATGTGCCCACAGGAGTCTAGCCTCACTTCAGTTCTCAAGGGACAACCTCTTTATCGTGTCACCTCCCAGCTCTTCTCCCAGAAGCTTCCCCTCTTTAAGGTCTCACTCCTACTGCTGCTTTTCACATCATCACTCTGTCCTTTGGTTTCTCTGTTACTCTTCCATTAAAGAAATATTAGTACATTAGTCCATTGCATTCCTGTTAGAACCTGTCCCCAAGGAAACACAGGCATGCATTCGACCTGGGCTTTTAATAGGCTTTAAACATGAGATCAGCACTTTGTGCAATAGTTCTCTGTCGAGTTCATAGTATCTGAACATGGGAAATTTGACTGGTTCTTTACTGAGCTTGAACTGAATGTGCATCACTTGAGAGAGGATAAAATTAATAGCTTACAATGTGAATGAACACAATAAGGGAATATCTTGTCTGAGTGTCCAGGCAGGAGTCTCCAAGGGCACACAGAAAGGGCAGTTATGCTGCACCAGATTTTCTCCCACTCCTCCTACAAGTGTCACAGGATTGGAGGGAGCAAGTTGGTTCAAAGCTTTGCTCAAGATGAAGGTGTTTCCACCACAGACCTTGCTACACCAACATGTTAGAGGGACTCCAGATGCAAAACAAAATGAAACATAACAACAACAAAAAGAAATAGAATAAAACATTACAACCTTCAGCTTTGCAGATATAACACTGCTTCATCTTGAGCATGATGTTAACAGTAGTCATGGGTTTTAGGCAAGGGCAAAACCTCACCACCCTTTTGCTTCTGGTTCTGATTGCCAGGCTTTAATTCAATGCTTTTGGCTTTGCTTAGCTCCCCTCCTTCTAACTGTCAAGCCACATCCCTCAAATGAGACTTTTTCTGTTATTTTGGGTTACTCCACACCATGAGCACTTGCTGCCTGGCAGCTGCTCAGCTCCAAACCTCAGCAAAATGCCACAGCAAAGAGCTGCCACCTGCCTGCTGCTGCTTCCCAGAGCTCTTTGAAAGTAGGGCCAGTGGCAGTGGAAGCCTAAAAAAGACATTAAAAAGCCTGCCAGCATCCAACACGGGAAAGTGCTGTATCATGACAGAGTCACTGCCCTCATTTTCTCCCTGACTTTGGGCATACGCAGCAGCAGATACTGCTGATGGGAGTTTTCCAGTAGATGAAGCATCACTTTGCTTTGATTTTCACTTGATCAAAGGTGGTGTGCTCATTACTACAGAGGTGCTTCAGGCTCAGAGGGAGAAATCTCACCACCCAGAAATGCTACACTGCTACCCAAAAGCTAATGGCTTTGTCTGGTCTATTTGGCCCTGGGCATTTTTAAAGCAATATTGAAGGTTTCATAAAATGGGAATGGGGGCTGGGAGAAACCCAAAAGAAATCAGTGAAGTAAGAAGTGTGGAGAAGTCAAACACAGAGCTGCTACTAAACGGAAGTGAATTAATAAAAGCCACTTGGTTAAAAGGACAAGTGACAGGACCATGGCAGCTGCTACCATGGAAAGGAAAGATCTAGAACCAATTTCAAAACCCTGAAAAATAGGTACTGGGGGCGGGGGGAGCAGGCAGCTGCCATCAGTTTCAACTACCAAAAATCAGCCCAGGAAATATTTCTTATAATTACAGTTTATAAAGCAGCAGGATCCACAGCCTGCACAGGCTGGCACTAGGTATTAAGAAATCCAGGAATATAATCCTATTTTATATATGCAGGAGGAGAAGTAATATGAAATTTGAGAACTAGTTGAGTTACAGTGTGTAGCTGGATATTTCATTGAAAAGTCCTTATTACCATTTATTATATAGCACCTTTCACATGCAGGAGGATTTAGAGAGATCCAAGGAAAAAGGTACCTGACTGTGCAATTTATATCTTATTGGTTACATTTAAGTAGGGCTAAGGCTGGCCACAGAGTCACAGTGGATGGTATCTGGAGGGTATCTGTTTTGGGAATTACTCACTGAAGTAGAGACTCCAGTGTGACTCCCTTACTGCCAGATCACACAGGCCCTCTTACAATTCCTTTGTCTCAGCCAATGATGACATAAGTATTTGGTACCATGTAGAATATCTTCTGATAGAATTCCACAGATCCCAGGGGATGAGAGATCAAGGTTCAGATTGGGAAAAAAACCAACCAAAAAACCCACAAAACACAGGAAAAAAAAACAACAAGGAAAAGAAAAAGGCAAAAAAGGAGGCTTTCACTATGGCTTTCTTTCCTAATCAGAAGTGTTGGCTGTGGACAATTGGATATGAGATATTCCAGCATCACCAGGTTTTCTCCTTCAGGCTTCATGCAGTACTGGTTATGTGCCCATGGATGAGGTAAACAGAGGAGTATCAAGACTGTGAATCCGCCAGTGTTTAGACACAAGGCACAGCACTAAACAGTCTGGACAAGCCTGGACTTGGCTGCTTTTGATACCCAGAGGTATGACAGTGATTATTGTGATGTTGATTCAAGGCTGATCCTGCAGGTTAGACGTCCCTTCCAACATGAAAGACTTCAGGAATATTTTTTTACATCATTCAGGCACCTCAGCCTTAGGCAGCTGGGGCTCAAGTTATGTGTGCACACATAGCACTGCTTGCATTTCATCTGGAGACCAGCTTCTTCTCCAGAAGAGCACGGGTCTTCCTTTCTAGGTACCTCAAATGGCACTGAGCATATCAGACCTATGGGGATGCCTCTGCAGCAGTGACTAAATTGAGACCCTTGTTGGTACAATCAATGGAGTCTAGGAGCTATTTTTCTCATCCTAAAGAATATAGACACATAGGTCTACCTTCAGGACACATCTAAATCCACCTGACTTTAAGACAGTAAAGTCATTCACATGAGACTGGTGGACATGACACAGAGCCAATACAGAAAGCCATATGCTCCTGGACTAGCAGCTGGAGGTGAGATAGCCAAGAGCAGCCAAATGGTCCTAGATACTTGTAGTTTACCAACTGAATTGTGCTCCACTGGCAGTGTCGACTCAGAGCAGGATTTGGCTGCCCGAGCACAGGCACCTTCTGTCAGTTTAAGCACTCTTCAGTATTTCACCTGGCCTCCAGCTGCCTCTCCAGAGCAATGCAGTTTTCCCATAAGTCCTCCATCACACCTGCCAGCCCATGCAGAGGTTTTGCAGACCCTAGGGTATCTCTAACCTCATAAAGCATCTAGATTCAGGCTAATGAGTTTCACTGTAGGTATCTATTGATCATAATGTAAACTTGGAAACCTACCTCAAGGGAAAATATCTGTATTGTAAACACCTTCAAAAAGTGTATGAATCCATAATTGAATCCTGCTCAAAGCTACCTACACTTTATTTTGTCGCTTATCTTCTATCCTGTCATCATTCTGCCCTTAAGCTGCAAATGCCTCACTTTCTGTCATTAATTCCTTCTTCCTTTATGGGAAATGACCCAAGTGTTAGGGAAGGAGAGAAGATTAAAGGGGAACTTGTCTTGCTCCTGAGTGTAAACCTGTATGTTCTACCTTAAAAGGAAGTTATTTCTATGGAAACAGGTTGCTGCTTCAAAATGGCCTTAATCTGCCTCAATTGCTACCACAGAGCTAGACTAACTCAGAACTATCTTTGGTGAGTCTCTCATCATTCCTCCCAGAGTTTGTTGTATAACAAAATGATTGACATCTCTTGTTCTGCAAAGGATATGACATGGTCCAGTTAAAGACAGAGTGAATCTGCAGAGTGGAACTGAAATGCTTGAAGAAGTCCAGAAAACAATCTGGAGTTTGACTGTCAGCTCATTTTTGTTTGGCAAGGCATGATCACTGCTTGTACATTGTAAGCTTTATAATAATAAAAAAAAAAAAAAAAAGCCTGAGCGTTATCACATGCCATCAGACTTCTTTATGTGACAACCCATCTGTGTACCCACTCCATCATTTTGTGGCTCAGAATCAAATGTTTGACAGTTCAAAGAGTCTATAGCAGCATATGGCATATGACATAGTGTATTTAAATAGAAATCACTCAATTAGAAACACAAGGGTGCCTGCTGTGATTAATAAAAGGTAGTTTAATATCTAACTTCCCAAAATACATAATCCTCCATGTAGTAGTAGTAGAAGATAAGGCATATTCCTTTTTATTAAAATGAATTTCAATAGCAACTGGAGGCCAGAAAAAAATAGCCAGAACCCTTGCAGAAGCTCCACAATTGAAGTATCTCCTAGTACATAAAATGATCTCACAAGGGACTGTGAGGGGAGAATGAAGGAAATACATGCCATATTACTGAAGATGCCAAAGCAGACAAATGGATAAATGGACAGGTACTGCCATATTTTTTCAATACAAACTAGGCAGACCAGGGCTATAAGCATTAAGAAAAAGTCTGCAGCAGCCCAACTCCTGAGCATCACTCCAATGATTTCTATTCTAGATTCTCCCAACCTCTGGAAATATTAAGACATGGATTGAATAACAAAGAATTGCTTTTCTATGACTATTAGTTCACCAGTCTGTGAAAAACAATAGTTTGTATATGTTGGATAAGGTTGCCCAGACAATTTCTTCACGTCAATGGCATATCCCCAACGTGACAGAAGAACTGGAACTGATGTAATGCGTACATCCAGCGGGGGAAATGCTGCATACCAAGCTTTTGCTTTTTTTCTATCATCTGAGTTGCCAAGGATTTAATGGAAGATCAACCACGGCACATCTCAGTAAAACTTCAGGCATACTGAAGACTTCAAAGTGGCATTTTCAGTACATAGTTTGCAGACCCTCTGGCAGACCAAGCAGTATTTCCAAGCAAGTTCATAGATGCTATTAAGCAATCTATACCAGGAAAAAGGATTTAATGGGTCCACATTTCTACTGGAGAGTCTGTAAGACCCCTCAAATCAAATTAATTTGAAAAGCCTTTCTCTAGATATAAATTGCTATAATGTTTTAAAAGTCAGTGGCAATCACCAAACACAGCTGATAATCACATTTCCTTTATACTATTCTCAATTGTGCTACACAGGTTTAAGACTCCCTCTACTCTGCAAAAATGTACACGCCAGCTTAGCTGATACAATGGCCTGCAGCTGTCAAACATATCTCTGTTCATAGAATCACAGAATCACCAGGTTGGAAGAGACCCACCGGATCATCAAGTCCAACCATTCCTAGCAAACACTAAACCCACACCTTAAACACCTCCAGGGAAGGTGACTCAACCACCTCCCTGGGCAGCCTGTTCCAGTGCCCAATGACCCTTTCTGTGAAACATTTTTCCTAATGTTCAGCCTAAACCTCCCCTGGCGGAGCTTGAGGCCATTCCCTCTTGTACTGTCCCCTGTCACTTGGGAGAAGAGGCCAGCACCCGCCTCTCTACAACCTCCTTTCAGGTAGTTGTAGAGAGCAATGAGGTCTCCCCTCAGCCTCCTCTTCTCCAGGTTAAACAACCCCAGCTCTCTCAGCCGCTCCTCATAAGGCCTGAGCTCTGATGGATAAGTCATAGACAGCTAAGGGTTGTGAAATACAAGCAAACTAGTGAAGGAGAGGACAGTTTAATTTATTGTCTTCTGCTGAAGCTGCAATGCTTTTAGCAGCTTTTAAAATATCCTCTGCATCCTCAAGACTACTTGCAGAACATGCAGCTAAACACATGAATTCATCTATGCATGAACAAAGGCATACTCAGTGCAGTTTCCCTTTGTGCAAACTGCAGTTTACAGTGTAAAATCAAAAGAAATGGAGCCAAATCTAAGCAAAAATAGACTCCATGTGAAACTGATAATTTGTATGGCTTCCTCAATTAATCCAAGATCAATTATTACCCTGTTCTCAGCTACTATTTTTTCAATAAGAGAGATGATATGGTTCAGTGTGTGACACTCAAAATACTGTTTCCATACTGTCAGACTGTCTGTGTTTTGTTTTGCATGATTTTTACATGCTTTAAATTTTGCTTCATGTGACATACCCAAGAAAAGGATATTTTTTAATTTTAAAACACAAGTGAAAAATTTGGAATTTTCTCCTTTTTTTCTGTCCAAAGGCATTCAAACTCAAAAACTGACCCAATTTGCAGAGGAAAAAATACTCCATCAAGTCAGTTTCCCTCAAATCGGTCCCATTTTTCAGTTTGCCATAAAATGTGATAAATCATAATTTTGGATAGGAGCTGCAGTTGGTTACAAATGTATTGCACATCTGCAGCTCAGACAAATTTGGCACTGCTGCTTATTCTCTCCAGAGGGAATCCATATGGACAATCTTACCAACACTGCAAACATACTTAACTCTTTCTTGTGGCAACAACCAGTGTGAGAGGGAAGAACTAAGTAGAAGGGAATGCATCTCTCATAATGACCTCATGAGCCCACTTTTAATCTCATTTTGAAATAAGCTGTACTTGTACCTTCCAAAAGAAGGTACAAGTTTAATTTGTTTAATTTGTTCTTAAAAAGCCTTTCACAGCTGAGATCCCACTGCCTTCTAATACAATCTGTTCTCATAGCTTTGTGTCTGCAACAGAAGCTTTTCATGTTGTGTTGTCTAATCTATATTTTCCGTGTGGCGATTTAAGTTTACTCCTCAACCAAGGCTCTGAGAGGTTAGTTTATTTTCTTCTTCCTTTGCAGCACCTTTTCCTCTGATGAATTAAGCAGTCCAAATTTATTCAGTTTTTCCTGATAGAATTGGCTGTTCCATACAGCTTTCTCTATCCAGAGGATTTCTGTGGTTGCTGGCTTCAACAGCTGTTGGAATTTTTCCTTCAAAAAACAAAAAGCAATGCCCAAATACTATCAAAGCAGATGAATAATGAATGAAATCCATTGCTTTCAACCGAGGGAAATGAAAGGGAAGTTAAATGAAGACCATTAAGGTGATGGCAACACTAACTAGCAAAACTTTTGGAGCTCATTACTGTTCTCCCTTCCTAAAAACTTTTCAGAAATGATGCTTCATAAACAGCAGAAGACTCTTCAAGTACATCTTTGCTATAAAGGCTGTTCTTGATAAAAGCCTATCAGCAGCTTGATGCCATCCCCAGCACTTAGTATTTCTGCTCCAATTTACAAGATCATTGGCTTAATGGATAAATACGGTAACTGAAGCATGCAATTGCTAGATACAAGAATGCATTCTTACTTGAACCTAAGAGTAATGAGTGCTAAGGAGCAATAGTAGCATTGGCTAGATCTCTCGTGAGGACTGAGAAAATCTAAGAAAAAAATGGAAACAAACAGGAAATGAACAAACTATGAGATCTGGCTGAACATTAGGAAAATATTTTTCACAGAAAGGGTCATTGGGCACTGGAACAGGCTGCCCAGGGAGGTGGCTGAGTCACCTTTCCTGGAGGTGTTTAAGGCACAGGTGGACGAGGTGCTAAGGGGCATGGTTTAGTGTTTGCTAGGAATGGTTGGACTCGATGATCTGGTGGGTCTCTTCCAACCTGGTGATTCTATGATTCTATGAATGTTAGATGGCTGCAGAAGCAACTAATGATGGCATTTAGACTATTTATCATCTTCAAGGAGGAAGAGAGAAAGTCCCTTATTTTCAACTCTCCTTGTATACTAACCATTATTTGCATTCTTCGTCCAGAACTGGCTGACTGCTGTGACGCATCCTTCTGCTCAATGGCTACTTGTGCTGCTGATCCTTGCTTGAACCCCTTCCACTTAATACTTCAGATATGGAATGAGTGATCTATGCTTGCTGTGATGCAAATAAAACCACCTGCAAATGTTCCCAAGCCAAAGTTGTTTGTCAGAGTTATGCATTCAGCAAATAGCCCAAGACTGGAGCTGGGGTGAGGTTTCTGATGTGCAGACTGATCTGAGCGTCTTATGGAGGCTGCAGTCCCTCCACTGCTCTTGCTTTCTGCAGTTGGCTCCTGCTTTCTATAGTTTTCACACAACTCTGTCCATACAAAACATTTCTTTAATAATATGTTCCAAAATGTGAGTTCGCTTTATGACTTGGATAGGGACTGGTACAATTATGGCACCCTAAGGGCTATGGGATATAATTCTAGACCTAGGAAAGTATTCAATTAATATACAAAATCACATGCAACCTTACAGGCCACCTCGTAACCCTAAACATTGAAGTAGATCTAATGGGGGAAAACTGGCCACTGTGAAATCATTTAGTTTTGCCACTGATTTCAGTGAGGCCAGAGCTTTAGCCACAGCCTTTAGATCATTATTTCTACAGGTAATTTCCACCACTGAAAATTGTTCAAAATCAAGTATATTGTACCATGAGAAGAACTTTGTCCTTCCTTGGCTTTCTATTTAAATTTAGAATGATACCCAGTAACTGTTTTAAAGGAAGGGATATTCCATCCCTCCTGGATCTGACAAGACTTTTCCTTGTCGAGCTCATGTACTCCAGGGACACCTTCATTGCAGCACAAATTGTATCCAAAAGAGCCCTATAACTAAGAAACATGGAGATCCCTTTCATCCCGGCTTTTCTGAAATGTAAATGATCATTTTAAAATGATACCATCACAGCTTCCAGGACCAGCCGTTCATCATTTTTTCCTTTGTATTTTACTTCCACTGAATCCTTGTTCTGAATTATCAGAACAATAATTAGATTCAGGAAAGGGACGGGGGGCAGGGGGAGAGCAGGCATTCATATCCCTCTGAGAAGAAGAGATAAAAGTTTCATTTCTGAAAGCTGATGCACCAGTGGTGGATAGTGGGGAATTGGGATTCCTTCTTAACTACATGGGAGAGTTCAGTAAAGTTTATTAATAAAACAATTTAGATAAACTCCATTTATGTATTATTTGTACAAGTATCTTGGCAACTGCTTATTTAGCATCTTGAATACATCAGGAATTTTAAAAAGGAGGACTGAAATCTTGCCTCAAACTGCTAAAGCTTTGACAGAAGTGAGTCTGGGAAGTAATGAGGGTTTTTTTTTCTTTTTCTCCTTCTCCTTATTTCTCTTCCTCCAACTAAAAACAATTTTCTAATATCCTTGGCATAACTACTATAATGAAGCGTAATTTATTTGATCCTTACACAGCCCCCTTAGGATTACTTCTTGCAGATAGCCAATTATAAACTCTTACATACTTTATAGCCCTCATTATGTGTGACAGAGGCGCACTAATAAATAATGCAAACCCCCTTTATACCCAGTCTACCTTGTGAGAATATAGAGGTCTGGTATGGAGGGAAAAAGCACATTGTAATGCATTCTTATTTACAAATCAACTGAAAAACTTTCTAGCTTCAGCTTGCTTCCTTAGGACACTTTCCTTTCTTCCCAGACTGGACTCCCATGGCTTGATTCATTACTAGATAAAAATCAAGTTCAAACAGAAGTGGACCATGACACACAAACTGTCACTGTCTTGTCACTTCCTTGTGACATCCTGTCAGATGCAGACAAGAAAGGAGGTCTGGAAGCAGAACAGCCAGGTTGAATACAAATGCATTGATATTCAATTGTAGGCTTTTCACGGTAATGAAGCAGAAAGGACCAGGGTCTAAAGGGCACATTTCACCCTGCCTGCTATGCCTTTCTGGTGCAACTTCCAGACACCACTAGTGCTCAGGTCAGGCTCTGGAGGAAAGCAAAGCAACTCTAACTGTCCCTAAGCTGGTAGAATTTAAAGAGCAGAGCAAGCAACACAGGAAAGATGGGATTGGATATACACATATAATGTCCTGGTAGACTGCTTTATTTTTGTCTTTAATCAACACGATGCTGCTTTCTGAAGCAAAAAAACCTGCAAATATAATGACTGAGAAATGTTACCAAGATCACTACAGAGACATGGGAGTCATGAAGGCCACAGTCAACTGCTGTGAGGAATCACAAAGGCTACAGTCAACTACTGTCCCCACCAGGGAATTCTGTGCAATTATTATGTTTCTCATATTGCTCCTTGAAACCTTCTTTTCCCTACATGAAGAAGAGGAGCTAACAGTTCCAGAAGGCACTGGGATTTCTTGCCTCTGTGTAGTGTTTTACTGAACAAAAGTAAAACAAACAGTTGGGTGAATCATGTAATTTTATTAGTGGACTTAGGCTGGACCCAAACTCATTCAACTTTTTTTCCTTCTATCCTTCTATTTAACAGGGAAGGGGAACAATTTAAAAACAAAAATGTAAAAACAAAAAAAACCCACAACAAGCAAATAAACAAGTACAACTTTTCCAAGGACAGAGCCTATCATGGCCCTTGTCCCAGGAAGAGAGGACACATCTAATTTCACAGCCTGTGATATGGTCTGTGGAAGCCTCAACATGCAATGCTTGGTACCAAAACTAAGCATTATTCACTAAATGACACATCTCTCCAGTTATTGACTAGATGGCCACAGTCACTTACACAATCTGAGGTTCTAGCAGGCATCTGGGTCTACAGCACCTCCCAATATCCTCATGTAGCTTAACACAGATGTGGAATGAGTAGAAAGAAAGAGAGAAGACAGAAGAGGAAGGTCTTTTGCAATCTAAATAATTCTTCAATGCTATATAACACAATTACCTTAGACTAAGTTAAATTCAAGTCTTGCCACTGAGACCTGCTAGATTATGGAATTGAATCATCAGTCCTTTGCAGCTGGCTGTGGGGTTGGCAACAAACAAAGAAAATAGACACATTTGTCTTTGCCTGCAGCTACAAAGGAATTATCTGCTGTTTCAATTAAAGGGTTTGACTAAGGTACACTGAAGCACCCACCTTCAATTAGCCATTTAACCTAGCAGATCAAGTTGCTGAAAAGTCTGAGATACAAGAAAGTGTTCCTCTTGCAGAAGCCATAGGGACTGGCCAGAGAATGCAATAAACAGATATAATCCAACAGGCTGACAAATGCTACATCACCAGGAATGAACAAAATTCACAGTATCTTTTCCATTTTGCATGCTCTTCCAATTACGGTAATTTCAAAGGCTACCTGCCTCAGTTGGGAACAACATGATTCTGGGAAACAATGCAGAATTGTCAGCTACGGATACGATACTCTACCTCGTGGATTATGAATATGCCTTTTTTTTGTTTGTAAATGAGCATAAATTAAATATGATATAATATTTGCAGTTTGCAGGTAGCAATAACTACAAAACTTGATAGTGTAAGTACCTGCTATTTTTGGCTAAAACGTCCCTGGAAATCAGCTTTTACATAAAAACTAACCAAGGAAAGGTTTTGGTGTCTACAGTCTGGGACTGAATCTTTCCCCTGAAAAACGTGTTAGCAGTGTCAGGGTGACTTCAACAAGATCAGCAGTCAGAGCCAGAATAAGGCCATCTTCCCACCTGGCTGCCACCAAGGGACAGTTTGAAAGGCTTCCTTCTCCCTGTCTACACCCTTCTGCTCACAACTCTCCCATCAACATTTCTTCCTCAAATGCCCAAGCAGCATATTGCCACAAGCATTTACATGGCTGCTTGGGAACTGATATTGTAGAAAATAAGTATTTTTTAATTTCTGAGGACAAAGGGCCACAAAGAGTCAGGAATGAGAGGTTGATAAGTGATAAATACTTAAATCAGCTTAAGCTACTAAAAAATACAAACAAAAAAAATGTACCACTTTACTCTGCAGCAGATCACTGTGTTCCAGGTCTCTGAATCTAACACATCTGGCAGAGCTGCACAAATTGGAGTAGAAAAGGACACTTTGCATCCAGTACCCTCCTTCATGAGGGATGGTTCATTCCCTGAAGTAGTCTGTTGTGCTTTGCTTCCTGAAGCAAGTTGCCTTCATCTGTGCTGAACACCATGGTGTGTCCAGTGCAATTTCAAAAGTCTCCAAGCAATAAAGGTTTATGTCTTTCCTGGGGCAACTATTCCACAGTCAAATGGATCACTCTGGTCTGACTTCAGGAGAGCCATTAAATGGAGGTTTATACCTATGTCTCACCAGGCAACCACATTTGCACTTAAAAGATCTCCTAGAATACTTCTTATATATAAATACATGAAGGCAACATTGCTTCCCAACACTACATGATGATCTTATGTCCCATGACATTAACCTTTCATTCCCAAGTTGAGTCACAAATACCCAGATTGCCCCCATCCTCCTGTTCACCTAATATCACACTTTGAGGACTAGCAGAACAAAGCAACACCAGTGGCATTCCCAGGCACAGCAGCCTCCTCTGGAGCATAACAGCTCACCACTGCCTTAGGGAAAATATTGAGTGGAGAGCTTAGCAATGCATGGAGAGCTTAGCAATCAGGCTTCTCTTTCCCTTGGGTGGATTCCAGGTGCTCCAGCTCAGCATGTACAGTCTGTGATAAGTTGCACTAAAAGGCAGAAGTGGCAATACAAGGGGCATCCAATGGGACTCATCCTCCCCAAACCAGCCTGCTCTTATGCTGATTAACAGGCCATAAAATATAACTTTGGGATGCATTACATGTCACAGCTGAGCAGATCTAATGTTGTACCATCACGTAAAGGGAAAGTCAGACACTCTATACCACCAGCTATGTCATCTTGTCCCTTCTTGTCCCTCCCCTTGTACAATTTCAGGCTAACATGAACCGGTTCAGGGAGCTATGCTGGCAAAATAAAAATCACTTTTTCGTATAGTGTTATTATTCTGCCAGCATTCACTCTCCAAACTCGTGTACCGATGGGTAATGTAAGTTCTGTGCCAAAGGCAAAGGGCCACCTACTCCCAGGCAGCCAGTAAATCAGCCTGGACAAATTATCAAACACTAGCCCAAGGCAACTTGTTTTCAGCTGTCTGTGCAAAATGACCCACACAGGTGAGGGTTCCAGTCTAGGTACACAAAGGGAACAACAGGCATCCAAACAGTAATCTGGCACCTGACCAGATCCTGGAGATGTGGGCAGAGCCGAGGGGATGTGCAATGCTGCTCACAGCAGAGATTGGCTGCAGAACAATGCAGTAAGCATGGCTGAGGATAAAGCCTTGAAGACAACTAGACAGAAATGAGACAAAGAGGGAACTGAGCACTGCAAATGTGACATTGAGGGATATTCAGAGACATATGAAATAGGAACAGGATGAAAGCTGAAGGAGCACAAACTTTCAAGAAGATGGGAATAGCTTCTATATAAAAGACAGTTAAAAGGCCAAGGAGGAAAAGATTGTGATAGGAGCCATAAACTTAGATTACTTGCATCAATAAGGGAGAATAAACTGTTGTGTAATATGAAGAGGCCCTGCAGTCAAAAGGCAATTGGTGTTGGAAAGAGGATTCTTAAGAGATAATCCCTTCTAAGTTCTCTGATATACAGTCTTGTTACTGTACTTCTCACATTCATTCATTACAATGACCTGCCTAACTGCCTAATAAGCATCATTCCGTCTGTCATCAGAAAAGGAGTTCATGACTGCAATAAAAGGCTTGGATGCAATTCAGCAATCCAAAATGCCACGGCTCTAATTTATTCATTCATTTAGTTTTCCATGGTGCAATGACACTGGCCACAATAGTATTACATGAGGCTGGTTTAAGTATCCAGGAGAGCTCAGGAAGCGGAAAATTCAATTCCCATTGCCATGGTAAGCGATGTATACCACTGAAGGGAGCTTAACTCCCAGGGCAAGAAGGGTGGTCTCCCTGCAATATTCCTTTTGAGCACAGGCACTGTACTCACAAAGAGCATTATCAAAAGTCAGAACTCATTATTCCATCCGGGGGTGAAGATCCCTCCAAATCTCATATGGATGGAAGCTCCTCCCTGCAAGCTGTAGTACTGAAAATATGCCACTGACAATCATCAAATAGATTTATGGTATTATGCATTTTAGAAGTCCTCTGCAAAGCTGTGCAAAGGCAACATTTTGTACTTCCTTATAAACTGTCACAAGACGGGCCTTCTGAGGACTCCCCTGTCATTACCCTGCCACTCAGCTGACACTAATTCATCTGATTTTGGATATTTCCCAAAGGCAGAATGGTGTAGGAACATAAATAACTTACTTTATTGGCTCCTCACCATAAAAAGTAGTTGGAGGGACAGTTTGCAACATAAAGTCCCTGCAGTAGGTGCAACGTCTTGTTCCTTAGCAGAGCCACATTAAAAGGCCAAGATGTGATGCTTCGAAGCAGGGGTGCACAAAGCACCACATTTTGGCAATCGCATGCATGCCCAGAGGCTGCGGTTCAATGAATTAGGGGGAAGCCGCTTTGTACTCAGCTTTACATAGCTCCTGACAAGCCTATGAGCATGAGTCAAGACAATGTTATAATCATAAAAACAACAGTGGCTTGCAAATGTTTACTTGTTCAATTATATATAAGCCTTCCCCAGTGAGTACATCTGTCTCGTTTTGCTTTTCTCTGTCAGTCAAAATGCCTCTTGAATGCAGAAGGTGAATGCTGCAAGTGAATGATGAAGATAAATGTCAGTAAAATTCTCCTGTCAGCAGGGTTCATGAAAAGCAGGAACAGAGAAATTGGGATTTGTATTCTCTTCTGAAGCGTTCTCTGTGGTGGAATTGACTCAGTTTGCAGCTTGCCCTTTTTAAGAAGCCCTTTTGCTTTGGTGAATGTTATGCAATGGATTTTTTTTTTTCCTCCAGCATTTGAAACCAGGGACACCCCTTGGTCTGTTATCACTACCTAGAGCAAGTCCACCAGCTACGCCTCTTTCCTCAGACAGATGATGCTGTTACAGACACTCATAATAATGATGCTTTTTCATGGGAGTGGAAAGAGAGAAAGCTGGTGTGATATTTTACTAAAACACTAGTTTGACTCAGAAGGTAGGAGTGAGCTGCCTGCAGGAACAATCTGCCTCATACCAGTGGGAGAGACAATGAGAGAAGGTCAAGGTAAGTCAAGATGTTTTGCATTTGTGGTAGGTGAAGTGCTTACTATGAGGTTACTGCAGCTTGGTTGATATGGGGCAACTAAAGCCCTGGATATTTAACAGTCGATGCAATTCCTGCGTTTCATGGGTATTTCCAGTGAATCCATTCTGCAGCCTCTATGGTCATCACAGAGGGGCTGACTACACACAGATCCTGTGAAAGAGAGGAGTGATTTCTGTGTCCCTTTGTACCTGCTCAGTTTTCAGTCATCCTCCTCCTACTGAAAGGGAGATGGGAAACAGGATGATATTTATAATACCATTTTTCCAGATGACAATTCAAGGTGGAGCTGTCCAGAAACAGGCTGGCTCAGTCCTTGTACGGGGAGGTGGTATTGAGCACTGGTGACTGCTACTCATCAGCAGGAAATGAAACACTTAAGACATTTGCTTAGCAAAGAGTCATCAAAACCTCCAATTTTGCCCACAGTAGAAGAAAAATAATCACAAAGTTTCTTGCCTTAACCTGCTATTTTTATTTTAATAAGACTATGTTTTCTTGAGTTTCAGGAAAACCTCAGCCAACACATTTTAGGTCAGCCAGTGCAACTGATTTAATACAGATGGAAGAAGCTAAGGATGAAGAGTAGAAAAAATAAGACATTAATATACAGTAAACCCTATTTCAGGTCCTGTGAAGAATATTGCTTTCTCCAGGGAGCAAATGAAATGTTTATTTCAGGAAAAAAATAAGATCCAAAGAGTTTATTTGTGAGTCTCCTTCCTCAACAGCAAAAAAAGAGTTAATGTTGCTGCTTGACATCAACTTGATAGTCAAGGAGATTATTGTGATACTCTTATGGATGTAGGGCACAGCAGCACCTTTCCTAAAACATAGTCATCTGCAGGCAGTGCCAGGGATGGGACAGGCTTGGTGAGCAGCCCCACTGTCTGCCTTGTGAAACCGTAAGTAGCCATTTGATGGACAGAGATAAATTAGGTCAAATCACAGCAGCAAAGGTGGACAAGAAAAAAAACAATGCAGACGAGGAGCAATAGCTGTGTGACCAATTTTAGGTGCGTGGCTTGGGTGAGGTTTTTGCCTGTTCTTGGGAGAATTACATTATTTTGGGCATTATTTTGCCAATTATTTTAATGTAATATTTATTAGTGCATTAAACAATAAGCCTAAGATACTTGTAACAGAAAAGGAAGATGTTTACTTGGTCTTAAAGCAGAACACCCAAGCACAGCTAGATCCCTCTTGTCCTCCACAGAAGTTCCTTAGTGAATGAATTGCTCCAAACAACTCTGTCTCTCTTTCTTCTCTGCCTTTCCCCTTTCCTGTCTTGAACTTCCAGCTGTGACTTGTTATCACTCAGGATGCTGGTGAGCTATAACCCCCTCAGCAGCCCCATGTGCCCCCAAAGACCATGCTCCAGTCCAGCAGCGGGTGATAACAGCCTACTCCACCCTACCAGGAGAATCAGGACCCAGGGGTGGCCTGTGCCTGTGTCTGCATACATTTCAGGGCTCTTCAGCACAGAAAGTGGGGATTTTCAGCAATTGAGATGGTACCATCAGAGGATTTGACTAGTGACTAGCAGTGTCCCTCAGGGGGCCGTACTGGGACTGGTTCTGTTTAATATCTTCATCAATGGTACTGACAGGGAGATAGAGTGCACCCTCAGCAAGTTCACAGATGACACCAAGCTGAGTGGTGCAGTTGCCACAGTGGAAGGATAGGATGTCATCCAGAGGGACCTGGACAGGCTGGTGAAGCGGGCCTCTGAGAACCTCATGAGGTTCAACAAGGCCAAGTGCAAGGTCCTACACCTGGGACAGGGCAATCCCCAATTTCTGTACACAATGGAGGATGATATGATTGAGAGCTGCCCTGCAGAGGACTTGGGGGTGCTGGTCGATGAGAAGTTCAACATGAGCCGGCAATGTGTGCTCACAGCCCAGGAGGCCAACCGTATCCCGGGCTGCATCAAAAGAAGTGTGGCCAGCAGGTTGAGGGAAGTGATTCTGCCCATCTATTCCTCTCTTGTGAGCCTCATCTGGAGTAGTGTGTCCATTTCTGGAATCCTCAACATAAGAAGGATATGGAGCTGTTGGAACAGGTCCAGAGGAGGCTACAAAGATGATCTGAAGGCTGGAGCACCTTCCATATGAGAGGCTGTGAGAGTTGTACTTGTTCAGCCTGGAGAAGAGAAGGCTCTGAGGAGATCCTATAATGACCTTCCAGTACCTGAAAGGAGCTACAAGAAAGCTGGAGAGGCACTATTCATAAAGGCTTGTGGTGATAAGACAAGGGGGAATGGGTACAAATTGGAGAAGGGCAGATTTAGACTAAATATTCGGAAGAATTTCTTCACCATGAGAGTGGTGAGACACTGAAACAGGTTGCCAAGCAAAGCTGTGGATGCCCCAGCCCTGGAGGTGTTTAAGGCCAGGTTGGATGGGGCCTTGGGCAGCCTGGGCTGGTGGGAGGTGTCCCTGTCCATGGCAGGGAGGTTGGAACTAGATGATCTTTATGGTCCCTTCCAATGCAAACTATTCTATGATTCTATGATTTAAAGTAGTACTAGGAGGGATAATGGGTTTAAAGGATGTTCCTTCATTTCTAGGTGCTCCCTCCATCGTATGTCACCCAGTCTAAGTGATACATTGGCAACAAAAATGTAGGAAGAGGCAGAAGCTTGGGTTCTGTGACAATGAAGTGTCTCATTAATGGAGTTTATTTTTTCCCTCAATCTTCTTAAGGACATTAAAAAATTGCATCAGATCCTAATTTCCTTTCCTAGACGTGAAAAATGCTGTGAGGGGACCTGCTATGAAACCCAATTACACTACTAATGCATCTGTGAAGTCTAATTTGCAGGCACATTTTCAGACACAAGTCAGAAGGAGTAAAATGTAGTTTATTAAGGCTGCAAGCAAAACATAATGTGGGGCTAGTTTTTACGCTGTGGTAGCTTCAAGGCTTTGGCAGCAGTGAGCTGGACTACAGGGATGGAGAAGCTTTTGTCAAATTTCAATGCACTTTGGATCATGTCTGCATTAAGAAAGACATCACCGTGGTTCTCATCAGTGGCTGTGGAAACCTGATACCATTGTTTGGTTATTGAAGTTTTATTTCCAGGAAGTATGTAAATCCTCTATTTTATCAACACATCTCCTTTTTATAATATGAGTGACAGATGGAGCAAGTGGAAATTGCATAATAAAATGAGCAGAAGCTAACATCAGTTTAAATTTGTTCAAACACTGATGATTATCTAGTGCTTTGAATAACAGACATCTGCATGCCTCTCATTAAAGCAGTAGTCTTTGAGGTACCATGTCATAGCTATGAGTTTTCTTACATTTTCCAAATAAGATAGCTGGTTTAACCACTAAAACCTCAGTATTGTGGTACCTCAATAAAATTAAACAACCTTTACTTTTCAGGACTTACCAGCTCCTTTGCATTAACATCAAAGTCCCACAAAGGCAAAACCCACTGTGGGATTTACAGCATGTAAACAGTCAAATTAATCCAGAGCTCAGTGAGAGATTAACACAAAAGAGTGGAAAGGTACAAAGCACAGTTTAATTACATAATCATATTCCACAATGACCAGCACATGAATTATGAAGATTCAGCTTTATTAAAGTGCTAGACTACACTTATTCTAGTAAAGAGCTGATATTCCCATGTAATATCAAGTTCACTGAGTAACAATAACTATTATTTTTATATGGTTCAGATCCTGTGTGGTCACCTTATGTAGGGATGCACCCATAGTTTAGATTTCCAGCACTAAAATCCACTGCGTAGAAATAATTTAGCTGAAGTAAGAGCTAGTGTTTCAAGACAGTGGAGAGAGAGAAAAACACACCTGAGCATCACCAGAGCATGATCCAATCCTAAATCAGATCTGCTTACACTGGATCTGGGCCCTAGTTATCATTCTCCATGAAGTCCAACTGAGACTGTGATCAGTGACCGATAGGCAATGAGCTTAATCTTGCTTTCTTCATCTCTTGACGGTTGCAGGCTGCTGGGGCTGATGAGTCAGGCCAGCCCATAACTGAGGTTGGCTCTCTGGGCAATTTTAAGAAGAAAGTTGTTCTCCAGAACAGCCAAATGTATCAAAGTCACAAAAAACCAGACACGGCTTGAGAAGGAGTGATGAGAATAAAAGCCAAAGGGATGGCTGAAATACAATTGCTTGGTAAACTACAAAATGCAACTTTTGTGAGCTGAATGCAGTGAGAAGTGAGACAACTGGCACGAGCTAGCAAAGCATGGAGTGATGGGGAGGAGAGTTCATATGGGAACTTGAAGTGGGTGCGTAGGAACAAGAGAGGAGCACAAAGTGTCCATTCAGTATATTAATAAAGAGACAGTAAAGTAAAAAACAAAGGATGTTTTTTTTTGCTCAGAGGGATACATAAAATGCAGTCATACCATAGAAATAGTCACAGTATCAGTGCTACTTAATAAACTCCACAACACCACTCCGAGGCACTGTGTGGTCAGTGTCTGCACTATCTACCACTCTTAAGTTTTAAACCCTTCCACCTGGGCCATGTTGCTCCCCTTAGCGCCAACTCTGTATGGTCCTGAGGGGAACTCATGATCCAGAAGCCTGTCCACAATTTCTCACAACGTTGCTGACTTAGAGCACTTTCAGCTGATCAATGAGACTATTTATGCCTAACTCATTCCTCCTTAACTCTATCAAAATGGAGGAAAATATTTTTAATCCATGTAAAATTCAGACCCTGAGCTTCTTCAAAGACCCCAACAGCTTAGTTACTATGCATCGCTCTGTTATGAGTCATTATGAAATTGTAAGGCAACTTTTTGTTTTTCTAAGAAGAATCAAAACCTTCATCACAGGACGCCCTTTGTGCGAAATTAGTTGGTGCATTGAACAGTTGTATATTGTGACGCAAAATAACTTTTTTGGGAATGCTTTTTTTCCCCTGTAATACAGTATTAGCTGCATTTGTACAATACAATTTTCTGCATAGTTTTGTTTCCAGCCACATTACCAGGCAGAAAAATACTTATCATCCAAAAATGTCAGTTCTGAAAAATAATTCTAAGGCACAATAAATCATACAACAAAAATTCTCTAAGCAAGCCCCTTACTGCTTCATTCATGCCCTAGAGCTTGCTGATCATTACATATAAAACACATGCTTATTCTAATAAAAAGCATTAAAATTTTATGGCACAGTGTCTTGAAATCAGAAACAACCTAGAAATGTCATTAGTAAGTGACTGCGCCACATGAATTACAGCTTTTACTCAGTATATTATTTCATACTCTGAGAAACTTCATCTACTCAAATCAGAATTATTTTTGGTTCCATGTGAATATTAACCCAGCTCTATCTATGGGTGAGTGACCAACATGGTTCCAAGTTCATTCCACTCAGAGAGCAGAGTGCACACCAGCACATCAGGAAAACAAAGAGCCAGTCTCTGTTTCACATTAAGCTGAAAACACCTGGTAAAATGGTTCTTGTTATATTTAGTATACCCTGAACATCTACTTTGAGATAGCAAGGCAAACACCAGTATTTCAGATTTGAAAAGTGTTATAAAGTGTTTTTTCTCACTTGGCAAAAGAAGATGCTAAATAAATCATGCAAATTATTCAGTGCTGAGGGACACGTTATATTTTCTATTTCTACTCTCTGCTTAGTCTGACATGACTTTAGTACATGCAAAGATGAGAGAAAAAGGCCTTTCTTAATCTCTGAAGTACGGTTTCCTCAATACTGATTGCAAATTGTTTTTTTCTGGGTGAATGGTCAGAATCTGGGGTAGCTGGAACAACTGCAAGGAAAGACAATGCAAGATTAAATCAACATCTCCATCATCACAAAGCTTTTTCTACAAATGTGTAGGTCTTCCCCATTCTCCTTTTTCATTCTGCACCTTTCCAAATGGTGTGCCACGCTGAACACTTGTGTTGGCAAATCTCTCTGCACGCTTATGTCACCCCAGAAGTCCTAAAAGGGATGCTCACAGTTGCTGTGCTTATATGCAGCCAAATCTCACTGGAGAGAGCATGCAGAGTGGATCCTTGTGCAGCCTGAGCAGCCTTCCCCTGGATATTTATGACTCCCTGCTCAGAGCTCAGGTCTGACAATAGTTACGATACCTGAAAGCACTCTATCAGAATAGCAATAAACATTCACTAACGCAAGAGTGCCTGACTTTCATGAAGCCTTTCTTCACAGGCACTTTAAACAGAAGATTACAGTCCCCTTGACATAGCATAAATTCTGGGTGACATGTTGGATGCCTTGAATCAAATCCACACTCAAAGAGCTGCCACCAGACAGTGGCTGGATCCTGAAGGCAAGAGGAGAGGAGCTCAGGAGGAACACCTCTTCCTGCCTTGCTGTGCTCATTCAGTGCAAGAGCTATGAGACCATCAAGCTAATCAGCATCATAAAAACATTACTTCAATACCTCTTAACACATAATTGTAATCTTGCTACACTGCCCTGCTAATTTGTCTCAGCTGTTTTCTTCAGTCTTCCACGCTGTGAGAGATACTAGATCATACTCAGCATCTCAGGTCGATCAGACCTCCTGGGATGCTTGTCTTTTGTCCTGGGACATGTGTCCATCACCAGTCAAACCAACCCAGCAACTCCATTCATGTCTGTTTGCAGATCCATGCTTTGAGCATGGGACTGTGAGGAACTTGCATCCTTCCCCTCCGTTATGTGTAACTTCTGTTGTGTCCTGACAGTATGCTGGGATGAGGATGGGTATGCACATCCCGTGGCTTAACCCACAGACACTAGTGGGGAGGGTGACTGAGGACCAGGACACCACAGTGCATTTGAAACACTGCTGCTCTGCTCATCGGAGAAGCTAATCCCAAAGAACTGGGGAGCACTGGCAGGGAAGAGGAGATTTTTATTTTGCCACTGGCCTTTAATGTTTTCTCAAATATATCAAACCACATTTAGAAACACGTACATAGGAAGGAGCAGGACTCAGTCCTCTTCTCAAAGGTAAACATTTTGTCTTTCATGCAGTACACACTTTGAAACGGATGTTGTTTTGAATTGCAAAGTTAGACCAGATGTGAACTTGGACCAGGGATTGCAACTTGAAGAAACACAGGTTTTTCAGGTATTCTCACTACTCCTGATTTGTCAAGCTGGATACTCCTTCTTTGCTTCTTTGTCAATGACTGCAAAGCAGAGGTTTTGTAATAGATAAATGGAATCATTCCATATAAATATATAAAACAAACAGATCAAACATAAATAAATCAAATATGAACAGATGTAACAATTAGAGTAGATGGCATTTTGAGAAGGACTGCTTGTCTTTCTAAGAGGATGGTTACAGTATCAGCCTAATTAATATTTCTTCCTTGGAATCAGATTGTCAAAAAAATGAATAACAGTTCAAACTATAGCTAAATGTTTTATTGTTTCTCTGCAAATGATGAGCTTAACACTTTGAGACATCACATAAGTCCCATATGATGTGAAACCAGAAAGCTTGTTTATTACACATGGACTTTCTTAAAGCATTAATTTTCATCTTTCAAAGGCATATAGGTATCCTATATGGTATACAGTCTACACGATGTTACAAAACAAAAATGCAAATGGAAGAGGTGACTCAAAGACATGGAAGGAAATAAGTAATCTAAATAGATTCTAAACACAAATGCAAAAAATAATTTCAGACATATGGGAAACATGGTTTCCAATGATATCTACAGCTGTGTAGATATAAAGATGAAGAGATAAAGACTTGATATTATAATATCTTGGAAATCACTTGGAAAGATGCAGTCAATTTACCTCTTATTTCTTTATTTAGAATAATGCAAGTAAAAACTCCAAAACATGTCTTTAAGGAAAAGTGATACTGAAATATGATCATCTTAGGTGACAAGTAAATAAGGAAAATGTTGAAGAAGTGATGGAGAAGGACAGAAAGGATGCTACAAGAGCAGACTGAGTTTTGTTCAAGAATAACAGAAGACCTATATTGATCTGGAAATGAGGAATATGCCATCCATTCCTTCTGCGGTGATACTACTCTTGCTGCTACAAAAAACTTGGGGCAATCAAGATGTGGAACTCAGTTATAATTCATAGAATAAAATAGGTAGAATGAAACAGTTTTATACTGGAACCTGTAATTTGTCAAAGAAACTTTTTTCTCTTCTCATTCTAAAATGTTTCTTTGACTGAAGATGGGATCACTGTGCTAAATGAGGGTGAACAGCCTTCCTCTGCAAGGTCACGCCTAAAAGGACCTGTATACTCCAGGATCTCACAAGCAAAGCGCAAATTTTCTTGGCCAGTGGTGACTGCCCCACCAATCATATTAGGGACTGTTACTAGTCTGATTCCTCTCTTTTTAGCATCATTTGATGTTTCTGATGTACTACATAAAAGCGTCAAACTGCCACCGAATGCTCACAGCTCACCCGCCTTTCATTTAACCAATAGTCCTTTTCTTTTTGCAAAACCTTGAAAAAAATCTCATCATTCAAAGTGTATGAATTATTCTATTTTGAATTCTCAGAAATGGAAATAAGGAAACCATGTTGCAAAACAGGAATCTTTTTTTCCTAAACTCTTCCACGCAGCAATACATAAGTCTCAAAAGAACGAAGTCAATTTAAACATCTTTTACATTTTTCATGAGATATCTCATTCTAGGTTTTCTAAAAAAGATATTGCTTAATGTGCCTAGTTTTCCCTTTCAGGCTGACACAGGAGCTAATGTGGATTCCTCACTATTAGGTAGAAAAACCTTATTTTACTCTTTATTGAATCAGCTACATAAAAGGCAGAAGAAGATCTTTTACTCTTAATCTACAGTCAGATGCAGTGAGAGCTGCAGTTTTATAGAGCATCCTTCACTAAATGAAATCCTAACAAATGAAAGTTCAGCACTTAGAAATACACATCTGTTCAAACTGTCATGAAAAATCTTTTGCTTTAACTTCTGTTATATCAAAATTTCCATTTACATCTAAGGCTACAAAGTCAGATTGATTGCCAATGTTAGAAATGGATGAATCCTTTAAAAGCTTTCTCCTTTAAAATTATTTTATGCAGTCTTCAAAGCAGTAACATCAGAGATATTAACAGCCCCAGAGGCTTTATTTTAAAGACCACGTGGAAAAAAGGAAATATTTTAATATTAAAAAGTACTTTATATAACCCCCCCTTCAGTCAGGGAGCTGGGGGGAGCAGCTCTGCTAAGCCTTTTCAAACTATGTGAGCTGGGTTCTGCTGTGGATCCTGGAGTGTCTCAGGCTGAGTGTCAAGTTGCATTAGCTCCCCTTCCATTGCTCCATCCACAAGGAGGGTTAGCTGAGAGTGTTAAGCTGATGGCAAGTGCACTGTGACAGCATCAGTATAGAAAGGTGTATCTTAGAAAGTGCAGCAGTCAATATGCAAAACATAAATCAATTACATTCCTTTGTAGCTTTAATTGCTGTGGCCTGCCAGATTGAAGCTGTTCAGATTTGGTTACACGTTCCCTGATAGCACTTGGATGATGTAGTAGGACTTGCTTTCAATAGGCATTACCTATCTTCTGTCAAATCTTTCTTAACTTGTCAGTGAACCTATTCACGCAATGTCACTTCCAGTAGCCACAAACTTTAGTGAGGAAGCACGTTGCCTTGTTGTAGGCTGACTTCCAACAAGAAATATTTCTCTGTGACCAAAGTTTTGTAGTACTCAATGCAACGTCAAAAATAGAGAATAATGAAAGATCCTAGAACACTCCTTAGAGCTCTCTCACATCTGATGGCCCACTGTTGATGAGGCTTGCATTTTTTTAAAGTTTGTGCATTGTGAATGTTCAAGAGCCTCAGATCCTGAATCAGAACTAAGCTTTAACTCAGCCACATTTTCCTTGATGACAGAGTGCGAGTTGTGATATGTTGGAAGTTGCTTCAATATTCAAATATTTCAGAAAAAATGACAGTGAGCTAATAAGAATCAAAGAAAACAATAATTTCCAACACAACAACTGGCCTGAGAAACGTAGGAGGAAGGCTAAGCTTATTTCCCAACCAAATCCTACTGATTCCTTACATTTTAGTACACACAGATTTCTAAGATACCCTCAGCAAACTTTCTGGCTAATACCAATAGTACATGTAAAAGCAAGACTGCAGTATGAGACACAGTGATATTGCCCTTAACACTTTTTCCTCAAAAAGCCAAGTTGGAGCTCATCACGGTGTTAAGAAAACATCTTTCTGAAGTAGTAGATCTCAACCCATGTGCACCAGTCTCAGTCTGTGTCCTCACCTGACATAAATATTGATTTGCAGTAAAACTGAGGACAGAGCCATGCAGAGTCCCTTCCAGCATCCACATCAAAGGGCCTCCTCACATGCCGAGTGATTATATGGAAACTAGCTCACTGCTGGTTTGTAGGACACAGCAATTGAACAGGATGGCACCAGGCCACTTTACTGCAATGCTCCAGTTCTTCCGTCCTGCTTTTCCTGACTGAACACCAGTGTACAGATTTATTTCTCCTAACTGTATTTTCTGTCAGTTCACCTTGCTTGAAAAATTGCCACTTCCCTTCTTTGGAAGGTTTGTAGTGTTTTCTAATATCTTCTAATGGAAGTTCTTATCAACTGCTGCAATATATTTGGCATCTCCATGAAGTAGCACACCTTGCTGAACCACAAAAGGAAACTACAAGCCTGTAAAGATCTTTGTCTTCTTGTCACTCTGTTCTCCAAGAATGCATCTGAGGGAGAGACGGCAAAGGTAAGAAGCCTGTTAAGGTCTGGACATGTGCTGGGCATTGGGGCAATAAGTAGGGAAAAACCACTGTTCTACCTCAGATGTCTTCTTGTCAGATATGTCGTATAAGCAATCACCAATGTCAAGTGCATCCTCAAAAGACAAATGTGAATGCTTAGCTGTGTTCTTTAAGCAAGACATGTTACATGGGTTGCTTTGAACTGAAAAAAAACATATAGAATGCTAAACATATGTGACTCTCTTACTGATGCAGCAATGCATGACCCGGATCTCCCCCTGATTCTTTTTATTGTTATTCTGCTGCAAAATCTGAAATAAAAGTTCCAGTGTATTTCTGATAATCCAGCTGAATAAAAAGTGCTCCCAGTTCTACCACCTGGCCTTCACATACTTCAAAGCTAAGCTTCTTTCCTTTTCCTTCCCTTTTCAAAGGCTTTATTTGTGCCAGTGAATGTCACAAAATACCCACAAATCAGGCATGGCAAATCAATTTACAGAAATGCTCAGATAAAAGTTCTCTAGCAGGTTAACAGGTTACTGCTGAAGAAAGGAGGAAAACATCTCCTCCTTCCTGCCTCACTCAGTGTTTAATAGATGTATAGTCCATGTGCTGGGAGCAGATGTCACAAAAATGGTAGGAGCTGTGGCCAGGATGAGTAAAATGCTTTGTCATGGATGTTCCCAAAAGAGAGGGAAAATATGGTTCACAATTATCCAACAGGCAACCTCCAGGCCCTCTCAGGTTCTTAAACTTTGCTTCAGATGCAAAAATAGTACTCTAAAAAAGCATACACTAAGAAGGACTTGAAATATAATAAGCTTCTATGAACAGCTTTAAACTTAGGATCTACATTTATGACACTTTAGATACAACAGATGGATCCATGTAATTAGCATCTTATCTGCATATTTTTGTACATAAGAAAAGAATACTCTTAATGAGCAAGCAGGAAGCCTCTATTTTCCTAATACTCTGCAGTCTTTGGGCCATAGCTCTTTCTTTGCACCAAATACAATATTTCTACTGGCATCACAAGGAGCAGAGCAGGTAGAGGATGTCTTAATCTTTTAAAAATGAAAAAGGCTTTTAGATGCCCTGCCTCTCTCACCTCCCCACCCTCTCACTTTCTATAGTTCAAAATGTGAAAGGAAGAACAAGAATAACTTTAGGAAAGAACCAATCTTACACTAAACACTGTCAGACCATCAAGACTCAACTTTTTTAAACCTGCACTAATTATATAGAGCCTGACAAAGCTCATGCTATGAACCTGACCTAGTCTTTTGTATTGCAGTCAGTAGCTTCCAGAAAACAAACCATTTTTGCTTGTATGTCATGATGGATTCTTGCCTTCCTTCCTTCCTCTCTTTCCTTCCCTCCTTCTTTCTTTCTTTCCTTCCTTCCTTCCTTCCTTCCTTCCTTCCTTCCTTCCTTCCTTCCTTCCTTCCTTCCTTCCTTCCTTCCTTCCTTCCTTCCTTCCTTCCTTCCTTCCTTTCTTCCTTCCTTCCTTCCTTCCTCTTCTTTCCCTTCCCTCCCTCTTTCCTTCCCTCCTTCCCTCCCTCTTTCCTTCCCTCCTTCCCTCCCTCTTTCCCTCTTTCCTTCCCTCCTTCCTTTTTTCTTTCCTTCATTTCTCCCTTCCTTTCTCCTTCCTCCCTTCCTTCCTTCTTTTTTCTCTCCTACTTCCCTCCTTTGTTCTCTTTTTCTGTTTCTCTCAAAAATCCCTTTTGCTGAGAAATATACAAAAGGAGCAACTGAATAAAAGAAACTACTAAGCCAAAACTATACCAATAACTAGTTTGATAGCTTTTGTTATTCATTCAGCAGAATTTGAAGCTAAAATTTGTGAGTTTCAATGTGTTCAAATTTTATAGGATTAAAAAATCCATTTTTTATAGGTTTATCTCAGTATTTTTCATCCCTGATTTTATTTCAAGACACAATGACCATCCTTTGCATACTAAATGATTTAATTTCATAGGAGGACCAAACACAATAACAATGATACACTCTTCCCAAGGAACAGCTAATGAAACCACTGCTGAGCTTAATAGATCATTTGCTAACATGTGTGGAATGCTGCTTCTGCTGAAATAAAATTAAGTCTCGTATTTTGAATATGAATTCTTTGACAAAATATCATGCATGTGGAGCTCTGACTGTGGAGCCTGTGCCATGCTGCACCTCTCCCTCGGCGCAGGACAGATGCAGCTGGGTGATGGTAATGGAGGAGCCCATTGACAGCTCCTACTCGGTACTGATGACTACACCACATGCATGGCCTTCACTTAATTTAACAGTGCAGCAACAAGTTCTCATGTGAACATCCTCTCTGGGAGTAGAAATTATGAATGGAGTTGCTTTCTTGTAAGAAAACCCTAAAAGAGCTCAAATGACTAAAACAGGGTAACCACTGCAGAGGCAGAGTATATATGGAGTACTGTGCCTGGACTGGAGACCACACCACACCACACAACTTGGGAGTCCCCAGCATCTCACAGCAGACAATTATTTATGCTATTGCCTTTCTCTTTATATTGCTGGATCCAAAAAATAGCACCCAAAGTGATACCTTGTTGAGCCTGAGTGCCTTTCTTAATATGAACCAGCACCTCTGAATACAACACAGGTGCCTACATCTATACCACCAAACCAAGGCCATTCTCCCAAGAAGGCCTTCTGTCTTAAAAAAAAGAGGGTTTAAATGAAGCTATAATTGGTTGTTGCCAAAGAACAGAAAGGACAAATCCATTCAATGATCTTCTATACAGACACTGTTAATGTTACAAACCATATTTCAAAGCGACTTGCAGCTCGTGAAAAGATTACATTTACCATTTCATCTTCAGCTCTATCTACCTATTAGCTTTTCTCATTTTTTTTCAAACAGAAGGAAAAAAAAAACCACGTGACAAAAACTAATGTAAAGTAAAAAAAGATAAAAATGTCCCTTTTCAGAAAAAAAGAGCAGAGATCAAACTTCTGGGAAAAATATCTGCTGTTGGGTTTCACTTTGACATTTGCCCCCAGAGAAGTTAAACTTTTTCCACCAGGACTCAGTGAGACACAGATAATGGTTAGAAGAAACTGGAGAGTCACCACATTATTTCATTTGGCAGTAACAGTTGTATTATCCTCCCCAGTGACAGCTGGACACCTGGAGAGAGGTTTGCAGTAGAAGAATGATCTGGATTGCAGCCTGCAGCCACCTGCATGGGTTTTTAGGGTTCCAAGGGGGGTGGGTTTAGTGCTAATTCTTCAGGATTGGGTTACAGCCTCTGTAGCTCCACTTACCTCAGGGGATCTCAAATCAACAAAAGTCCAGGTGTAAGTAGAGAGCTGATCCTCCTGGATGATTTCACTGGCAGGCTTGTCAGGGTAGGTAAATAAGCATTAAGAAACCTTATAATGTGTCTCTTTCTGCTGGAGGATGTTCAAGCAGAACTCCAGAGCAGACAACCCAAGCTCAGGGCACATGTTGCTGCCCCACAGCTTCCCCCTATAAGCCTTGGTTCTCATCTGTTTCCCCCCAGATATCCTCACTCTCTTAGGCACGGACAGGAAATAATCTAGAAGGTAAAACAGTATCTTGTGAACTTCTAAGCAGATGGTTGCCTGCTTTAACTAGGTCTCCTCTTCTATATAGCTCTAGGCTTCCTGGTCTACTGTTATGTGAAAGTGAGATGATTCTTTGGGGGCAGTTTCAGGAGAAAGTCCAGTTCCAGCGAGCTGCCAAATGCCAGTGAGGATATTCTGATCCTCACAAGGGCTACTGACACTTTTAAACACTGCCGTGTCCATTAAGGTAACATAATTAACAAGGTTCAAAATCACCTCTAATTAGACTTCATGTTTGTTTTACTTCATTGACAACTCTCTGTTCTAATAGTGACTGACGTTACAGCATTTACTCAAAATCTCTATCATTCATGAAAAATCTAAGTGAGAAAAGTTTGCCGTTAGAACAGTAAAGAGATTAGAATCAAGATGATATTTCATCTATGACACAGACATTTTAAAAAATGAATTGCGTCTATGAAGGAGAGCTCAAATAAAACAAAGTAAGCAATTTCCAGAGTTTCTAGTTTTCATTCCATTTTTCAGCTGGTCTGAGTCGAGTTCAAGAGGCACAGATGACTTGTCAAAAGGGATCAAACATGAAGGAAATCAGTAACCCAGGCAAGGCTGAGAACCAGCTCCTGGTGAATCTGGCTAGTGAAATATTGATGTGAAATTCATGAGAAAGAGGAGTTGCTACATGAAATGCACATAATAAAGATTTCCCAGGCTATAAACAGTGTTGTCCAGAATACTTAGCATATATAAACCTCCCAAAAGCCACAGATGCTGACAATGATGTTTGAAGAAGTACAGTGAGTTTTAGCACTCCCTTGCTGACGGATGTATTTTCCTTTCAGCGTTCAGTCTTAACACAGGCTGGAGAGTCGTTAAACATCAGGAGAGGTATCGTTTTGGAAATGAAGATGTCTGTGTGGGCATAAGATTAAATGTGCCCCTATCTTTCAAATGACTCAGTGTCTGAAGGACCCAAATGCAATATTTTGGTTGAAACACTGTATAATCCAAGCCTAGCCATAACTTTAACCATCCACAAAGATATGCAAAATGGCAAAGTATGCTACCTGTCATTATACTGAATTAGGAGATTTTCCATCCCTTCTGTTCAGTGCTTGGTTCTCTTAGCTGTATTGTCAGGATTAAGCTAAACAGCACAGACAGCAGGATTCTGTAATATCCTTGACATGGCTGCTGCCACCTCTAGTTATTATTGGAAAGCTATTCGTCTAAAGTGACAATCTCTTAGCAGATGACAAACCCGCAAAGTTGTGAGAGAGGAGAACAGAAGGGAATTTCCAACAAAGCACGTGAATTGTGGTTATAGGGGGCAATTTGTATATTCACAATTTGAAGTATGCTGTGAGTTTACATGTGGGCATGGGTCTACAAGACTGTGTATTTGGTTTTAGAGTGCTTTTTATCAGAGCAAAACAGTGCAACAGGCACACTCATGAAGTACTGAATAGATAAAACCTCACTATATTTATTGAAATTTTATAAGAATTTGGAAAGCATTATTTTTTCTTTGATGACTTTCTTTCAAAAGACTTAAAGCACTATAACTTCAGGCTGGACCACGTGTCATCTGTCACCCAACAGTCAGCATAAAACTCAATGTGCACCTTGGCAAATTCAGTAGGAATACGACCATGACTTAGTGCCTGTCCTGGATCCCTCTGGTACAGCCAGTGATCTTGCAGTGCAAAGATCCAAAATTAATAAATGTGGAATGACAACATGATTTCTATCCCAATAACTAATTGGTGACAAGCAGAGCTGTACCCCCAGAGCGTGTCCAGAAACACAAACTGCAGCAGGCATCACCAATGAAATAAGGGGGGCTTAACACACATTAGCTGAGTCTATCCCTGGTATTAAGCACTTGGCCTCTGAAATTCAGCCTTCTGTAAGAAGATCCCCACCAGCAGTGAAGCAACATAATCACTGGTTAATTTTGGAATTATTGGGCATGGTCTATGCCTTCTGGATTTCAGAAAAATACACCTGTGACTGTGATTTGTGGTCAGCCTTCTTCACCAAAATCATTTCAGGCCATGAAGATTAAAACAGCACTCCTCAGAAACTCAAGCAATTCACCCTTGAGTTACCTGACAGATAGAATGTATTCTTGTGACTACAGCACGGTGTCGAGTCATATCCACCGAACTCCAGCAGCTCCTGATACTCACAGTAGCAGAGAAGAGACTACGCAGGTGGGGCAAGACTTTCCCCAGACTGCAGGAAAGCCACAAAGATGACATCCAACCTCCTGACATTTACAGCTCTGCATGAACCGCTGCAGTGACTTAAGGCAATATAGCTGCCCTGAGGAGAAACCCAGGGAGCTGCCACCACCCACCTGTAAACTCACAGTCCATCCTGGTGGGTGCAGCCACTCAGCAGCTCCAAGGCTGAGCTATACTCCCCTTTCCCTGCTGGAAACATGAGATTGTCCTCCAGACTTTGCTCAGGACTGAACTCAGCCTGCTATGGGAAGGCAGCGGGGAGAAGGAGCTCAGTCTCACAGAGCAAGAAGCTCGGAAGTTATCAGGCAGATGCATTATGGAAACAATTACAGTTTCCTTTCTCCAGAGAACAAGGATCTCAAATATTGCATTACCTTTCTTCTAGCAAACCCCATGGTATTTCTTTTCTGTTACACAGTGAATGCATTGTCTGCATGAATCATTAGTGCTAAACAGCATTACAAAATGAGAAACCAGATGATAGCTTGTTTAACAGCATTAAACTATAAAACGAAAGCTTCTTGTCAAGTGAATAAAATATCAGAGTTGAAAAGAAACAGTTCAGCAATGAAAATACAGAGACAAATCATTATTGAGTAATCCTCTATATTATTTATAGTAAGTTTATATCACATTTGGCCGCAGAATAAAAAATTAAATCAGCATTGACTTGTAAAAAAAAAAATGAAATCATACAAACCCAAAAATATGTTGCATTTTTTTTAGCATTTGTCAATGAAACAAAAATCCTAAACAGATTTCTTTCTGTGTCAGCACTTTGAAAAACAGCAAAGGCCATGAAAAGCTCATTTTTGGCACATTCACACCAGGGCAATGCCAACAGCCCATCAGTTCACACATACATTCAAGGCACCTCAGCGGCAGATTTTGTTCCCTGTTTGCCTTCCTTATGCCACACAGGGGTCATCCCAGCCAAATCCCAGGGCTTGGATTTGTCCCCGTTTGCCTGGACAAAATAACTATTCAGTGAGACAAAGAGTTAAAGAGCCTGTAGTCTGCTTGGGAAGGGTAATTCCTATTTTTTCATCCTAGTGCAATGACTATTTAAGTACTTTATACTTCTACGAGTAGGACTGAAATCAAGCCAGGGGAGCAGTTTAGCTCCCCTAGGGGACAGGGGGTTTCACCTTCTCTGGCAGCAACAGCAGCACCTGGCTTGAGATCTTGAGTCCTTTCAGAATTCTCTTGCTCTTCACCATTCCTCTTGGTGACCCTCATCCTGAAAACATCTTCAGCAATTTCAGGGCAAGCTCCCAAATACTTTCAGGATGACTAAAAGCTTTTCAACACAACAGCTTCTCAGAGCAGGGGAAGGGGTAGGAGGAATGCTGCTCAGTACAGAGGCTTGCATGAACTCGAGCCAGTGCTTTCCAAGCCTATTTCTTTATGACACTGGCTGCTGGGGTTTCATTAATCAACAGGAAACACTGTCCTCACCTAATTTGGAAAAGTCAACATGTTATGAGCTTTCACTTGCTAGAAATGCCCCTGAATGAAGAGATCAGCATGGCTACAGTGAGTTTTAAAAACAGGCTTTCAGCAGTAACCTGCATTGTCAGGTGTCAGACAGTACAGGATTCCCCTGCTAATGCATTTTACAAGTAAATCCTCTCCTCTCCCTACACTGCCCTCACTGTAATACCTATTTATATCACTATTATTGCTTTCCTGACAATTCCTCTAGCTATCTGATCTAGCTAGCTACTATGATTCTATGATCCTATCCAAAAAGAGAATGTAAATGTCCTGCTGTTCCTCTAAGAGTTTGTCCTTTGAAGCCCATTAAATCCTACTCAGCTATGTATACCTTAGAGAAAATAAACTGCTATGCCATGATTAATCATCTCAGATCAGATATATTTGTGAGGTGGAGATGCACTGAGAATGACTGAAGACTTTGAAGGCTGTTAGAGCAAATTGAAAAAGAAAGAGAAAAAGGAAATCTTAGGGGGGTGGTACACGGCGGAGGGAGAGAAACAACCAAAAATTTGGATCGAGAAGAAAACAGAACCACAGCCCAAACAGAACCTTTTCCTACTACTTGCAAAATGATGCCAATAAACATCCCACTGATCTTAGGGAGAGGGTGGAAATGAAAATACACAAAAATGATTAGTTGCATGGTGGAAGACACTTGGCTACTACAGTGGTGAATGTTGTGTTGGGAAGGGAAGATGGTCGATAGCAGAAATCAGAGCTTTGAGAAAATTATATGATATAATTCCTGTACTTAAAATGAAGACGGAATAACAGCTATAAAGATTAGATTACTGTCTTTTTTAAAATGAACTTGGTTTAATTCTGCCTGGCATTTAAATATCCTGGGTCTAAACCACAATCATCCTAATCAACTTTGAAATTGCATTTTCCAATTAAAAATTATTGTTGTAACAGCTGCTTCTGGAAAATTTATCAGAAACGGCGTGGCCCGCAGGTCCAGGGAGGTTATTCTGCTCCTGTACTGGACACTGGTGAGACCGCACCTTGAATACTGTGTTCAGTTCCGGGCTCCTCACCACAAGAAGGATGTTGAGGCTCTGGAACGAGTCCAGAGAAGAGCAAGAAAGCTGGTGAAGGGGCTGGAGAACAAGTCTTATGAGGAGCGACTGAGAGAGCTGGGGTTGTTTAGCCTGGAGAAGAGGAGGCTGAGGGGAGACCTCATTGCTCTCTACCACTACCTGAAAGGAGGTTGTAGAGAAGAGGGTGCTGGCCTCTTCTCCCAAGTGACAGGGGACAGGACAAGGGTCAATGGCCTCAAGCTCCGCCAGGGGTGGTTCAGACTGGATATCAGGAAAAAAAATTTCACAGAAAGGATCATTGGGCACTGGCACAGGCTGCCCAGGGAGGTGGTTGAGTCACAATCCCTGAAGATATTTAAAAGACAGGTAGATGAGGAGCTCAGGGACATGGTTTAGTGGTAGATAGGAGTGGTTGGACTAGATGATCCAAGAGGTCTTTTCATACCTAGTGATTCTATGATTCTATGATTCTATGGCTTTAGTACCAGATATCTGAAATAAGGAAATGCTAAGTCCTACCTTTTACTTGTAAGGTTCCTCTTACCCTGCTTTCCCTATTAGACAACTTACATACACAAGTTTCGCTCCCACGAGTGGTGCTACTGCCAAGTGATTTAAAGGGTTTCCTATTACACCAAGGCCTGAGTATTTCATACCACACACACTAGTGGTGCTATTGTATGGCCCCAAAAGGAGACATAGTCCATGCCAGACCAAAAAGCCAAGAAGGACGAGAAGGACATAAAAAGTTAAAGACAAACCTCACCTGAGAAGCCATGACCTTGTCTTCTAAAATATTGTTGGTTTACCTCCTCTTTAGAGAGAGATCACCAAAGCTTCTTTTTACAGTTACTTCTTAAACACGTCCAGCAACCCCTCTAACTCCAACTAAAACCATACTGCCACTGCTCCCAGTGCATACTGCAGCAGTGAGGATCACTGACAGCCACTGACTGCATGGTGTCTGGCACAGCACCCGCATCATTTACCTATTTTGTTAACTTCATAAAGGGTCTGGGTGTCCCTTGGCCACAGAGTAACATCAGAAAATAAGATCAGATTAAAAGGCTCAGGGCTGGTGCCAAAGAAATATTCAAACTATTTCAAATACCTGCAATAAGGTTAAATATTATAAAACAGCAAGCTGCATCCTAATCTCTATCCCCTCTTCCTCCTCATTTATTTTACATTAAGGAATAAATTCCTTAAGTCACTACTGAAATCCTTTCTCTGAGCACCATAACTAATTAATCCCTATGCAAATGGATGGTGTTGTTCCAGAGGAACTGCAAATATGGTGCTTGTCAGTTCATTTGATAGAACTCGATACAAGTGGCAAAGCCTCAACTTCATGATCAAAGTTGCATCGACTCTTATCCAAATGAAAGCCCTCTTAGAGCCACAGGGGAAATACGTCCAAGGCTGTAAGCAAGCATATGAAAATTACTCTGGTTTTATTGATTCTCTGAGCTGGCACTCAGTTCCACATCTCTCACAGATACTCTGCCATTGCACACTACAAAGAAGACTCTTCTTTGGTTTCACCTTCCCCCAACAGCAGCCTTCTTTGCACTAAACTGAGAATATAAAACATAAATCCTATCACACAGTGAGTACATCAGGAAAAAGGCATTGTCGTCACTGGCCATCATGTCATAACTTTCAAGAAGTCCCAAGAACAACATCATTTTGAGGCCAGGAATCACTAAATGATTAAAACTCAACCAGATACACTACGCAGCAGTAAGAGCCTCTGTGGAAAATTCATGAAGGTTATCCTTTGAAAATGCTAATCAAAAGAAAAATGATTTGCTTTGGTACCAGTCACTCTTTAGAATAACAAAGAGTGTGTTCATTTGGATTGCAAGACTATTTGTGTAAAGACAGGAAGAACACTGGTTTAGCATGATGAGGTCATGTTGTCAGAAGCCAGCCCAGGCGAACATGTCCTCAGGGGCCACTGGTTGAAGGCAACAGAAAGAGTCACCATAATGGACAGCAGAGATTATATTTTACTCTGCAAACAGCATCCTTCACTCTGCATTAGTGAAAACTAAGGTACAGAGCACTTTTTCACAATTCAGAAGCATGTAGTCTTTCAAATTGCAGAGCCTATATCCAATTCTAAAGCCGAACGAGTAATAGGTACTGATGGGCATTACAAGTACATGTACACTGTTTCAACCAAATGTGTTTGGCTTTGAGATTCAGGTGTCTAGCTAAGAACACATCCCCAAACTGAAAACACACTATCTTTGTTTCCTAGCAGTTTACCAAGAAACTCCCAACTTTCTCCATGCTTGTCATTCTTAAAACTCCTGCCAATGACTAGAAGAGAAAGAAAACCCTCCTCGCAGATAAGAGCATGACCAATATTTGGAAACTATTTTTTATACAGAGGTGCCATAGAGAGAACGGATTGATAATTTCTTTGATTCTGCCTACATAGTTATGAGACAGCCAAAGCCTGACTTCAGTGATTGTCCAAGAAGGCAAAGTACATTTATGTGGAAAACTATTGAAATATGTTACTGTGCAAAGAAGTATTGCTGGAAGAATGCAACCCTC
The DNA here is from genome assembly GCF_032191515.1 of Phaenicophaeus curvirostris. Taxonomy (NCBI): domain Eukaryota; kingdom Metazoa; phylum Chordata; class Aves; order Cuculiformes; family Cuculidae; genus Phaenicophaeus; species Phaenicophaeus curvirostris. The sequence continues at coordinate 181,850,948 of NC_091392.1, read as the reverse complement.
ATAAATACATCTCTGTCCAGATGAAGCAGTCTCAACTGAAGTCCAGAGAGGTTGTAGGAACTCTGTTCTTGGAGGTATTCAAAACTTGCCCAGATATAGGTTGAAAAATTTGCTAGATCTGCTTTGAGCAGGAGCTTGGACTAGAGACCTCCAGAGGTCCTTTCCTATCCATATGAACCTGTGACCCTCTTAAAACATCTTGGAGCACCTGCAAGCACCTGTACTCATGCAAACAGATTTGTTTCACAGAGAAGAAGGAATAGAGAAGAAGGTGTCATTTCAAACAGGAAAACACTCAGCACTTAACCTTTCCAATTCCACTCAATTAAGGTAGGTATTATCTGCACTTTACAATTCAGGGAACTCAGCTGTAGAGGGTTGGACTAATGTACCCAAACCCACTCAGTAAATCAACAGACAGTCCTGGGTCTCAAGGCATTTAAGTCAGTGACCTTGCCCTTAATCCTTTATTCCATGCTGTTTCTCAGAAAAATCAAGAATTATCAGAATATGTCAGTTAAATAGAATCATAGAATCACCAGGTTGGAAGAGACCCACCGGATCATTGAGTCCAACCATTCCCACCAATCTCTAAACCATGCCCCTCAGTACCTCATCCACCCGCACCTTAAACACCTCCAAGGAAGGCAAGTCAACCACCTCCCTGGGCAGACCATTCCATTGCCTAATGACCCTTTCAGTGAAGAATTTTTTCCTTATGTTGAGCCTGAACCTCCCCTGGTGGAGCTTGAGGCCATTCCCTCTTGTCCTGTCCCCTGTCACGTGGGAGAAGAGGCCAGTTCCCTCCTCTCCACAACCTCATTTCAGTTAGTTATAGAGAGCAATGAGGTCTCCCCTCAGCCTCCTCTTCTCCAGGCTAAACAACCCCAGCTCTCTCAGTCACTCCTCATAAGACTTGTTCACCAGCCCCTTCACCAGCTTTGTTGCTCTTCTCTAGACTCGTTCCAGAGCCTCAACATCCTTCTTGTGGTGAGGGGCCCAGAACACAGTATTCGAGGTGCGGTCTCATCAGTGCTGAGTACAGAGGGAGAATAACCTCCCTGGACCTGCTGGTCACACCATTTCTGATACAAGCCAAGATGCCATTGGCCTTCTTGGCCACCTGGGCACACTGCTGGCTCATGTTCAGTCGCTGTCAACCAACACCCCCAGGTCCCTCTCCTCCAGGCAGCTTTCCAGCCAGACTTCTCCTAGTCTGTAGCACTGCATAGGGTTGTTGTGCCCCAAGTGCAGGACCCGGCATTTGGCCTTGTTAAACCTCATGCCATTGGACTCAGCCCAGCGGTCCAGCCTGTTCAGATCCCTTTGCAGAGCCTTCCTACCCTCCAGCAGATCAACACTTCCACCCAGCTTAGTGTCGTCTGCAAACTTGCTAAGGGAGCAAATGGGAGAAAATGGTTCATATTTTGACCTCATTTAAAAGAGTTCTTTGAAGTGATTAATATGTTTGTGCATTGTAATTTCATTTACATACAGTTCACAGGTGGAGCATTCTCCTTTTTTATGGAAGTAATTAGAGACCTCACTTTTTTTCCAATTAAGTGACACCCCCCCCCCCCATTTTCTTCTACAGGGTTGTAAACCAGAATTAACATGATTCGGGGAGAGGGGGGCAGAATATCTATAATAGTAATTCATGTTATTTGGCCCCAGATGAGGTACTGAATTCAGATGATGAAGTGAATTCCTCTATCAAAGGGTCTTATTCAACTGAGGTGTGGGAATACCCTCCTGTGATAAAAGCACATATTAGTCAAGAAATAGCTTTCAAGGATGGCTGCTGCCAACCAGCATAAATCAAGGACTGCAATTGATTAACTAATTTAAACACTAAAGACAGCTCTGGTTGCTATGGCAATAAAAGAAAGGTCAAAACCCTGATGACCTTGGAGGCTTACAATCCTCTGGAGGTTTCAGAAACTAATGTCTGGAAATATATTAAAAGATATAATGCTAGCCAGATTGCCTTGTAATGGCTTGGCTGTTTTGTCAGCTGGACGACAGGCTTCGCAGCATGCTTCACACTAGTCTCCAGTGTGCAGCTAGCTCTGACTGCCTGATCTCTTTTCAGCATCAAAAATCAACTGGCACGTCTAAGAGCCTCAAATATTTCCTTTGAGTTCCATTGTTGGCTTGTTAGTCTCAAATATCAGTTCCTTTTCTCATCGAGCACTTTATTAGCAAGTTCTTAGAGCTAAGTTATCTTCCTGGGTAGCTGCTCTTAAATTCATTGTATTTTTCATCCTACATACTCCTTAGAGTTTTGATTCAAAGCCTTTTGATGCATAAAAAGCCACTTCAGAAAGTGGCAGAAAAGCAGTGCCTGAATGTCCCAGGAGAAACCAACACAGCCATGCTGATTTGTAGCACCTGAGGAGGCAGCCAGTGATACTTATGAAATACCTGCCCAAATGTTAAACTCGATTGCTGTTTGATTTTGACTTCCTTCAGCAGAATATCATTACAATCCTCTAGCTTTTACCCACCTGACTCTGAGTACAGCAGGGAACTTAGAAACTCTGCCTGTATCAGGTCTGAATTCAGCTGTTGCATTTTATTAACAGGCATCTGTGAGAGGCAAGCAAAAATAAGATGACTGTGTGACCACAACAGCCTTATTGTGTAAAGCCTTTGCCAAAAATGTCTTGAAGTTCAATAATTACATAGGCCAGTCTATTTGCCTTTTTTGGAAAACATGCTCTTCAATTTGAGACTTACAAAATAGTCATATGTCCTGTGTTTGAGTACAAACATTGATTTCTTTTGTAAACATGATAGACAGTTTTTCTGAAAACAGAACTACTTTTGTGCAGAAGGACTTCGCTGTTTCAAAATAAATGCTGTTTCCAAATGAAAAACCTCAGAACATCAAGATTATGTTATTTCTCATTGCACTCATAAAGAATCAGATTACATTCCTATCCTACTTTCTAGAAACTATCTAAGCATGCTTTCCTCAGTTTTTAATTAAGATGTTTATCTGTAATTGGCATTACATTAGTATTGTATTGTATGTTAACTAGAGTAGTATCCACACTTGTTCTGCCTAAAACCACAGCCACCAAAATTACCTGCAAACTGGCAAACATCCTGAAATAAATGCATTCTTGAGCACTTAATTTGTCTTTAAATTAGCCATTTTGCTGGCAGTAGGCTGGCCAGCTTGGTAAGGTGGGCTTTAAACTGAAGGACTTGGGTGGAGGGACCCAGTATGGCAATGCCCACAACACCATTACCACTACAACCAACTGGGGAATAAACTAGGCCGACCTTACCTGCCTTCTTAAGTGAGAATCAAAAAGATCAGTTGCCTGAAGTGTATATATACTGATGCACACAGCCTGGGAAATGAACAGGAGGAACTGGAGCTCTATGTCCAATCAGAAAGCATGATATCTTAGGAATAACTGAAACATGGTGGAACAACTCGCATGACTGGAGGATCATTATGGATGGCTATAGGCTGTTTTGTAAAGACAGACAAGGAAGAAGAGGTGGAGGAGTCACACTCTGTATGAAGGAGAACCTTGAATGTATGGAAGTCATCTATGGCAATTGTGGAAGCCCTGTTGAATGCCTCTGGGACAAAATCAGAGTGGTCGTCTCCAAGGAAGACCTTACAGTAGGCAGCTGCTACCGAACCCCAAAGCAAGTTGACAAGGTCAACAAAGCAATACTTGAGTCACTTAAGCAAGCTTCAAGTCAACAAAATCTGGTTCTATAGGTGACTTTAACTACCCAGACATTTGCTGGGAAAATAACACAGCAATTCACGTGTCATCCATAAAGCCTCTTGAATGTGTAGAAACTCCTTCCTCATAAAAATTTTAAATGAGCCAAACAGGAATGGGACACTGCTGGACTTACTGCTCACAAACTAAGAAAATCTGCATTGCAATATCTCAGTTAGTGACAGCCTCGACTACAGTGATCCCAACCTTGTGGAGTTTTAAATACTGCTAAGCAAGCTGAAGGTCAGTTTGAAGACCAACGTTTTAGATTTTAGAAGAGCAAACTTCAGCTCACTCAGGGCTCAGTTGGAGGGGATCTTGTGGGAAGCTTCCATGAAGGACAAAGGAGCTAGTGAGTGCTGAGAGTTTTTCAAGAACACTTTCCTAAATACAAAAAAAACGAGTTTATCTCTTCTAAAGGTAAGAGAAGTAGGCAAAGTAGGAGCTGGGGGACAGGCCATACCCAGAGAGTGGTGGTACATAATTCTTTCTCAAACTGGAAACCACTCACAAGCGGGGTCCACTAGGGATCAATAATGGGCCTAACACTCACTAATATATTTGTAAGTGACCTTTGGAGGGATGTTGGGATCAAGAGCACTCTGACGATGTTTGCAGATGACACCAAGCTGAGGGGGGAAGGTGACACTCCAGAGGGAGGAGGTACCCTCCAAGAAGATCTGGACAGGCTGGAAGACTGGACTTGTGGGAACCTTATGAAGTTCAGTGGAGAAAAGTGTAAGGTCTTGCACCTGGGAATACCTAACCCTGGATCGCAGCTCAGACTGGGCTACATCTGTCTGGAGAGCAACTCTGTGGAGAAGGACATGGGGGTCTTGGTGGACAAAAGGCTCAACATGAGCCAGCAGTGTGCTGCAGCAGGAAAGAAGGCCAATAGGATGCTGGGGTGCATCAAGAAGGGCATCACCAGTAGAGATAAAGAATTCATTATCTCACTCTACTCAGTGCTTGACAGGATGCACTTGGGAGTACTATTTTCAGTACAGCTGTACAAAACAAGATACATACGGGCTGGAGAGGGTCCAGAGAAAGGCTACCGAGATGATCAGAGGACTAGGAAACCTACCATATGTAGTAAGGCTGAGAGAACAGGGTTTGTTCAACCTTGAGAGAAGGCTTAGGGGACCTTATTACCATGCACCAGTATATAAAGGGTGTCTACCAAGAAGATGGAAACTCCCTTTTTACAAGAAGTCACATGGAAAAGACAAGGGGGAATGGGTATAAATAGCTTCTGTGGAGATTCTGATTGGATTCCAGAAGAAAAGTTTTCAACATGGGAACAGTTAAACATTGGAATAACCTCCTCAGGGAAGTGGTGGATTCCTCTGAACTGGACACTTCTAAGGCTCAGCTTGACAGGGTGCTGGGCCATCTCATTTAAACTATATATAATCTAAAAAGGTTGGACCAGACAATCCTTGAGGTCCTTTACAACCTGGCATTCTGTGATTCTATTATTTATTTGTCTCTTTACTGGGTTTAAAGTATTTTAAAAGCAGATCAAAATTGGAGGTGTGTGCTTCTTACCCAACACAGGATTTTTATAAAGAACATAGAAAAAGTAATTTCTGCCTGGGCATCACAGAGGAAAGCAAGATGAGAAGGAAACAGTCATTGGCTTGAAGAAAGTGGTAAGATGCAAAGAGTGAGGACAACGTTTGTTTCATATTACAATGATATTTTAGACAGTGCCTGATTATTCTTCACCATGGCAAGTACGTGGCACCAGAGAAAATCAGTTCCACTACAGTCGTCCCTCACTTTGGAGAAAGGAAGGCATCCACTTGGCTGGTTTTACTGTTCCAAAGAAGAACACACTTTGGGTCAGCTCCATAGAACATCAGGCTGATTTGAATATTAAATATTTTAATTGCCATATATCTTTATCCTCTCTTTTTTCTGCACTGAATCCATGAAAGCCTTTGTGACAGCTGTTTATTAAAGTGAGAACAGATTATGACCCACTTGGGAATGTCAGTATTGATGCATAGAGCTCCCTCTGCATTGCTCCAGTATGAGCAGAGGGACTCATCCTTCCATTATAAAACTGATGGATTGTGTTTCACTTGTAAATTTTATAGCTATCAGTGTATCTACAACCCTTGACCCTACTGTACAGTACTGATATGTCATAAACATCCACCTCCATCCACAGGACAGCTGCTGTCACTCAGATACCTGTCTCTTTTCCTTCCTGGAGAGGAGATTTTCTGAGGAGGAATACTAGGCACTGCCTGGCCCACTTCTGCATGGCGGAAACTTAGTCTCACCTCACTGCCAAGCTGTGGTAGTAACCGGGCTTTTCACTAGGAATTCTAGAAATTCTCACAAGGGGAAGTTCCAAATGGGAAAGTCTCAGGGGAGCTGGGTCTCTAAATTCCCCATCTCTTCCAAGTTCCCAGCCCCAGCTCCTCCTCCCTATAACACTTCACAGTCCCCAGCTAAACAAAAATAAAATCGCTTCTGGGCCTTTTTTACATCTTTTCTAAATCTTGGCTCTTTTCCCCCATCAATAGAAAGACAGAGTAGAGGCAGAGCAATTGGCTTCATAAGGAGGAAACCACTGCTGTCTCTGTGTGAGTGCCATCCCAGATACCTTCCCAAATGCCCTGCGGTGCCTGCCCCATGTGGGGCTGTTTAAATGGCTTTAGCCCTCCTAGCTGAAGCTTTCTTTGTGCTGCAGTCCTGGGACATGGTGCACTGTATCATCCCCACGAGTGACTGTATCTGCAGCCAGGGGGTTATACTGATAGTAAACATACACAAGCCAGCAGGGAACTCTCTTTCCTTAGTATTCCCTCTCCCTTGCTTTTCCTGATCCATGCTATTTCCTCCTCCTGCCTTTACCCTCCTCCACTACTAGCAACAGATGATGCCCCAGCCAATACACACGGCTGTACCATCACAAAATAATATATCTGTGTTTCCCCCTCCCCTCTTCCCACCTCTCCAGCTACATGGCGCTTGCCCAGGGTTTACGATGAAGGAATATTAATATGAAAACCAGGCAGACACGTAGCACATTTTCTGCTCTGTGCTGCTGGCAGGGCTGAACGGGGAGCCATCACAGCGTGTCAATCTGGGATCATCAATCGCTGGGCAGCCTACACGTGACATGTCTATCTTCTTGCTCTGGTGTACCATGGCCCAAAAGAATCGCTGCTGCCCAGCCATGGCTCACAGGTGCTGTAAGCATGCTCTGGGGCTTTTGTGCAAACCCCCTATTGGGCACTCTGCATCCTGTGGCCATAAAAGTGCTATAATATGGTTGAATAATAGAGTTTTTCAAAGTAAAACTTGAGCTTGTACACTTTTTTGTAGCCTTGGTTATTTTCTCCAGTCTTTTTCTTAAAATAGATTTGGTCATTGCAACTGTTAACCTGCAGATCACTGAGTTTCATTAAGAGCCTTTTCTTATCATTTAATTGGTTTTACTTAACTTCAGATTCCAGAGGTCTTCCCTCAGCCAAAGTTTGGACCCAGTCAGCTGAGTGTATCACCTGTGGGCTGAATCCCACCTGGAAAGCCAGCTGACCTAGTGTCTCTTCTGGGCATTCAAAGCCACTGCACCTGGGCAGGTGTTTAAAGAAACAGGGAAGAAAGCCCAGCTCTCATAGAATTGTTTGGTTGGAAGAGACCTTTGAGATCATCAATTCCTACCATACCTGTCCACCACTAAACCATATCACTAAGCACCTCCAGGGATGGTGACTCAACCACTTCTCTGGGCAGCCTGTTCCAGTTCTTGATAACCCTTTCTGTGAAGAAGTTTTTCCTGATGTCTGATCTGAACCTCCCCTGGCACAACCTGAGGCCATTCCCTCTTGTCCTATCACTTTACTCCCCTCCTATGCTTGGGCCAAACAAGATGCTTTCCATGGGTCCCAAGAGTAAACGCTGGGAAACAACTGGAAGCCATATCTTATGGTGAACTGGGGGATAAGGAAAATAATAAAAAAGCAGGGAAGGATGAGGGTAGGTTGTATCTTTGGCCTGGGTTCCAACTTTAAGGGGGCAACCATAGTTTTTTTCACTAAATATTTTATTTTTGCAGTTTTCTTCCTCTCTGTTTCTTCTGTATACTATATGGAAACATACTATTTGTTACCAGGGATCGCATGAGCATTTTTATTTGGAAAACACTGCCTTCTCAAGAAATCAGTCCCAGGGAGTAATATCCAGTTGTTCCCAAGTGTTTAAAAGAGCCTCTGGTTTGATGAAGGAAATACCAGTGCCACAAGCCTGCTTTTGCCTAACACATTGCTTCAATCCCACTAGCAAAACTGGCTCATGCATATTATTCTTCACTCCACAATGCCCTGTCATGATTCAGAAACTGTAAGCGAGAGCAACATGTTATAATCAATTATTAGCCCTTTTCCCATCAATGCCAGATTTTTATAATTTATCACTCACCCTCGGCAGTTCAAGTTTATTCCACTGGACATGCAGACTGACATTCACAGTCCTGGGATATTTGATTGTTTTTTGCTCGTTTCCTATTTTCAGAATATGGGCTATATATTCAGCTGACAAAAACAGTAATAATATTAGGACAAAAGTCATCTTATGCACTTTCAGCACAGGCTAGTTTATACAGGAGATTCTGATGAGCCTAAGACTTGATTGATGTTTACCATATAAATTTCCCTAGTAACTGACCTGGAGTAATAACTCCCAGCCATGCTTAGGAGACCACCCTCTTGCCCTCCCCAGCCACATCATTTAAAGTCAAATGCCTTAGTAGCCATTCCTGGCAGGCTGGGGAGGAATGAAAGCATAAACATGTCTGAGAGTGAGAGGGAAGGTGGGAAGGAGAGAAATCACACAGCAATGGGTTGCCAGTTGATATTTTTGGGGTTTTTTAGCTTTGGAGGGATGCATTGTCTTGTTCATTTTACTGATAAGAATTACAGAAGTGGATGCAGGATGCAGAGAATGAGCTGATGAGGAGGAGGATGGAGGAATTTCAAGCCATGGTGACAAAGGAGCTCTGGAAATCTCTGGATTGATGATCAATTTGCCTGCAGCAGTCCAGCAGGCTTGATTCTTCATTATGCTGGGAATTTCATCCTACTCTGACAAAACAAATTGAGCTTAGCTCACCAGAAAGAGGCTGTGTTTTCATAAACAGGAAAATCAAAGGACAAAAATCCCCAAAGTATTTAAAACCAGGAGAAACAACCCTCCTGCTACCTATGCAGGACTCCATTTCCATCTTCTCTCTTTCCCTTTTGCTGTGATTTTTCAAAGAGCAGCCACAAGGAGCAGACAGAATAAAGGCTGTCATGCTTATGGTCCTCAGGATAAGGAGTGTATCAAGGGCATAACTGGAGTGTGCTGCTCTCCTATTACTTGTTTCCCAAGGCCTTTAGAAAGATAAGCATAAATTAGAGCAGCTCTGAAGTAGCTATCTTCATATCAGGAGCTGCCAGACCCTGGAAAACATGGGACCCAAGAATTCCCCACAGTAGCTTATGCTATCTTTACCTTTCCATGCCTTTCCCTAGCACAGAAACAGACAATTAAGCCCAGTGCACATAGCTCATCAGTGTATGGCTGTTTTTTTATGACTGGGAAAGAAAAGAGAATAAAGAAAAAACATGCTTTGAAAAGCACTTCAAATGTACTTTAAAAGAAGAATCACAGAATTTTGTTCCTTTCTGCACGCCAGTCGCCCAGGCCATAGCAACAGTAGCATGCACCCATAGGGTTAAACAGATGTGCACGTGGAAGAACATGAACATCTTTAAAAATATTTCAGGATGACCCTTCTATAGATGGGTCTTTGGAACAGATGCAGAGGGACAGAAATTCTTCATGAACTTTAAGACCACAGTTGTGCATTTACTGGCTCAGATCAAAGATCCTTCTAGTTACCTATCTGGCCATCTGAAGAAGAACAGAGCAAGCATACACAGACAGTTCTCCAGATCATTCCTCCAGGCTTGTAGACTTTGCAGCTCAAGGATTTTCCCAGCCAGAGGCAATGTTCTTCTACTCAACAACCCTTGGGCAATTTTTTTGGCATGAATTACTCTTACAAAAGAGGCAGTTCAGCAATTGCTATGGACGTTGCTCACTACCTGTGTGAAGAAACACCTTCTTTTGTTTGTTTTGAACTCACTGCCCGCAAATACTCTTTGATACTCCACAGTTTTTATAATGAATAGGAGAGCCTGCTATTCACTTTTCCTTATAGCTCACTATTTTATTCACATAACCTTTTCAGTAACTTCTTTTTCAGGCTGAATAGTGTTACCTATTTAGCCCTTATGTAGAAGCTATTCTGCAACTTTTGGCAAACATTACCATTTCTATTAAACTCTATTTTTTCTCCTTCTACCACATCTTTTTAGGGAAGGAGTTAGAAAACTGAGTATTAAACACAATGTCCACAACTATAGTGTAAGTGACATCTGGTACACCCTGGAGTTTCACTCCTAGACAGAAAGTGGAGAGGGCCACCCCCTGCATTGTAAGTATGCTGCCAGGACCGCAGCAGTCAAAGGCTTGTAATGAAAAAGAATATATCCAGCTCTTACATAGGTTTAATCCATCTCCCTCTTGGCTTCAAACAACTTGCTGGCACCCCTTCTCCACAGGCCTTTGTTTCTTCCATGAGTTGTGGTCTCCTCAGCAAAGCTCTGAATGGAGCCCTAAGGAAGCCTAAATATGTCTTCAGGCTCCATGTCACAGTTCAGCACCTCTGGGGTTATCTCTGTGGTGCAGTAGATCTAACCCTCCTCCAAACACTAAACATCCAGCTCATGTCCCCTCCATACGTGTCTACCATCCAGGCACATTTGCAGTGCTTAAGGGCCAAGCACAATGAGAGTGGTGAGGAACTGGAACAGGTTGCCCAATGAAGTCATGGATGCCCCATCCCTGGAAGTGTTCAAGGCCAAGTTGGATGAGGCTTTGAGCAGCCTGGTCTAGTGGGAGGTGTCCCTGCCCATGGCAGGGGATTGGAACTGGATGATCTTTAACATCCCTTCCACCTTCAACCATTCTGTGATTCTATGATCTAACGCGAAACGGAAAGAATAAGCCATGTCTTTTAACTTCCAGGTCAGTTTATCAGTGAGCATGAAGAGGAAGCCAGAGTTCCTGATAAAACTAGAATTAAAAGTAAAAAGGGAAGATCACCCACAAAAAATGTTCCTGGTTTCTCCGCATAACAACATTAACACCACAGCTGTCACAAGCACACTACTTCTCATAAATGTCATCCAGAGAAGCTGCTGCAGCGTGCCCAGTGCAGAAGCAGCTCAGACCCTCTGAGCAGATGCAAAAAGACATATGGGGCACTACAAAATGTATATGAGTTGACCCACAGGACCTGTGTCCCTTTGTTTTGCAAACACTTGAAAAATTATTACATTACGTTAAACCAGTATTACATTTAATGATATTTCACAACCAACCAACGGCAGGACAGAGTCAATGAAATCTCTCATCTCCCTGTCCCCAAAAATCCATTCAGCTGCAAAGAGGTTTCCACTGCTGTCTACACATTGTCCCTCTCTTGCCTTCAGTCCATTTAGGTGGAATCACTAAGGCAATTCACCTTATGAATATGTGAATATCTGCTGAAGTGGTTCCACAGCATTATGGAGAATCAGGGATTAATAAAAACATAAAAGTGCAATAAAACAGTATAGGTATACATGAAAGGGGAGTATTGATTATGCAGCTGAGGTTAAAATATTTTAAAACTGTATTCTTTCTATGCTTGAAATTGCCCATCACCTAATTTTGAGTAAAGCTTTTGTTATATATCTTAGTTCAACTTTCTTTTGCTGTTTGTGGTCAGGTATTTATGCTTGTATTTGCCATAGTGCTGGCTTTCAAACAGCGATGAAAGCCAATCAGAGCATTAAGTATTATTAGTTATCGCTGTGGCTATATAAAGAGTTTTGGGGGCCCTGGCTTTGTTAGGGTTTTACATTTAACTGCATTTAGCTGGAGAGAAAGACTTGCACAACCACTCCACTTGCATGCAGTTGGGATTTGTTACTCGTGAGCAAGAACTAGCGATTTCAGGACTGCATTTACACCAAGGCTAATGAAAGCAAAATCATTTGATCAGAAAACTGACATTCTAATGAAAGCAAATTCAGGTGTTGTAAGTGATATGGATTTCACATTGATAAATCACCCACCTCCTTCCTCGTTGATTTAGCACTGCAATAAAAGACAATGGGCTTTTTTTTTTTTTCCCTCACTGTGTTGCAATGATTTACAACTGCTTTTTTATTTCCTCTCGCACAGTGCCCTGGAGCTACCTCCAACCTTTTCCCCATAAGCACTAAGAATTTGGATCTTTTGTTCCAGGGGCATAAAATGTAATATTCATCACTTGGTGGCTTGCTAACTGGCAGAAGGCTGTCCAGACATGAGGCAGCCACTGCCTTCCCTCCTGACTTTGAAGGCAGATTTCCTCACTTGTTTCACCGGCATTTTGCACTGTGGGAATAAAATTGTCCCTGCCTCAAAGGGACTGCTCTCTTGTCTTCCACAGAGAAACCAGGAGGTACTGGGAAGTGCCCTAGAAGCAGTAATAAGTTGCTGTCCTGTTATTAGTTCATTTGCAGAAGCAGGGAACCCATAGCGGATGGGCACAGGCACCTAGCAGCCTTCTTCTTTGCAGCAGCTGAGGGAAAGGCAGTGTGCTTCTGGTGGCCCCTTTGGAGATCTGAGCCTAAAAATGACATCCTGCTGCTGTGGATTCACAGCAGTATGGCTGGTAAAGGAACATGGATCAAACTCACCAATGTCGTTGGAGCCTGACTTCTGGAGGAGCTCCAGTGGGAAGTCAGGTGTTAAATTCTGACCCAAATGCCTGAGGACAGCAGTGAAGCACTTCTCCCTTGTTTTCACATGTATCTGCCCATACCTCCCTTTTAAGAATTCTCTACGGAATGTCTTCAAGCACTAGACAAAAGCAAGGCCTCCATCATGGCATCTGATTAGACAGGGCTGTATAAGCGATCACCTTTGTTTGCATCAGTCCTTCGTCCCATCTCTCCATTCTTGTCACTGAAGTCAACAAACCCATCACTGTTAGAAACCAAAGCATTAACAGCATTGTGCCTTTAAATCCATATTTGACACTCAAATTAAGAGACTTGCTTTGCAGTGGGGGCAAGAATCAGTGGGGATTAAGCGACCCCACAGCTCTTAATGGCTTTGATTTGGGGTTTGAGGCAATGTCAGATTTTGGATCAGGAAGAGGTCAATGAGGCTTTCTACAGGCAGACGGAAGCAGCATCATGATCACAGGCCCTCATTCTCATGGAGAACTTCAACCACCCTGGTATTTGCTGGGAAGATAATACAGCTAGGCACACACAGTCCAAGAGATTCCTACAGAGCATTGATGATAACTTTTTGACACAAGTGGTAGAGAAGCTGACAAGAAGAGGAATGCTGCTGGAACTTGTACTAACAAAGAAGATCTGCTGAAGGATGTGAAAGTCAGAGGCAGCCTTGGCTGCAGAGACCATGAGTTCAGGATCCTGCATGGAAGAAGCAGGGCAATAAGTAGGAATACTAAACTGGACTTCAGGATAGCTAACTATAGCCTCTTCAAAGACTTACTTGGAGGAATCCCATGGGAGAGGGTTGTAGAAGGTAAACGGCACCAAGAGAGCTGGGCACTCTTCAAGTCCTTCCTCCAGGCTCAAGACTGGTGCATCCCAAGGAGTAAGAAATCAAGCAAAGGAGGCATGAGACCTACATGGATGAGCAAGGAGTTTCTGGAAAAACTCAACTGAAAGAGATAAGTTTACAGAGGAAAAAGGGACTGACCACTTAGGAGGAATGTAGAAATGCCATCAGACTATGTAGGGATGCTACAAGGAAGTTTAAGGACTACTTGGAATTAAATCTGGCAAAGGTCATCAATCATATTCATCAGTGACCTGGATGAGGTGTCAGAGTGTATCCTCAGTAAGTTTGCCAATGACACAAAACTGGGAGGAGTGTCTGATGCACCAGAAGGCTATGCTGCTGTTCATCGAGAACTGGGCAGGTTGAAAAGCTGGGCAGAGAGGAACCTAATGAAGTTCAACAAAGGCAAGTGTAGGGTTCCACACCTCAGAAGGAATAACCCCCATCATCAATACAGGTTAGGGGTTGACTGCCTGGAAAGCAGCTCTGTGAAGAAGGACATGGAAGTCCTGGTAGACAGTAAGTTGACAATGAGCCAGTGACGTGTTGTTGTGGCCAAGAAGTCCAATGAGATCTTGGAGTGCATCAGGCAGAATGTAACAAGCAGGTCAAGGGACTCTCTACTCTGCTCTAGTGAGGCCTGATACCAGAGTATTGTGTCCAGTTCTCAGCTCCCCAGTTCAAGAAATACAAGGAACTATACTGGGGAAAGTCAAGTGGAGGGCCACAAAGATGATTATGGAACTGGAACATCTCTTTCATGAGGAAAGGTTAAGTGAGCTCTGTCTGTTTAGCCTGCAGAAGAGAAGACTAAGAGAGGATCTTATCAATGCTTATAAATATCTAAGGGACAGGTGTCAAGAAGATGGGGCCAGATTTGTTTCAATGGCACCCAGTGACAGGACAAGCAGCAATGGGCACAAACCAGAGTACAGGAGGTTCCACCTTAAGCTGAGGAAAAACTCCTTTACTGTGAGGGTGACAGAGCACTGGAACAGGCTGCTCAGGTAGGTTCTCCTTCTCTGGTGATATTTAAAACCCTCCTGGATGCATTCCTGTGCAACCTGCAGTAGGTCACCCTGCTTTAGTAGGGGAGTTGGACTAGATGATCTCCAGAGATCCCTTCCAACCGCTACCATTCTGCGACTCTGTGTGTCCATTAACTCACTGGCAGAGAAAACGGGTCCAATAAAAGAGAGTAAAGAGAGAATGTGTCTATCTGTATAGTGAAAAGACCCTGCCTTCCCCTATATTTAAAGGCTGATGCATCATTCAAGTACTAAATAACAACAGTAAAATCTCAAAAGCATACTGTTCAACGTAGGAAAACCCTGCACTTCTACAGAAATGAAAATCATATTCAACTCTCAAATGACTGAGTATGGAGTTGTTCCATAACATTGAATTTGCAATGCTGAAAACAAGTTAATCTCATGAAGAAAAGATAAGGCTACAGGAAAGCTACTCATCCCTGTGCTGTTACTAATGATAAATGTGTGTGCTCTCAGCCTTGGCGATACAATGCACTCTCCCCAGATGAGTAATACGCTCAAACAACCAGCTTTGGAGACAGAAAATGGGACAATTTATTTCATCTTTATTTAATGGCCAGCGAACACACAACACTAATTAAAGCAGGTCCCATCTTCCATAGCATGCCCAAGGATTTTAATTACACAGGCCTCCCATGGATACACTGTAAGGCAAGAAGAGAATTTCTGAGAAAGTTCATTAGTCAAAACTACCTTTTAAAACTTAATTAAAATGTATGTACACAGGCTGAGACTACACTTCGGACCACACACCCTTGCAAGAGAATAAGAAACTCCTTCTTTCCTTATTTCCCTCCTGTGGCTTATGTAGGCACAGAATAAAATATATCCCCCTCCCTTTACAGGGCTGACAGACGGCCAAGAAGAGGAATAGGTGAAGCCTTCAAGCCTGCTGGCCAGTAACATGAGATGCTTTACTGCTAGTTCAGGGCAGCAGCAAATTGCTTTCCAGGTGACCAAGTAGAACTTGGAGGATGCTCCTGGAAGCTCACAACACCACACATTATTTCCATACCAAGGATAGCACAGAGGAGAGAGATGCAAGACCATGAGCCCTCCTCAGCACCGTCTTTTGGAGTCTATGCCTCCCTTGAAAATTGTTCCTTTGTTTCATTGCATAGTCATTACAGAATTATCCTAATTCAAGGACAATTTATTTTCTCTTTTTTCCAGCCTCTAGAACAAAAAACAGGGGTGAGTTATCAGTTACTCCCGGCTGCACTGGTTTCGGATTTGGTTTTTGGATTCTGCTCCCCATAACTCACTAGGAGACACATGCAATGAGCCCTCCTGTGCACTGCTCCAGACTAGGTGAGAAAGGCTGAGAGAGGCGGTGGCTGAGAAGAGATCTTCACACACTTAGTTAACTGAAGTTATCTGTCACTGTCTAAGGTTGAACCTCTAGAGCAATTCAGGTGTCCAAACACACACATCTAGTGACGTTTTAGAAATCTTTGCAGAGTCAAGATATCTGCGCAGGCCTGGCAGCTATGACACAGAGTGTCATCCTCTAGAGTCAGTCAGAGGCCAAGAATACACTGAAGCACATAATGGATACTAGGCACCTATGTTTTGGCACCAGAATGGCTTCTTTCATCTAGAGTTAGTCGCTTAGGCTGTATGTATGGTGAACAAATAGAGACAGGCATCTCTAGAAGATGATTCATACGGTGCTGCGAGATACCTATCTTGAACATGAGTTTACAGTTTTGGCACTGGCCGCACACAATATTCTCATTCCCTCTCTTTTCTCCCCAGACTTCACTGCTCCTCAGATGTTGGCCCACCTTTTTGAGAGGACGTTCTGTGAATCAGAGGACAGAACCAGTCCTGCTCAAAAACAGTGGGGGTGTGGGGAATGAAATATAAAGGTTGTTCTGTGTTGTTGTCTCCTGCAGCCCTCAAATTAGGTTAATGCATTTCAGTGCATAACCACATGAGGAGCAGTGTTGGCCCACCAAAAGAGAAACAGGGGATGGAGGAATGAGCAGTCAGAGCAGGAACTGCTTTAAAGCAGCACTTCTGCCAAGAGAAATATTCAAGGAACCACAGCTTTAGAGCAGATGTTTGACTGTCAACAAATTCACGTGAGACAAAGCCTGTCCCTCTTGTCAGGGAGCCTTGCTCATCCAGACACTTTGGACCATATAACCACTGCTTGGCCACTCACAGTGAGGGATTTCCTGTCAAAAAAAAAAGGGACATGTACAAAGCACAGCTTTTCCTGCAGCAGAAAAGGGAGCTGAGGCTTTCCAAGGCATTTGCATGGTTGTTCTGAACAGATGGGTTTCTAGGGTCATTTGTCACCTGAGCACTGGACTGCAGCGCATGGGCTACATTTCTATCAATTTATCAATGAAAACATAAGCTTCCCCTCAATGATTCCTCAGAAATCCCAATTCCTTCAGCTCCAAAGAGGCTGATGCAGTCCGACCATGTCACTTTGGAGTCTACCTATTTTGGTTCCTAACAGTACACACTTCTCTTCCTGCTCCACAGAAGATTGCTGAAAATGTGCATAAGCAGGGTGTCAAGGACCTAAAGTTTTATCATAAATTAACACAATTATATCAGCAGGTACTGACAGGTTTGGAACTTTTGTGAGTATATTTCATTAGTTTTCGATAAAATGCAAACGATTTTGTTGACCTGCTGTACCACACTTCATCATGTTCACAGGTTGTTTTCCTACACAGGATAATGATGGGAGAAAAAAAAATTATTTCTTATAATAACATTTTTCATAGAAAAGTTACATTCAACAAAACTATAGGCACAATGTAACCATCATGTGTGTAGATGATACCTCGATTCCATTTATATAAATGGGAGCACTGCCAGTGACTTGAGCAGAAAAAAAGGTGAAAAGAAAAGTCCATTCAACTACTCTTTTCTTCAGAATTTGCTGATTCATCACTTTAAAAATGTTTCATATAGTCAAAGCTTCAGAAAGATCCAAGGAACTCTGCACAGGAATCTAAGATTGGGGGTTTTTTTTCATCACCAGCTCCTCTGCGGTCTGCAATGGGACAAGTCAGGAACAACACCAACAGTAAGAATACAGGGAGAATAGTTAACATATTCTTTTGTTTGTTATGTGTGGCTGAAGACAGAAAGTCTTGCCTGAAAATATCCAGGTTTGGTGAAAGCACAAAGGAGCAATATTAAAAAAGACCCCACAGTTATTTGAATCTTTTTTCCTGCCAGTGGAAACCAGATATTTTCTGAGGTTGATTGTTTTTGATATTGCTGTGTATTAAGACAAAGTGCAGTATTTCCAGCACTGGTATAGAACAACTGCTTTTACAAACTCCCGGAGAAACTAAAACGGTACCATGAGTTTATCTCCTCTGATTTCCTGTTTATTACAAGTTTTCAGTTTTACTCAGAAACCAATACAGCTTAAAAAAATAAAGACTGTGCACAAAATAAATACAGTGATGTTTACAGCAGAAAAGAAGCCAGTAGCAAAGTTTAAATTTCCTCTAAAAATAAGCATAGGAGTTTAGCATTGGGTCACAACCAATTTACAGAGAAAGTAGACCTCATCACACTAATGATGGTTTCATTTGGTTCTTTTACACAACACTTAACAGAAAAAAAAAAATGGTTTTGATATCACAAACACATTTCCCAGACCAGTGGAGTAGATGACTACATTTCTGATGTCTCCCTCTCTCCAAGCTCCCATAGGAAACTATGTAGTCCCATTAGTCTGGCACAGCGCTTAAACTAATTTTATACAGAGACACGGCAGTCTTTGCACTTTCCAAGTATAGACGGAGAATCCTTGGTTGGCTCAAGCCTATACCTACTAACCCTCCCGCACTTTCATAAGATAGTTAGAAAAAGTAGGAAGTAAAGTAACATATACAATTAGCAGAGAGGAATATGAGTTTCAACAGCTCCGCGTTGTACAGCAACTTATAAGCAAATATCTCACCTGGCAAGGGGTTTGCATTTTTTAGTGAAATGCTCATAGGAATAACAGACTGGACTTATTTTCCAGGAGTCTAAAGAACAGGCCAGCAGTTTTATATTTGTCTTGGTGCTTTTAAACCAGTAAAGTCTCCTCCTTTATGTTCTTCCTCCAGCCACACACTGATTTTCTCATTTCCTGAATTCAAGTTTTTATTATGTTTGCTGGGTTGCAGCAGTCTGATTTCTATGGAAGAAACTAAATTTTCCCACACACAGAAAGGTAGACTACACACATGCATATGTGTGCTGTGGTTGGTGTACACTGAGAAGACTCATCTTACCCCCACGTAGATGTCCTCCTCTCTCCTACTCACCTAGTCTTCTTTTACAATCAATTAAGGGAAAGAGAAGATTCCGAGCCAAAGCAAGACGATTAACATCAGCCATATGAATCACAGCCTAGAAGTGCCTGCTTCTTCCCCTTGACTACAAAAAGCGTCTAGACAACTATTTCAGACATAAACGTTGCACTGTGAGCATTCAAAGCTGGGATCATGAGTCCCAACCCTAATACTTTAGCCCGGTATTTTTGTAACTTACTTACATTGTTTCTAGGGCAATCGGTTACCAGTTTGACTCCACTTCATAAATACATGATAAATTCCACCCCTCTCTGATATTAGATATATGGTGCACAAGAAAGAAAACCTGTGAGTAGATTTATGTCATTAGTCAACAATGCATTGGTCAAATTCTAATACGCCTTGTTTGGCAAACAAGGAAAAGAAATTGTGATTGAGGCCTCTACAGATAGAGAAGGGAAGGATACTTCTGCTTGGATCCTCATATACTGTGACTCACCACATTTGCAGCCTGTCTAAGGAAGTCCTGCTTTGTGGAAATACCCTAAAGATCAGCAAGTCATGAAGGTGGCATGGAGAAGCTAGGCTCTAGGTCCTATTCTATCCTAGACACTGATTTAGGGATACAGTTAATCCTTAAAGACATAAAGAAAGGTAGACTAGGTAGAAGGTAGGTTATCTACCTTCTGGCCTTCCACATTCAAGAACTAGTACAACATATGGGCATCTGAGGATGCAGAGGAAGTCATGTGGCTTTTTCATGACACCTGAAAATAAACATTCATGCAGTTTAGAAAGAGCTTCCAAAGCAATCCTTTCAAAGCTGTCAAAGCTTGAAAATTTTTCCTTTTGAAAGACCTTTCAAAACAATCTTTAGAAGTGTCATTCGCAGACTTTAATTTCTCGATCACATTATATGTCTGTTTGCAATAGCATGTACCACAGTGCTTTCTTAAGTGCTATCAATAAATAATGGATGACTCATCCATTGCCTTCTTTCTTTTTAAATAAGTGAAGAGGTTCTGAGCATACAAAATTACCACATCATTTGTGATGTCCTAATGGAGTCCCCACTTAACTAAGTTGGAGACAGGAAATGAGGAAAGCGCAATGATCAGCTTAGATTTCTAAGCATAATATTAACATCAAAAAAAAAAAAAAGACCCAGGAGTGAAATGATTTTACTGTATTGTGAAAGGCTTTCCCTGAGCCCTCTGAGGCTACACTAGCCAATCCTTCACAATGGCTACATTCTGGACCTCAAGTAGCACTGATGTGTAGTAGCTTACAGTGACACTCCTGTTGCCAAACTTCAGTCATCTAAAGCTAGCCAGTTAATCTAAGCTACTCAACAAGGCTCCCCCTATAATCAGTAAAATAAAACAGGTGCCTGGAGTAAACAAAATTACTCTGAATTTTATAAAGGAGGCTCAACAAGAAGTTGACTGCAGCAGGAGAAATGGTTTATAAAATTTACGTTCCCTACCACTCTCAGTTAAGTCACCTCTCAAGATCCAGTTTGCCACCTTCTCAGTTGTGCTGTTACAGCTTTTTATGGGACCAGGCTGTAAAGCCTACCACTGATCTGACCAGCATAAGAAGACTCTTTGTGGGGACAGACCCTGATCATAGAAACACAGTACACTGAGGTTGGAAGGGACCTCCTGAGATCATTTAGTTCAAACACTCTGTTCAATCAGGTTCAGCTAGACCAAGTTACTCAGGACTGTGTCCTGTCGGGTTTTGAATATCTGGACACAGTTTTGGACAATCTGCTTTAAGGCATGACAAAACCTTACCTCTCACCCAGTGATTATGTAGTCTCTGGTTTCATGAGTCATTTTTTATTCATTGAAATGCGCATTGCTCCCAAGTGGTCTGGCCCAACCTCCTTCACGCACTCTTGCCTCACCACTAGTGCTACCATTGTGATAGATGCAACAACAGCAGAACCAAGCACATAACATAGCTAAAAAACTATTATGCTTGGTAGTGCTCATTTCTTGTTTAGTCTCTTGTGAGGCTAAAAATAAGCCAATTTATTTAGTTTCCCTCTTCTAGCATGTTCTCAGCAGCAGCTGTACCAGCCAATCCAAAGCAAGGGGAATTGCAAGTTCAGGAGCAAAAGCAACTTAAGACACATTTGCTATAGAAGTCGGCATCTCAGCAAATGAAACCTTTAAACACACCTTTCTAGGATGAAATGAATTGCCCTTTGGAGGTACTTCTTTCCCTCTACAGTGACTAAAGACATAGCCTAGATAACTAACTTGGATTAGACAGATGGCATGTAGACAGCTAGAAGCAGCTAAGATGAATCCCCCTCCTGTCATATCTTGCTGGTAAGAAAGCTTGGCCTTCAAATACTCTCGCATTTCACACATTTCACGTGGAGAGCTGAAATATCCTGTCCCTTAGCAACCATCAGAGGCCATTTATTTAAACTTGCATAAGCTTTTGACCAAGTCCCTCACTAGAGACTGTTATGAAAAATGAGTAGTCATGGGATGAGAGGTAATATTTCGTCATGCATCAGAAAGTGGCTAAGAGACCAAGATCAAAGAAAAAAAATAGTCAGCTTGCTTTTACTGTGGCAAAAGATTAACAGCAGGATGTCCACAAATTCCTTGCTAGAGCTGTTGGTTATTGCATTTAATAATGATACAAAGGCAAGAGCAAAAGTTAGCACTGGCAAAATTATTTATGCCTAACCTTTCTGCAGCAAATAAGATATAGGAAGGAAAAGCATAAGGGATTTTGTATCACATACATAGTACCCAGTTGATCAATTTTGAAAGTGATCTTCCCATTAGCACCAATACGGAGCATCCAGAACTCTTTTTCTCATGTTATTACCATTACTGGTGAGAGGATATTAGATTAAATTCACTTATAGCATCAGAACAGACAGTTGTTTGCTTCTGAGAAACATTGAAGTGAGACGCTAGACAAAGACATAAGACTTTAGCAGGGGGAAGACATAACGGAACACCCTATAGGCTCTCATTCTAGTATTTATTATTTAATAGAGTACTGTTAAATTAAGTAATATTGTGAAGCTTCCTGTGACAGCCAAACTCCTTTGCCTTCTGCTGGTTTGCCATCTAATATAGGTGATTGTCATCCAAGTCTTCCGCCACAGCCAGCATCTTTTTTTTCCTTTTAGTGTCACATAAAATTTCTCTGCTCTGGGGGAAATAATAGTGTGGCATGTGGTGGTGTTCATAGGCTGGACTAGTCTCTAAAGCTCATAATATGCCTCAGATCCCAGGAATGCAATTTTTACAGATTAAATAGTCCACTGCAAGGAAAAATTCACATGCAATTCCTGAAGCTGCAGAAATATCACAGCATAGCAATGGCCAGTCTATTGCTGAAATATTGTAAAGTAATAATGTATAGAATGTTTCCCCTTCTTAATGTGGTTGGACATCTCTAAAGCATTCCTTTCAGATGCAAAGACAAAAGCTGTAGAGTTACCTATATAGGCAATATATACCCTATGCAGGGTATAATTACTCCTACACCATATTAAACCATAGGTGTAACAAACTTGTCGCAAAACCCAGAACAAAAAATCTGCCAGGCTTTTTAAAATACAGTGTGCAGGTACCTACAGGAAACCTTTGCACTAAAAATGATAGGGCTTTGCCATCTGAAATGCATAAGCCTTTACAAAATCTAACTACCTGCTGTAAATTGAAGGACTATAAAAATAAAATTGAACAATTACCTTTTGTGGGTAGTGTAGATTGAGCTATATATCAGCTTTAACATGACTCCAAAGCAGTAAAGTCCCACCAAATGCAGCCAAAAGGGCTACAGCCAATGCCCTATTTAAACTTTGGTCTAGAGGTACAGATGAGGTTCAGGAGACAGAATTATCAGAGGGATCATGGCAGTGGCAGGGGGCAGGGAAGGCCATTGTGTTGCCACATCTATTCAAAAGCTTGAAATGACTAGAGGAGTTCAAAATGAAAAGAAAAAATGACTGAGAAGCCACAAATCATGAGAGTCAATTCTGCTGTCAGATGCATGTGCAAGACTCCTACAGACTTCAGTGTTTTGGATGAAGGGAAATGAAGGTGTTCATGCTTATAATAGCTATTCTTTCTTTCACTCCTTCCTTTGATCTCTCCTTGAGCAAAACTGGGACTGAACAAAATCATTCTGCTGGGAACAATGACAGGATTTTAGAGATAGTTGTCTATTGTTAGTCAGGTCTCCACTAATTCAGAAGGTGCTTCTGTTTGCTCTTTGTCTTGGTTTGCAAATTATACCAACTTTCTACTTGGATAGAAACAGTTGTGGCAGGGAGTGGTGGAGTTTTAGGGATATAGGATTTCTGCTTTTGGACTCTGAAAGATTCTCTGTGGGATCTCACATAGCTGAGTATGGGTATTTTGTCACTGCAGGAGTGTTCATCTTCCAAGGCAATGACGTTAGTAGCAATCTTGCTCAATCTTCCAACAGAGATGTTTAATGCATGTCTAACAGACAAGTAAGCATACCCCTGAGCTCCACTATTTGTGTTATGAGCTGAGCAGACTGCTGTCTGTTCTGATCTGCAAAGCCTTACAGCCACATAACTGAAGTAATTTGCTTAAGCTAAATCTTCTTGCAGGCCTTTCAGTTTATCATAGAATCATAGAATCATAGAATAACCAGGTTGGAAGACACCCACCAGATCATCGAGTCCAACCATTCACTAAACCATGCCCCTTAGCACCTCGTCCACCCGTGCCTTAAACACCTCCAGGGAAGGTGACTCAACCACCTCCCTGGGCAGCATGTTCCAGTGCCCAATGACCCTTTCTGTGAAGAATTTTTTCCTAATGTCCAGCCTAAATCTCCCCTGGTGGAGCTTGAGGCCATTCCCTCTTGTCCTGTCCCCTGTCACTTGGGAGAAGAGGCCAGCATCCTCCTCTCTACAACCTCCTTTCAGGTCTCCCCTCAGCCTCCTCTTCTCCAGGCTAAACAACCCCAGCTCTCTCAGCCGCTCCTCGTAAGACCTGTTCTCCAGCCCCCTCTCCAGCCCCCTCACCTCCACCCCTATTTATATAGAATCACAGAATCATAGGGTGGGTTGGGTTGGAAGGGACATAAAGATCATCCAGTTCCAACCCCCTTGCCAAGGGCAGGAACACTTCCCACTAGACCAGGCTCCTCAAGGCTCCATCCAACTTCACCTTGAACACTTCCAAGGAGAGGACATCCACAACTTCCCTGGGAAACCTGTTCCAATGTCTCACCACCATCTTGTGAAAAATTTCTTCCTAACATCTAATATAAATCTTCCCCCCTTCCAATTTAAAGCCATTCCCCCTTGCCCTATCATTACATGCCCTTGTAAAAAGTCCCTCCCCAGCTTTCTTGTAGCCCCTTCAGGTACTGGAAGGTCACTGTAAGGTCTCACTAGAGCCTTCTCTTCTCCATGCTGAACAACCCCAACTCTCTCAACCTGTCCTCATAGCAGAGGTGCTCCAGCCCTTTGATTATCTTCATGGCCCTCCTCTGGATCCGTTCGAACAGTTTCATTTCCTTCTTATGTTGGGGATTCCAGAACTGCTTCACAGTACTCCAGGTGGGCTCTCACGAGAGCAGAGTAGAGCAGGAGAATCACCTCCCTCTACCTGCTGGCCACGTTTCTTTTGATGCAGCCCAGGATACAGTTGGCCTTCTGGACTGCCAGTGCATGTTGCTGGTTCATGCTGAGCTTCTCATCAACCAGCACCTCCAAGTCCTTCTCTGCAGGGCTGATCTCAATCACATCATCCCCCAGCCTGTATTGAAACCGCAGATTGCTCTGACCCAAGTATAGGACCTTGCACTTGGCCTTGATGAACCTCATGAGGTTTACACAGGCCCACTTCTCCAGCTTGTCCAGGTCCCTCTGGATGACATCCCTTCCTTCTGGTGTGACATCTGCACCACCCAGCTTGGTGTCATCTGCTAACTTGCTGAGGGTGCATTTGATCTTGCTGTCTGTATCACTGATGAAAATATTAAACAGCACTGGTCTCAGTACAGACCCCTGAGGGTCCACTTATCATGGATATCATTCTGGAGACCACTACTCTCTGAATGTTCTGGAGACTACTACTCTCTGAATGCAACTATCCAACCAATTCCTTATCCACTGAACAGTCCTCCCATCAAATCCATCTCTCCAATTTAGAGAGAAGGATGTTGTGGGGGACGGTGTCAAAGGCTTTACAGAAGTCCAGATAGATCACATCCATTCCTTTTCCCTGATGGGAACTGATGGGCTATGAAACAAAGCATGCTAAACTCTAAAACAACCTGTCTCAGAGCAGCTTTACAGATCCTGAAGCCATTCAAACCAAAGTGAAGGCACAAGACATGTTCTCACTTAAACAAAAATGTTCTTCTTATCAACTGAAATATAATGAGAGACAATTAGCGAGAGAAGGTTACTCATAGGAGTAAAGCCTGGCAGAAATAGACCTTGCGAAGCTGAGATGTCAGCATCTTTACCACATGCCAGTGTGGAATAATTTCCACCTTGTACCTGACAGTCTACCTACAGCTGGGAAAGCCCCTGATCCCCTAAAGGACTTTGTCTAAGACAATCACCACAAAATAAACACAAACCACCACACAGAGTCAGCTGCAGGCAGCTCAGCTTCTGCCCACATCTATGGAAATATTGCCGTGCCAAAGTATGTAGTAGACATTTTTGCTACATGCCTTGGCCAGATAATCAAAGAGGGTGAAAATAAAGTCAATGTGTGCATGTTACCACTTATCATCACTTACATACCTCACAGCACCTAAAATTAATATCCCTACCAAGGTTTTTTTGTATCCAAGACTAGGCTGATCTAGAAACATGTTTTCCCATACTTAACAATTCCTGGAATTTCACAAATGCCTCCTGTTGTCCTTTAGAATGATCTCAATATTGTTTCCTGAAAAATGAAATGCCAACACCAAACCCCTAACCAATCTTCCCCTAGAGAAGGCAGAAGGTAGGGTGGTAAGAGCTTCTGTCTTAGTCAGGTTATGGCTAATGTCCCAAAGTCAACCGATCAGATCAAAGACCTGAGCCATAGCTTCTTATGTCTGATTCTGATGAAATGAGTGAAATCCCCCAGCATTCTCTGCTTACTATGCCTCTCATGTCATGATGGAGGCATGCAAGTGCTTTTACATATGTTTTATGAGTGAACCAACCAAGATGCAAGATTCAAGTTTTTAACTTCTCTAAGGTCATCTTGGAAGATAATGGTAAGGAGTCTTCTCAACTAAGAGATGCTAAACATGACTTTGTGACCCTTTTAGAGACAATTGCTGCTGGTGACATTGTGTAACAGTGACATCCAGCTGACCTGTCATCAAGCACATTTTGACTAGGTCTCCATGACTGCAGAAGCTCTGCTGAAAGCCATTTTAGTGAGCCCAGATACGGGAATTTGTGTTCTGACATAGCCAATGAAAACTATGCCATCACTGAAGGGCTTCGCCCTGAGGCTGGGGTTAGAGAACCTGTAGCAATGCCATTTAAATCAATGGGTAAATCCTCTCCCCCAACTCCAGTGACTTGTCTCTGCCACACAGAAAGTAAATGCAAATGTCCCTCCCCTGTTATTTTTTTCAGCAAGATCAGTTACCTGGCTCAGTTTGCTATGCAGCACAAGGCTGGGGCCACCAAGAGCTGTGGATGGGGTCTGCCCAGTGCCAGCAAAAAAAGACTTACATGAAACAGTTTGAATTGGAAAGCATTTTGTGCAAGAGTGGGATGTTAAGCCTGATAAGAAAATCTTTTACAGCTTGTATTTTCAAATGTCTTTGAGGCACATAGAGATACAAGATTAATTATTTCTGAATAGCAGGGTAGATTTTACAATACAGTAGACTCTGGCACCATGTTTGGCTTTGAGAGTCAGCTTGGAGTTTTTTGTTAGTACGGTCCCCCAAAAGCCTTTAAGTCTAGTAATTTGTGGTAGAGTTTATGACCTGCCCCTCAAAGAATGGGGTACTTACTAAAGGCTGTCTGAGGTCCTATCTTGCTTGTTAAGGGTTTAGGTAGCAATTAACAAACCTATAATAAATACATTCCAATGATTGCACCCTATCACAGTTTCCTTTGAAGATACTTTTACAAGAATTAGTAGGTTTCATTATTATCATGACTACTTAAGATTGTGCTAAATGCCTCAAGGTCAGGTCTGAACTTCTTCTCCCATGCAGGAATGCAAGACCTCAATCACACCCCAGTGAGAGTCTGCACTTTTTTCCTCTATTTAAAAATCCATAATGCCATTAAAAATGAATATGTTGTCATTAAATATATGTATGAAGCTCAGATTAAAACTGTTTGTATTTCCTGCCCTCTGTCAATTATTAATATTGCCCATAATAGAGTGATTAATATCTATGCAGTGAGGGATAAACATCCAGAAAACAATATAAGCTTTCTCTTTGGAAAGAGAATTATTTGCTCAGGTTTCACACCCAACAGGAAGCAATTATGAGGCAAGGAGCCCACTTTTGCACCAGTTAGCACATGACTGAGCAGAACAAGTTGCTGCTCAAAGTCTGGTCACTGAGAACTGGCAAGGGCATGGCCCATCAGTGGATAAAACCCATGTGTTTGCATCCACAAAGTCAATATGGGAGGAGAAATGTATTTCTGAGGACAAGAACTGGAGTCAGAAGCTAAGCAATTAACATTGCTTTCATGCCCCTCTGTAATTAACACAGATCAAAGACGACCTGAAACCATCGATTTCACTAGAAACAGGAGACAGCAGAGAAAGCACTAGCACTAGCAGCTCCACAGTAGGAACAAAAGCGCCTATTGCACATAGGCACGAGGTTGTAACACCAACACAAAGGACCGGGAAAAAAAAAAAACAACAAAAAACTTTGAAATGAAAGAAGAGAATTTCAACACACTGAGGTCTGTCAACATATTGACAGTGTATTAGAAAACCTGTTGGTTTACAAACAAAGGTGGTAAATAGGGCTTATGCTAATACAATTTCTATTTTTCAAGGATGTGATGACAGAAAAAACAGTATGAGATGGTCATTCTATTGGAAAAGACAGTACATGGAAAGCATATATTCATAGAGAGAAGGAGTGAGAAAAGAAAAATGTATCATAGTTTTTTTGATTCTGTGTTTACAAGCTGATTTCTCTCATTTGCATGCCTCAGCTGTATTGGTAGCAGTATTTTGTTTCTTCAAAGAGTATTACTTTTAAATTCGGGGTGATGAGTTGTGTGCTTGGGACCACCAAGTGAATGTGTTTTGACTTTCCAATTGTTTCCCCATGAGAAACCAAGAAATACAGGGCGCTTCGTAATCAAGAAGCATAGAAATCACCCAGAAATTACCTGCAAAACAAAGCAGAAGTCACTGTGTACAACTTGACTAATAAGTGAGAAAGACTAATTCAAAACTATTAAAGTGACATGCAATAGTCATGCTTCTTTAAAGACAAGAATAAGATGAAGCAAGTACTTGTCCACCGCATTCTTCCATTCCTACAATTGTGTTTGAAAAGTAATGCCTGTGTGAGCTATACTCACAGGTGTTATTAAGGATAATAAAAGTGCCACAACTACAAGTCAGCAAATCATTATAGTTTATGTGAATCACAGAACTGGAGGGAATAATAGAGCAGGCGAATATCCCACCAGGAGATGAAGGACAGTAAAACAGAAACTGCAGAAACTGGTTTTGCCTGTTTTTCTTTTGATACGTTTTCCTGGTGTCACTTTATCTTCCTGCACTTTTTTATCTTCAAGGTGAAATCTTCATCTGCTCCATGATGTTCTTCCACTGACTTCACAGAATCATAAAACATTGGGTTGGAGGGGACCAATTATACAATCCAGCCTTTCTTCCAAGGCAGGATCAAACATATTTTAGAATTTGTGCTAATTCCAGGAAACTTTGGATTGGCAAGTAACTTCTGGGCTGAGCTTTGATTCCATACTTTTATGGTCCAATATGTGGTTTTTTGTTTAAATACAAAGAACCATAATAGTTGTCAGTCCTTACTTGGATCATTTCATTTCAAGTATCATTTTTAGGGTCTACTATTATGGAACTGCATTAGGTGCTGTATGCTTCCTGTTCAACCAAACAATGGACTTTGTTGGCTTAATACTGTCTCCAGAAGATCAGCCCATTGACTGTATACCCCAGGAGAGTAATCATGAGGTTTATATTCAGTAAACAATGTTGTTTGGCACATCCATGGACTTCCACATACAATAAATAAACATGATAGCAGTAAATTATCAATCAGCCACATTAATCCTGTGCTTTGCTCAAGCGTCTTGCCACAAATACTAATAAAAAAGATAATAAACAGAAAGATATCTAAAGCCTTCAAAATAACTTCCATTCATTGGATTTTACAAAGGGCTGGAATCATTTACAAACTGAATCTTTTATATTTAGATGCCAATAGTGGTTTCCTTTTGATCGGTCTGCCTAAAAATTAATTCAGACCCACTGAGAGGCTTTAGTGATAAAGCTCCTGAAATATCCATTGAATGCAGCAACCAAATGTTTGCATGTATCTGATCAAAAATTGCCATGAAATAGTTCTGATAAATGCTTACTGAAAGCTGGAGCATGGCAAATTGCTAAGTTACTAGCTTGAAGAAGTTTAAGCAGAATATGGCTTCTTGTCACAGTGATATATTTCAGATGAAGAGATCCGTATAATCAGAGAGCTTCAGAATCAGAGAACAACCAGTTGTGTTGCATAACCTCGGTGCTCCTGTCTACTGCCTGGGCTAAAGACAAATGCACAGCATTCAGTGTGTGCCTGCCCGTGCCAATGGCTGGCGTTTTAACTACCAAGTGCTCAGCCACCCTTTTTCCCATTAAACTGCATTTCTTTTTTACTCAGAACAATACCGCCTACTTTTATGAAAAGCTTGAAAGAGGCTTCATCAGATAAAGCACAGTGAAAGTGCAGCTGGTTCATTCTTGTCTCTTGTGAAGGCTAGCAAAAGTGGCAATTTTCAGACTGCAGTAAAGAGTGACTTTAACCTGGCTTAAATTCAGACTCAAAAGAGGTCTTCTGGCACTCCCCTGGCTCTTCTTCCACACTGTGTCAAGGTTCTAGCTCTAGCGTTCTTATAGCTGCATACTGAGACTCACCTCATCAAGTCAGATAATATTTTTCTCTTTTTTTCTTTCTTTTTTTTTGCTGGTCAAGTTAGCTTCTAGCTCCATCACTTACCTAGTCTGCTTAGCCGTGTAAGTGTATGAAAGCTTCTGCTGCTTAAAGGAGGTGGCAAGAATGAGCCACCTGAGGTAGTGAAGAAGGTGAGACTGTCACTCTGAGAGGCAGCACTGGCCTCTGGGATGAGAAAACCTGTATGGTCACAGCTTAATGATCAAAAGGCAAAATCCCATAATGAATGTAACATTCTCAGTGACATATTTTCCTAATTTAAGGAGGCAATCAATTATCTCAAAAGAAGCTATCTGCCTTTCAAATAAGGGTGTTGTATGTTGTGATCATCTGCAGTAAGAGAAGACAAAACTCAGTGACAAAGGAATTTCATTGTAATTTTATAATCTTATTATCACCTATTAATAACATACCATGACTGACTTCAGGATCGGTGCTTCCTTCTAGTAACAACTGTACAGTTACACAAAGAACAAACACAAATGCAACTCACTAAACAAAAGCGGGGTAGGGACCGAGCAGAAGCTCTGGGTCACTGCTTGTCCCCATAACTGCCACAGTTAAGACACTTCTCAGATTGTTTTTCACAGCTCCAACCAGCTTTCTCCAAAATAAACATACTCTAGAAGTCCTAAGTATCGCAGATGAATGTAACCACTCAAAACTATTTAGCCTGAGGGCCAGGTATCTAGCAGACACAGAGCCAGAAAATCCCTGACAGAAAAAAACTACAGTCTGAGGTCCCTGTTATCAGACAGCTGTGCCAGGGGGTGCACAGAGCATCTCTGAAGTCCTGGGAGCCCTATGGGGGTACCATAAGATGTGGGGTTTAGCCCAAAACTGGGAACTAGGAACTTATGGCAGGCCAGGAAACAAATGGCCTGTAAATCCTTGGGGACTGACAGGCTTGTTCACAAGGAAGATTCGGAGGAAGAAGGAATTAAGAAATATGGGAAAGAAAGAAATGGTAAGAAGTGCCCAAAAGGAAAAAAAATAAAGAGGCAAGAAGATAAGGTGTAAGATATGCGAATGAAAAAAGAAAAGGCATAGGGAGAATAAAAAGGTCTTAGGCTAAAATGTTCATCAAGCACTCTGAGAAGTAAGACTTGACAGTAGTTTGTAAGAGCATAATGCAGCAACGTGGCAGAGTGGATCTGAGAGCAAGAATGAGATCCCAAAGAGGGTGAGCATCTGTCAGAGTCAGTCGCTGTCCAATTTCATGCTCCAGAGAGAGTGGGGAAGCTCAGGCCACCTCATTTACCACCCAACCAAGTCAGGCTGACACCCTGCGGCATTCAACTTTCCATGTTGTAGGCGTTTATTCCTGGAGCTTGTCACCCCATAATGAACAAGGGCCACAGCTAGTCATTTGCTTATTCAAGGGAGCACCAGGATCCTGACAGGCAGTTAAGAAAGCAGCAAACACAGGGAGGAGTGGAAAAGGTGTGGAAAGAAATGTGAGAGATCTCACAGATAATGTGGAGTGGAGGCAGTGATGTAATTATAACCTTAGTTTTATTGTCACTTGATGGCATGAAAAAGAAAGGTGAGGAGAAGCTTTTAAATGAAACATGGCATTCCCTAATTAAAGTCTGATTCAGACTTCAGTCTCGCTGCTTTGTATATGTTCCAGTGCTCCCACACCACGGGTAGCCAAACAGTAGAAATCTAATAAAATAAATTTAAACAGCAATTTCCTGAACAATGAGGGCTTGTTTTCTGAGCAAACAGTCCTTTTGGTGTTGTTATCAAAGATGGCAGAGTTAGCCGTGATGTAAATATGAGAAGGAGTGATGCTGTCTCACTTCTAGACTTAAAAGTCTGTTATGCATCTTTGTCTCTTGAGTAACAAGTCTCTTGTGGGGACTGCATGGAAAAATTTCATTATCCAGTTGTGTGTGAGTTGCCCTTGATGGAAACAACTGCATTGCTGTCTGCTTGTGAAAAGCATCATTGTCCAGCACAGCCCACTGTGACCCTCTCAAGGTCCCAGCATTCATCATTATGGTCTGATCTAAGCAGCTTCCACTCACTAATGTCAAAGTGGACCACAGTCCTCACTCCCTGACACAACTTGGTGTGACATTAGGTGGCAAATCTGCTGCATTTCTGGCCTGTGAACCTGGGAGTTGCAGGGATTGGTTGGGTCCAGAGACACCAGTAAGCAATCCCTTTCAATCACAGTAATCTCTCTAACACATCATGAAGAACATCCCAAGCAAAGCATTTTTATTAAACCAGACGTATGGTAGGTGGCCTTACAATTTAGAAAAACTAGAAAATAACTAAGCAACCCTCAGGAATATTATTAATAACACTTTCAGCTGAGGAAGTGTGGGTTTCTCTGTCTCATCAGCTTGCCACTGCAGCCACAGTTCGCCATAATAGGAGTCAAAGCTCCTCCTGAGATTGTATCTGCCCTTAAGGGTAAATAAAGTCAGAGTTGGAACTTTCTGACACATCTTTGTCACTCACTTATTAATATTGGCAGACAGTGACCAGAGAATGGGTGACATAGGCAGCATAGCAATTTTAAGAGAACATTTCCTGTAATGAAAATAGCAGCAGTGGTGGCCAACAATGGCACACATGCTGTTGGGAGGTTTTTCCTCAATTACTTTTCTATGGAGCCCACTTTTCTTAATAATGCACAGTGGGAGACATCTTTGCTGTTGCTGACATCAATGGAAAATGCGCAGTTGCCACATAATTTGATATTATATCCTTTTAGGGCCTGATCCAAAGCAAACTGACATCAATGGCACAACTGCTATTATAACTAGCAAAGACTGTGGTTTGGGCTCTCCCGGTGAAGTGTGCCCAAGCATAAAGCCTTACAGAAGATTACCAACTAATTAACAACAGCACTAGAGGGATGCTGTTTGGAAGGCAACATTAAGCTTTCAAAATTACTCACTTTAGAACCCGGGGTTTGGTTCGAGTTTGCAAGTCGGCCTCTACCTATGGAGAGCTACGAGCATTCTTTAATCCTTATAATCCCTTCCAACCCACACACATTTCTAACGATGCTATTCTGGTTTCTCCTCAGGGAGATTTTTGGGCCATCTCCCAAAACTGCAATGTAGTAAGCACACAGTTTTGAAAAAACTCTCAGAGGTCACGAGTTTATGCATAGGTATTTTTAAACACTTTGTTATTCAGTGCTGCAGTAAAAAAGGCGTGATGGTTGCCAAATTGAGAACATAGCTCAGGTTTATAATGGTCACCTGGGGTGTGGATTAAAGAACATGCTGCTATAGGTTTCAAGACATCTCTCCTGCTGTAACTGGCTCTGTGTATGCTCTTCTCTCCATGGCAATGTCCTGAGGTGCATCAGAGTATCTTTGTTCTCAGGGAAAAAAAACAAGGTACCTCAATGTCACAGTCAGGCAGAGAAATAAATACGAGTCTGTCAGCACAAATCTGGGACTGGGAACAGCTTTTCTTTCTGGCTGACCAGCCATGGAGATAAGAAGACAGGGTGGTACTGTGGCAAAAGTGACTTTGCCAGTGCCCCCAGCTCTTGCTCAGAAGAGGCTGATCATTCAAAGTTAGCATCCCTTTCAGATATGCTGTCCTCTTCACAACGACATGATGAGATTGCTGCAAGAAGCAAAAGCGAATTCATCCTGGCATCACCCAGAAACTCATCAAAGCTATTTTACTCATAAGTACCATTCGCTTCTTAGCTAAGGAAGAAGCAAGTCCCTTCAGCCAGTGGGATTAGACCTCAATGTATTCCACCAACGGCACTGGAACAAATAAGCCCTTCATGGAGCAAATGTTTTGAAAATCAGGAAAGGAAAGAATTCAGTATGGTGTGATATGAAAGCTTTTGTGCTAGCACCCTGATAAGAAAATAATTTAATATAGATATACAGTGCATATTTTGAATTCCTATACACTCTTCAGGCAACTCATGTCACACAGAAGGCCAGCTTGAAGCCTAACTGCTCTAAAGACCTTCAATGGTTCTTACTTCATGTCTATTTGGTCTTGGAATTAAATGCTAGGTGCATGTATTAGACTTTGAGGATACACAGGTTTTGTGCTGGCTTGAATGCTGAATCCCTTTGAGGGATCCTTTCTGAATGTCTAAATATCAACATTTAGCATGTTTGCGTTTGAAAGAAACCAAAGATCTCCTGGAAGACTTCTTTACTAAAGCAGACACAATGAGTGTATAATGAGGTTATGAAAAGGGTTTCATTTTGTGACTTTTGTCATGAAACCCTCTGTACAATGCAGTTTGCAAAGGACTGTGCAAGGATCTCCTTTGAAGGAGATTGACTCAGTCATGTAGCATTGGTCTTCCTTGAAAAGTACAATTCAAACTCCATCAAACTTTTCTACAAGCTCCAGCATTTCATTCTGCCAACATACCCACAAGATTTGGGGGCCACAAAGACAGCAGCCCTTCCCAGAAAACTTTGCAGGGAAGTTTGCAAAGATACTGACACTAGAGCAGCAGAGACAGGAGATCTGCTGCAACCTCTCCTGCAGATTTAGGTGTCCAGCAACACTGCAAGCTGCACCCTCCCGAACTGCTGCCTCCTTTTTTTAAGAGACTGTGAGGTTCCTGTTTCCCCAGAGATACAGAGGAAGAAGCTATATGCTTTGCACTGAATAACCTGAAGTAACTTGGGGACAAGGCAGCTATTAATCACTTCTATTGATAAACAGTAGCTTTTTTTAATAGAAAAACTGCCGGCAGTGTCAATTATTCATATACATATCTAAGCATATTCTAGACAAAGAATGGAAAACAGGCTTCTACCTTCTATCAGCACTGTAATTAGTAGAATAACTTCTGAAATGAAAATTTTAGTTTTAATAGTTTTAGAATACTGTTTTATATCACTCTCATTCCCTAATTTATCTCTGCCAGAGAGCAAGGCAGGCTCAGATCCATCTGAATGCTGTGATTAACTAGCTGGCTGATTATCTGTGCATTAACATCAGATCTGTGATAGCTTCCCAGTGCCATGCTACATACAGAAGTGGAGAAAAAAAATAAGTTGATCACAGATTATTAAGGGCAAAATTCAATAGATGGGTTGCATATCTGATGGCAAGCAGAAGCTCTTTTCCCACATCTCCCTTGCACATAAATTGCAGCAGTTGGTGTGATTCAGCAGTTTAAACTTTTGTCCTCCAGCTGTGGCTGAGAAGTTACTGTACTCCAGAGCTCTGCACCAGACTCCTCCATCTGGCAGGGTTAGTGGGTTGGGAGGGGTGGCGGGGACACATCTGGGTCCTGGAGAGCAGCTGTTCTGCCCCAGGAAGCCCTCTGCACCCGGAGTCCTTTCCCCTCCTCTGCTGTGCTGAGGAACCAATGCTGCCAATGAATGCTACAGGAATATTAAGAGAACAGGTTCCTTTGGTGCCAGTGTTATTACATCATACAGCTGTTTGCAGTATTGGAAGGCTGATTTTGATGATCCAGGTCCCCTTTTGTTATTGTATAAAAGAGGAATGGCATTTAGGTATGGAAGAGGCTCAAAAGCAAAGCCACCTCCTCCTCCATGAACACTGAATCCTGTCATAGAAGCCCATATTGCCTGGTTAAATCCTTGATTTCAAAATACATAAATAAAGTTAAGAAGCTCCACAACACAGAAGTTCCTGAGGAACTAATTATAAGCTTTCCTTTGTTCATCATAGGTATTTTTCCATTAAAGTCATACCAAGTTTTCCCTGTGATAACTTACATGCCCAAAAGCCCAGATTCTGCGGAGGCTTAATTACGGTTTCATACTGCCAAATCCCTTTGGTGCATCTTCTTGTAAGTCACACTTAACATATGTTATCAGCAAACGTAAGGCCCTGCAGCAACAACAGCAACAACAAGAAGGATCCTGAATAGCTATTCAGCACATCTAGGAACCTCCAGGAAAGGAATACAAAACATTTTCAGGCAGCTTTCATACCATCCAAATGATGTAATTTATTTACAAGCCACCTTGCTTTCCTTTGTTCCTGCCACAGATGCCAGGCTGCAGACAAGGAGGTATCAGCCTAGCAACAGGTTTCATGCAAGAACTCCACCTCGCCAACACAAGGTAACATATCCCTTGGCTATCCACTTGCCATGTTATGAGCCACGTGACTCAAATGTTTCTTACTTGTGGATGAAACAAAAGTACAAAGCTACAACATGTTGAGACAGAGATTTTTCAGACCTGAAAGATCAATGTGGTGCTAGACCACCCTTCGTTTTTATTATCAAATCAAAGAGGAGAAAAAGTTGATGATTATAGAGATAATTAACTGAAAAGTTACTTTGTAGCATCTAGAAGTGGGTCCTGACCAGCTGAAAAACAAGTCTTATCCTATATGACCATACTCAGATCCTAATATGATTTTTGACTAATGTTGTTAACACAAATACCTGTCTTAAGTTTCATGCAGCATCTGTCATGGGGATATCAAAGCAATATAACTCAAGGGAAGTGAGTAATTCTGAAGTCTCAGTGTGCAGTAAGAAGTAAGCTTCCTTCCTAGAAAGTTAATTTCAGAAATTCCTGCAGTGAGGTTAACAAGATTAGTTTGCCAGTTGCCACTGACTTTGCAACAATAATACCAGATGAAGACTGGAGGAAGAATAGGAGGGGAGAAAGGGAACTATGACTTTTCAAAATACTGGTTAATTGCAAAGAATCTGCCACTGCTTAAGATGCAACTTGCTGACAGGGAAAGAAATATATCAAAGCACACAGGAGATATATCAAAATATCAAAATTCAGCTGAATAAATCTCAAGGGATGACAGAGGATCTGTCGCTTAGAACTCATATGGAAGGATTTCTCTTTTTTCTTTTTCTTTTTTTTTCTTTATTTTGGCACAGTTGAGTCCTATTCCAACAAAATGTGAACAGTTTTTTTCAGGAGCTGGGACTTGAAGCTAATAGTTGGTACAGATAAAATATCTATGAAAATAAGGTTAGGGAGTAATATCTAGTAAGGATGGGAGGTGGCTGATTGCCTGCCCTTGGAGGTATATTATCCATGGGAAACACTATTCTGAAGGCATATGAGCGTCAACAGATCAGAAGTAGTTGCTTTAAAAATATTAATATGTCACATTGGTTCATTTTCTGATGTGAGGGCTGATTGTCTCCCTTGAATTCCCTGCCCTAGGCTAGGATGATGCACCACTCTCATGAAAACCTCCTTCAGAGACCAAGGGAAAGAGAGGGTGAAAAGTTTTCCCTAGGGAACTGCCTTTGCTAGCTAGGAAATTTCCATCAGCCCGAGTGACACTTCCAATAGCCTGATCAGCTCAATTTCTCCACGCAAAGTTACAGTTCAACCTACTCATTAGCAATCAGCAGAAATCAATATTCTGCATTGGCAACTGACATTCTCTATCTAGAGGACAAACTGTCATTGCTGTGGTGGCTCAGTGGCATCTGAGGTGACAGCAACAAAGCTGAAAGCATAGAGAAAAACTAATTTATCTACAATTGCAGCCTTCTTCAATAAAGCCAGGAAAGTGCTGGGCTTAGGCTTGCTATAATAGGACAATTGTTATATTCTTCCCATGCCATTGACTCCCATTCCCAGGTAAGAATCCACATGAAAGACATCTTGTCCTCAGGAGGAAGCAATACGAAAAAAGCTGTCAAGGAAGAGTAATTTCTGGCACTGTGGTTTATCAGAGGGGCTGGTTTACATCCCAACAGCCTCACTCAGTTCATGGGAGCCAGTAAACCCCATTTTCCCAAGGACTTCTATCTGTACATCACTCTGAGGGCTTCTGCATATTTTGTATCCGTGTGGTCCTTCTCTTTTTAAATTTCTCTACTGGAGAACACCTGGGGAGTACAGTTTTTCACAGTCACCTTAGGCTTCTGGCACTTAGAGTCCAGGTGATGATTCAGAGACACAGCATAGCATTCCGATATACACTCAAAGACCTAGAGTGAGCCACCTGGTGCCATTAATAAAAAATGATGAAACAAGCATAGGCCATTTGGTTCATCAAAGTTCACTTAGCTTTTCTATTTAACGCTCTATTTCCTTCAAGAAGGCAGCTTATGATTTACCGAGCAACACCAGGCTCTTTCTACCTTGATGGCCTTTGCTTGGAAAGCCAACTGAAAATAAACTTTACTTTGTTTGCATGTACATAGATTCTTAGTTTGGTTGTGAAGACACTCAGTATGCACCACTTCTCCTTCTATTCTGTACCTGTCGCTGTTGGGGACTACCTCCAATTTAGTTAAGTCAGATTCTTACTTTTACCATCCTCTGGCCCAACATTACATCCCACCCTAGAAATCCTTTGGCACCAGTCTGAAGGAGAGAAATGTGCAGCTGCATTCCCTGCTCAGACTCCTCATTACTGAAAGTTGGCATGCAGTGTCCCACCAACTTGGAATAAGTGTTCAGAAGTTACTCCTGAGCTTAAATGCCATGATCTGGAAATGAAAAGGAGAAAAGTTTTCACAATTTTCCATTTAAAATTACTTTTCCCAGTTTCCCATTCCTACTTCCCTCTGTCAAATCCCAAATCATCTCTTGACCTGCAACTGCATGTTCATATTAGGGTGTGTATGCAGCATCCCCAAAGCCTCCCACAGTGTATCAGGGAAATCCGCCTGCTTAAGATCTGCCCTATTTCCTCCTCTCAATCCCCTGAAGTAGCCTACAGCTTTGAACACAGAGCTCTTTGTTCGATCAAGAACCACGCTGGATACTATCACAA
Organism: Phaenicophaeus curvirostris; assembly: GCF_032191515.1. Taxonomy (NCBI): domain Eukaryota; kingdom Metazoa; phylum Chordata; class Aves; order Cuculiformes; family Cuculidae; genus Phaenicophaeus; species Phaenicophaeus curvirostris. The sequence goes on along the minus strand of NC_091392.1, from coordinate 181,812,266 downwards.
CTTTAAAAACGGATGTTTTAAAATTCCTCGTGGACTTTGAAATGGAGTTTTTACCAAGGCCTCCCAGGGTCTTTTCCCCTTGTTCTAATGGACATAAGCTTCTGCAGCTCTTCCCAGAAGAAGGACTAAATTCAGTTTTCCTCACACCTCCAGAAGATTGGCTGCAATGGCTGAAAACAAGGAAATCCAAGGAAATTGGAGCAGGTGCCACATCCTGCTTCTCCACTCCCTGACCGCAACCCATCTGATGAAAAGAATACTCTCACACCAAGCATCCCACTGCTGTGGTTGGGTATTTTAGTAGTTTCTCAGGTTTTGATTTATTTCCTGGAAACTGTTTTTTCAAATGATCAGTGATTTTAGTAAACCAGGCAACTGCTGTTCCAAAGCCTTGCTTTGTGAGCTGTTCTCATTAGCTTCATTTATTTCATGTTTTTACCCACCATTTTCTTTATATTTTCACATTAAATTCCATTTGCTGTGCAGTGACCCAGTTTCACAGTACATCTGACATCCCTTTGATTTCTTTTAGCTGCCTGCTCTGCACTTTCAGGTAAGAGCAAATGTAAGAAGTCTGCAGTTGGCTTCTTTGTGTAGGTCATTTTGACAGATTAGAAACACTGAAGGAAGCACTAACTCCTCTTTTGCCTTCAGTCAATACTTCCTCCAAGTTTTACACAAGTCCTCTCTATTTTTAAGCAATCTTTTGCTATGTGATACGCTGACTGCCTAATACCTCCAGGTTGAATAGCAGCCTGGCAAGTGGCACTTCAGTAGGTTGCTGCAGAACCCAAATAGCATGTCATGCCAAGTCCCATCATTACCCAGCCTTCTTTTTTATGTATGTCTATACGTGCTTGTTACAACAGAGGCACTAGAGTGGAGAATAAAGCTAACAGAAGGGAGTGTATGTGTCAGCCTTAACTGTGCTTCCCCTGACTGTAACAACTGAACAGCTTCCAGCAAAAATATTTAGTTTGTCCATTGTGTGCAGGCTTCAGTGCCTTACCATCTCCACACATTTGCTGAAGTCACCCCAGCAAGTGCATCAGCACATTTGTTCACTTCAGATGAAATGCTGAGGAATCTCAAGCATTACTGATGATCCTGAGGATTCAAAAGCCACCTATCGAGCCCTCCTTCATTTCCTTTCCACTGCCTGGGGAAAGGTAGGGCCTCAGAGGCAGCAGCGGCAGCGACACACAACTCAGTGTTCCCCCTCAAATGAGCCCTGTGGCAAGGAAGGATGAGAGGCTCAGCCACCCCCATGCAAAGCTGCAGCTGTTCTAAAGCCGCTGATGCTGAAAACAGAAGGAGACACATGTAGGCACATTGACTGTGACAAGTCTGGTAACCTCCTCACTCTGCTGCCATCAATGTGCAAGTCCCAGCTTGGAGGTGATCAGGTCTTCATACCATGCGGCTGCAGTTCTGTCACCCTCCTGGGGCTGCCCTGGTCACGCAGGCTGCACACCACCCTGAAGTTCATGTTCAGCTCTGCACCCTGGCACAGGCAGCACAACTCTAGACAATCCAGGGGACCAGTTGCCTTTATTGTCCCTCTCCCTCCCTTTTGCTTTCTCTTGGAGCGAAGCTGTGGTTGTAAGAGTGCTTTAAACTCTCCCTCACCTCCATACATTTTCAAAAGGCCCCACAAGTCTTCCCTCTCTAGAGGTGCCTTTTGATCCACCGGGCTTCTGCAGTGATTCCCGACGCACTTTGCAGATCAGCATTCACTGGGATGGAGATCCTACATCCAGGGTAACACCACACAGCAACAGAAGACAGCTCCATCCTTCTGAGCATTTTCTCCAGGGCTTTCCTCTCAGTGCTTTCAAGACTTCTCATCTCCTAAAAACCCCAGAGCTTTTTTTTCTCTGCCCACTTTTAATGTAAGTGTGAGTCAAATCCTATTCTTTGTTACTCCTCTTTCTAGACCTGGAGTCACAGAAGAGATCAACAAAGTCACACTGGATTTACACCAGGATAATGAAAGCAAAAAATTGGCCCTTTGTCTTTCAACTTCTTGTCGTCATATTTTTTATTTGGGGCAGTGTTATTGTTAGACTTACTTTGATGTGCCTGTTTTAAATTCATTAATCTACATCACGCTTTAGGAAAGCTCTTTATATTTGTTCTCTACATAGAATATAAAATTACTTTGCTTTACAAACTATGTTATAATATTCTAAATTTATGACATTGCTATTATCTGAGGAATCTCCAGCTATTCATGCATATTCCCTCTTTGTTTCAGGCCCTTCAAAGTTAGTACAGCTAATTCTACATTTTCTTCTCTTGGCATCAACTGCACGTTATATTAAATGTTATTAAATTACAGATCCTCACTGCTTTTCCTGGAAACTTGCTAGTTGGCAGAGTAAGATTAGATCTGGATATTATATGCAAGGATTTTTTAACAGCTTAGGTTTAAGATGTAGATAATATAGGAATCTTCAGTGTGATGGCATCTTTAAAAGCATTAAAAAAAATTACATGAAGCCAAATGATGTCACTTCTAATCAGAATTTTTATCCCTTTCTTTCCTGATTAGTGCAGCCTGCACAGATTTACTAAATATCTCTGCTAGCTCCAACATCTTCACCTCATGACATCCTGAGTCAGCATTTCTGGCTGCAAGCACTACCATCAAGTGGTATTCATAATAAAAATTAGCATTCAGCAGTGGGACCAAGGAGGTCCATTAGCAAATGTTTCCAAATGACCTGTGGCAATCACACCTCCTCACCAGGCCTGCTGTAAGAAAAATCTTAATTATTCCTGGAGGGAAGGGGGAAGAGCTTCGTGATGTCCGGTGGGACAGTTGGGCAGAAGGCACGGCAGGGGAAGAGCTTCGTGATGTCCGGTGGGACAGTTGGGCAGAAGGCACGGCAGCAGCCACGCTGCGCTGTGCAGGGTGGTGCTCACACCTTGGCCACGACCAAGGGCACCTCTCATGCCTGCATCCTTCAGAGAAGCAGAGGCTGATGCCTCGCACTCATTCCCCAACAGAAAAAAAACCAGACGATCCCGTGTATGCATTGTTCTTTTCCTAATTCAGTAATACCATATGCTTAATATGCATTCCAACATATACTGTAGTAATTCAGCTATACAAATGTGACCTAGAGCATTTTTTAATTATTAGACTTCTGAGAATTTCCTCAGTAATGTCACACGTGCATGCGTGTATGCCCACGTAAAGGCTCTTATTTGTAGCCCAAGTGATAAAAGCAATGAAAACCTATCTACAAAATTGCAGCCTACAAATTTATTCTCTCAAAGTTTCCTATGTAAAGTGCATGCAGCTGCTTTCATGATTTTGTTTCCTTTGGAAGGAAATAGAATTATAATTTTTACATATAATTTTATACAAATATAATTGTATAATTTTAAAAATTGCCTTTTTAAATATTTAATGTCAGCAGTGAGCTCATTAGCTATTATTTGCTTTGCTGTGAAATGCTGGATGAAGAGCAGATTGTTATTTTTTGCCAAGCCAGGACAGAAAATGAAGGTTTATCTAGCCCAGGACTCCATCAGATGGGCCAACGAAAGGTGATGACAGACTAGCGTGACATAAGAGCAAACATACAGAGATATTTGGGCAGAAAATATCTCCTTATCCTGCAACTCACGTTTGCAGGTCAGGGATTTCCTGAGTCAGAGACAGAGTAAATGTGAAGATTTATGACTACTTTTTGCAGCATCACCTTTTCCCCACCCCTCGCCCAGGCAGCTGTGGCCTCCAGGCACCCCCACGCTGCTGGTAGCTGCTCGGAGGACCAGGTGCCACGTAAGATCAGATCCTACATGGGGGAGAAGACCAGAGTGAAGATAGATGGGATTTCTCCTGGGACAAACAAAAGCATATCAAGGCTCCCTGAGCCGGCTCTGCGCCCTACAGAGCTGCCAACAGCTTGGCCCTGTCTGGCGGTGTCCAGTGACAGGGAAGATTCTCCCAGGGTGATTTAAAGTAAAAATACTGTCTGCTGGTGGCTGTTTCTCTGTGGTGACTCCAGTGAAGAGCCGGCCTAGGAGAAGCGAACTCCCAAAGGCAGCAGCAGTGGTGGCAAGGAGAGATGGGCTTGTGCATTCCACCACTGCCATCAGCACAGGAGCTGCTCTTGCCAGGGCTTCTTGTTCACATGGGTGGGGTTAAACGTAGATTTAATTTCAAAGTTTTCACCCATGGCCTTCGTTTGAAGCCTGTGCCAGCCATGGGGGTGGAAGCTGTGCAGAAGACAAACAGTAATTAAGGCTGGATTTGAAGCAGTGGGATTCCTCCTCGCACCCTTCCCTCCAGCTAAAGCCCCAGGACCCTGTTCCCAGAGCAGAGATAAAAAGGCAGGTTCCCTTCCCAAAGTTTATGAAACAAAGCATAAAGGTGGTAGGACAGGACTGGTGGCATTTCTGAGCTGCCCAGGCAAACAGGCTGGCGGCAGGACTGCCACATGTGCTCCATGAGCAGGACTACATCTCCCCACCTGTCCACAGCACAGACCCAGAGCTGCTCTCCTACTCAAGAGACATCAGAAGGTCTTGCCACCCAGTTATCCAATGACTAAGTAAGAATCTGCACATCCTCTCATATTACCTGCAACCCTCCTGTCAGGACATGGGACCCAGAAGACTGTCGGAGTCCTAATTAAATGCATAAATTGTATGTAACGATGCAAAATGTGTCTGTGGCTTTGAAGGACTACAACAATTTCAAGGCAGATGGCAAGATAGGAATTAGCACTTCTTATAGCACCCAGCCAGAACAGATGCAATACATAATGAGGGTCAGGCAGCAATGCACAGTGTAATTCCCTTTGCTCTCCCAGCAAACACAGAAACACTAAGTCACTGTGTCACTACAGATTTTGTTGCTGCAAACACGACGAGTGTCAGTTGTCAAGGTAAATTAGTAATGCTGCATAAGCAGAAGTTGGAGGTAGAAATGGAGCCATGAAAGAGGCAGCTCTAGCAACACAATGCTTCTTAAAGCAGTTTCTCTAAATTCTGTCTTTTTCCATTCACATATTGCTGTATATGAGAGGTCCACAAAGTCAGCAACTCCCTTTGAAACAGTTGTTTGTTTTGAACTGCTGATAGGAAATATAACAAGTTAATTAAAAATTGTTACAAGGGCAGCGATTCGCAAGGCATTGGACTACAGACAAAGAATGCACCCCTCTTGCTACCTGTCTCGTTAGTCCATTTCCTTGTGAATTACAGTATTTTAACTCATAAAATAGTAAAACATCAGAACAAAGTAATGGAAAGTTACTCTGTGCTTAGCTGTCCAAGAATTATATTCAGGAAGAAAAAGAAGTGTAGGCATAATTTGTCAGCAGGTATAAAAACAGATCCTCTTAAGACACTATCTGAACTTAGGAAAAAAAATTTAATTGGCTGCCTGGGGCCCTCCAGTATTTTCATTTTTCTAAATGAATTATAGTACATTCATTAGACAATAGGTGGCGGTTCATTCACAATTTGAAAAACAAAGCCAACCTGATGTAATGAGGAATCTCTGTTTAGGTGGTTGCGCTGCTTCTTTGTTCTGCTTTTCACTGGCTGTATTCAAAACCCAAATTTGCATGAGCAAAAATTTTGCTCGGGAAAACTAACTTGTACTTTGGGGTTCTGCTGCAATGCCGAATAATTCAAGCTGCTTAAATAGATTTGCAAGGTGGATGCTCAAATGCAGATTAAAATGTGAATCTACTTTCCAGAAAATTACCTAATTTATAAATGAGGAATCTTCAGACCTTGAAGTAGCCAAACTGACTTGGCTTTTACAGATTACTTACAAAAGGCTCTGGCTACCAATCTGCTGGAGACTGGCTGCACGACTCTTAAAACCCCTGAACAATAGATCAAAGACTACCTCAGTCAAGCAAAATATTTCACTGCTGGGTAAATAACTTATGCTCTGCAAATAGCATTTTGCCAAATGCCATATCATGATTCGGATCTTCTGACAGGTGCAAACACAGGCTGGAAAAGTGTGAGAAAACATGTCCTGTGACCTACTGAGTTTTGAGAATGAATTTGTAACCTAAGCACTCTCAGCACCTTTGGAAAGTGAGGTACAGGGGCCAAAATGTTCACAAGAGTACAGGCATAACCTTAATACAAGTTAGTGTGAGTTAGTGGCAGCACTTCTAAGGTAGGAGCCTTCAAGATAGAGCTTTCAGCTGTCCAACCACCACTCAACCCTAAAGGCGCAGCTCAGCAGACCAGCCCACCAACCGTGCCCTGGAAAACTGCATCTCCATCTTCCTACTACGTCGCACAATTCTAAAGCGGAGGTTGTGTCCCTGGAGAGAGGGGACAGGCAAGGAGGAGCAAGGCAAGGAAATGCTTACCCAAAAGACCTCTCTGTGTCACGCGTGGCTGCAGGTGGGGACAACCTTGTCCCCTGAGAGAGGCAAGGAGTATGCAAATGTCTCACTATCTGTGAAGACCTCACAGACCTCAGGGGTCAGATTCCCACCACACTGTCTGCAGCGTGGCTAATTTTGCTATGTAAAATGAGTGACATTGTGGCTTAACATGCAAGTGAGGTTGTATAAAGCTCAGCATGAGAGAGGATACAACAACTGGCCACTCATCTTCTTCCCTCAATTGACAGATATAAATATGAAGACAGCTAATAAATAGACAGGGGTGATAAGAGAAGAGAAAGCTGAACATGAACCCGCAGCACCATCATTCATCAGAGGCTCAGGTGGTCCAGTGAAAAAGAGCCACATCCAAGAGGATCTGTCTCTTGTGACAAATGCTATCAGCTTACTATGAAGCAGTATTGCTCTGCATGGAAAATGATTATTTTCCCAGCAATCACCATGAAATCATTTGACCAAAGAACATTAACTAGAGAGCTAAATCATAAACCCTTCAGTGTTGACACAGTCTTCTCGCAACCCCCAAAAGCATATTTTGCATTCCAGCTGACTCAAGGCATGTCCTGGGTAGTGGATAAGAGCACTCAGCATGCCACGGAGAAGCCTGACTTTGAAACAACAAGCTCTAATACTCATTGGAGAACTAACACGTATCTCCTGAAGAATGAGCACAATGAGGCCTTTCTGCACTGTGCTGCTTTTTGCCTCCTGTCCACTACAGCAGTGGTGGAGGAAAAAGAGGAAGAAGTTAATTAAATAAATAATAGTCAACCCTGAAGCAACAAGATTCTGTATAAACTCATGTCTTACTACAAAGCCACAAGATGTGCCTCAAAGCAAAGCCACTTGGCCCACTGCACCTACTGGCTTTTGACTTGGTCTGTATCCTTAAGGAGAAAACTGAGAGCAAGAGTGCTTCAGTGGAGCACGGCTTGCAGTCGGGTATACAGGAATGGGTTAAATCATAGCATAAGGTAGTGCAGTGGCTGCACATTATAATGATTTTTCATGTTTTTCTGCTGTCATTCGCAATGCCTTCCCTTGGGAAATAATTTCATTACCTCTGTGATAGAGGGATGGATGAAGAGTGACCCCTGCCTAGGAAGCCAAATTTATTCATGTTAGGTGACTGCTTCCATAAAATAAAAGCCATCTTTTGCCAGGATTCCTGTATGTCACACTTTTATTCTCTCTTACTACTCCTGTATTTTTCTCTGTCTCTGCCCTAGTAATTTAGCCTGTATTTTATCTTTTATTTTATTTTATTGGAGGTTTTATATAAATTTAACTCTCTAATTTTCAGGCTGCATCTTCTATATCCCTACGGATGCCAAAATGTTTATAATAAGTCATTTGTGGCCGTTATAGGCCAAAAATCTCTTTTAAGTTGCTCCTACGTAAATCCAAAATAATATGTCAATAAGCAAAACATGGGCCCTAGACTAGCCAGGAGTGTCTGAAAATGCTTTGGTGTGAAATAGTTTTCTTAGATACAGTGCAGAAGGAACTACTTTGTCCAGAAGATGAAAATCATTTCTCTTACACCTAACTAAAAAATGTTTGCCTTTGATGTCTCTCTGTGTAGGGAAGAATGTGTGTAGCATCACAGGGCAATTATCTCCTCCCCTTTATCATGGAGGTACCCATTTCTCCTTGCTGGCTGTCAAGGAAGTCTATGCCAGTCAGCTTAAGCAAGATATGTATTTTCATATGTGCAATACATTCCACTAGTAAAGACACTCTGTGAAGAGTTAGTACAGAGTAGTGAGACCACTGTAAATTTGTGCCTTAACGTTATCTTATCTGGGCAGATAAAAGCTTTTATTATAACCTCCATTCCACTGACAAGTCTTGCCTATAAATATTAGTCACATGGCATGGAAAAATCAATTTTTATTATGATGACAAACTAAAGTGCAAAATTAGCATTTATATGCACGTTGCCTTTGGGCCATTTGACGATTCACCAATTAGTCCTGACCCTCCTGCATCTAACTTTAAATATTTCACTTCTAATGTTTCTACTGTTTCAAGTACCCTTTAACATAGCTGGAATTTAGTATGCCTACCACTAGGAAATTATTTAACATAGCCTCTGAGCACAGAAAAATAGATGCTTTCAAGAACAAATTCTTTTGGTTCCTGTATTCAGGGAAGAATGATTGGGTTTATTTAGTTTCTTGTTGTAGGGCCAGATTTCTTCACTTTTATTCAGACTGAGCAGTCCTTTATTTTCTAAGTAGCTCAGTTAAAATCAAACAAAGGTGATTTGTCTTTGCTCTGGCTTAAACAGAAGCACACTGCATAAGTTGAATTATTTTGGTTTCATGTACAGCTGTCCCTTCTAATGGCACAATGCGATTCTTCCCATTGTACTAAACCACTTAGACTCGTTTATATTATACTGGAGTTGAAGATATATCGCCTTAAGTGTTATGCACTTTGCTGGAAACAAGATCTATCACCCTGACTTAGCTTTAGGATGTTCCAAGTGGATCTTTGGCAACCATGAAGCCTCTTTGAAAACAGTAGCAGCTTCTCTGAGTTCCAGAGTTTGGCAAGAAAGACACACATAGGTTATTTGTGGGATGCGATCTCTTTTCTTTCTCTTTCCTCCACAAAGCTGGGCAAGGCAAGGAGAATTTTAATGCACACTTGGGAAGAAATGATAAAAGATTATCAAGGAATATTTTGTTTGGATTTTTTGCTAACAGCTTTGTTTTCAAGGATGCAGGCACTTAGGATATGCCCAAAAGCTTCTTCGTGCTCACTCTCGTTAGATAGAATAATTTCCAACCTTTGGTTCATGAGTTCATTTCATAATCAGGGCTATAGCACATGTCAAGCTTTTGACTTTGAATGCAAAGCTTTTCTAGACTGAAAACTCAATTTACTCCTGCTAGTGACATGAAGATAAGCAGTCCCTCAAGGGGTCCCAGTCCTTATCTGATACATTGGGTTCTGCAGGCTTTGGCAGAAATTAAGTGGAGTTTCATATACACGTATTTAGGACATGTGTACTCTATTGAATAGGACCTTTCATTTGCACAGCAAATGAAGCTTTCCAGCAGCTCAGCTGAGCCCCTTTCACTCACTATCATCCCTGTTACAAGATCCTATGATAATGGCATGTCTATATATCATAAAGACAAAAGATTACTGCACCGTAGGAGGTGCCTATCAATCCATTGCCCATCATCCTGTCTAATGACTTCCCTATAACAAAGATATACTTTTTACCTCTTTTTTGACAAGTGAGTTATCACCCAGGAAAGCTTCATTAGATGTCCTTCATAGCCTCCCATCACAATGCTGAGATCAATTATTCGTGTCAGTAGCACCTAGGAATTTGAGGTAGGGTGCTGTGCAAACACAAAACATGCATGCACACCAGGAACATGCTGCTGTATACTGGTGTGTGCTTCCTATTAGTTCCTTTATCTACAGCTATTTGACCTCATCCCGACCTTCTTTTACCTTCAAGCTATGAAGATGCATGCAGCTAAGTCTAAATAAGGCTTTGTGCAGACTTTTACTGGAAGCAAATATAAGCAATCCCATATGAGGCCAAGATTCCTACTCACAGTAAGCAAGTAAGAACATTAATAGAAGTATCTGAACGTCATAATTGAAATCAAAGTCATTAAACTAAATTAAACACATATGCAGGAGCTGCCCTTCAAGTTGGAAATGGCCTTCTTTCCACTTAAAGGAACTAGCTGTGAAGGCTATCTACCACCAACACACCAAAGGAACCAAGAGTCCAGAGAACATTGTGCTTAGAAAGCTTTTAAAGGACTAAATAGGGGATTTCCACTTAGAAAAAAAAAATCCAATGAAGATCTGGACTAATGAGACATACACAATGTTGCTCCAGTTCACCTCTTAAACATATTACCAGAAACATCTAGAAAATGTAATAGAAAACAACAACATTTTCCTGGGGACTTTTTAATAAACTGCCTACACTGAGACTGATACATCTCATGGTGTGATGCAAAATGGTTCAAATTGATTAGAAAATCAGTATTTCCGTTCCCTGAAATAGCCTGCCAATTTTAGAATAAGTTTTGCAGAACGTTATTAGACAGCCTGTGAGCATTAACTTCATCCCTCCAGGAAGTTATATACATCTCCATATGAAAGCAAGGTCAAATGCTGTGTGGAAACTGAGCTTGCCTCTACATTAATATAGTGAAGATTCCTGTCAGTGGTGGAGGGTCAATGTCATCTTTTGATAGAAGAACTGATTGCTCTGGGACTAGATAATTTGCATTCACTTGGCCATGGGAAATCTAGGGCTTACTCTTTTGGTGATTTGTCACCTGGAGCTCAGGATGTGCTCTATAGATCATGACAGCTCTTGTTGGAAGAATCTCTGAGTAATAGAAGGAACAGGAGGAAACAGAAGTAGTAAAGGATTGATCGACAGTATAAGCAACAGAGAAAATTAAATTCTTATTCAAGATGGGCCAGAACTTTGCTAGATCAATGTCATGTTATTATATATGCTAGATCAAGCTTTATATAACTGTAGTAGGGATCAGTAACAATCATATTTTGGAGAATTTCAGAGTTTCTCTTCTGGTTTTGCTTACAGCCAGATGCGTGATTTTTTTTCTCAGAATAACAGAAGGCAGTATTTGCTAGCTAGAGAAGATCATGCATCCACAGCATTATCCTGGAGCTGAGAAATACTTACAAGATCTATTTCTTCCATGAAATATACCACTGTAGTTAACACAGTGCCTTTCCAGGTTATGAGATATGACAAGTCCTCCCCAAAATCAAATGACCACACAGTCTTTACCATAACCTGTCAAAGCTCCTGAGAATGGATGTCACTGTCATGCCCTCTAGGTATGGGAAAGCAAGATGTGGTACAGAGGTGTGAGAAGGTTTGATAGGAGATATCCAGGAACTGATTAGAAAAGCAAGATATCTTGATTTCTAGGCAAACCTTTGTGGGAAGGGAAGGGAAGGGAAGGGAAGGGAAGGGAAGGGAAGGGAAGGGAAGGGAAGGGAAGGGAAGGGAAGGGAAGGGAAGGGAAGGGAAGGGAAGGGAAGGGAAGGGAAGGGAAGGGAAGGGAAGGGAAGGGAAGGGAAGGGAAGGGAAGGGAAGGGAAGGGAAGGGAAGGGAAGGGAAGGGAAGGGAAGGGAAGGGAAGGGAAGGGAAGGGAAGGGAAGGGAAGGGAAGGGAAGGGAAGGGAAGGGAAGGGAAGGGAAGGGAAGGGAAGGGAAGGGAAGGGAAGGGAAGGGAAGGGAAGGGAAGGGAAGGGAAGGGAAGGGAAGGGAAGGGAAGGGAAGGGAAGGGAAGGGAAGGGAAGGGAAGGGAAGGGAAGGGAAGGGAAGGGAAGGGAAGGGAAGGGAAGGGAAGGGAAGGGAAGGGAAGGGAAGGGAAGGGAAGGGAAGGGAAGGGAAGGGAAGGGAAGGGAAGGGAAGGGAAGGGAAGGGAAGGGAAGGGAAGGGAAGGGAAGGGAAGGGAAGGGAAGGGAAGGGAAGGGAAGGGAAGGGAAGGGAAGGGAAGGGAAGGGAAGGGAAGGGAAGGGAAGGGAAGGGAAGGGAAGGGAAGGGAAGGGAAGGGAAGGGAAGGGAAGGGAAGGGAAGGGAAGGGAAGGGAAGGGAAGGGAAGGGAAGGGAAGGGAAGGGAAGGGAAGGGAAGGGAAGGGAAGGGAAGGGAAGGGAAGGGAAGGGAAGGGAAGGGAAGGGAAGGGAAGGGAAGGGAAGGGAAGGGAAGGGAAGGGAAGGGAAGGGGAAATCCATAGCATATTTTTGAAGATCTCACTAGAGCCTGTGCTCTTGCTCTCCTCTGAGATCACATCTAATTCAATGAAAGCATCCAAGAGATGCTTTAAGTACTCTTAGTAGCTTAATGGATTAGTTTGTGGTGACAGAAATCAGTTGCTCTTCCCCCATGTAAGAACTAAAAGCTATATTAAGACTGCCTAAAACAAATTTCAGATTTCCCTCATCTCAGTTTACCCACTCAGAATCTGAGAGTCCAGTTAATTAAAGCTTGAGTCAGCTGCTTAATCATAAGCATCTGGTGCCATCTGAGATTCCCTAGGTCATGTCAGATGTCTGCACAGGCCTGGTATGTATGATACAAGATCTATGGGAAACTCATGCAGTTCTGCAGTGGCATCTGGAGGCCAGGTAAGAGTCCTTTATGCACCTCAAATGATACTAAACACCTATCTAAAGCAACTGAATAGAGTTTTTTAAACTGGAGCTAGGTAAAGTTACCAATAGATATTGATTCAGCACATTTTAGATTATAATTTCCCATTGAAGTTGGCCTTTTTTCTTGTCACTGACTACAGAGGACACCTATGGCAACACCATGCAGAAGTTCAGTTTCATAGGTGCCTAAAGCTGGGAGGCATGAGGCTGGGCCATAACCCCTAGTTCTCTGTTGCTTGATCCCTCCTGTGCTTCTCAGTCCCATTGCTAATTGCATGGAAAATGCTGCCATTGGGATTTGGAAAAACTTTCTATCCACTTTGCACAAGTATAAATAACTATGCAAGGCAGGAGGGAAATCAGGCCTGTTTTCTCCCCGCCTCATAGATATAAAAACGACACCATGAAGAGTAAAACAGTTGAGTCGGATTAAATTTACCATGTCTGCAAAATTTTCTATTAAAAGGTTACCTTTGATATAATGCTCCAGCCTGCAGACTTTTGCTTCCCAGCCATTAAATTCTGTTGTAATAAACTTTTACAATATGTGTCATTATAGGAAACTTAAATAGGCTTAGCTCCTGAGTGAGACTCACAGAGACAGCAGAATAGAAAGAAGAAATGCGAGGTGTCTGGCTTCTTGAATATTTAAGAAAAGGTTCTTCTTTATTAAATAATGCATACGAGGAGAATGATTTGGAACTCTAAATTTTCAAGGTCAGGGTGGTAGGAGGTTTTTCTGGAGAGCCATGAATTCCTGATCTCAGCTCCTGCTTTTGCCATATGGCCTTGTGCAAATTAGAGGACTATCCAAGGACTGAGCCCCTTGGTTCCAGCTGAGATAGAGCCCTTGGGGCAAATGAGCTGTTAATAGTCACCTCCCTCAAAGAACAGTCAGGGCAATTGCTCTTTTTATTCTTCACAGTTTTGTTCTCATATCTGTGGGGAAAGTCTTAGAAAATATAAATGGCTCAGTGTTACAGCAAAATGGTTGCTGGCGTTTAAAAGTAAAATTCAGGGTCTCTCTTCTGCTTATAATGAACACCGCAATGCAGAATAGGCAGCTGCAGCGAGCCCAAGTGGGAGACAAGGAGGATCCGTCTCCTTGTTATTACAATGGTTTATGGAGACATTTGGCCTCAGGTATACCCTCTCCTATTCTGCTGGTAATTCATTTGTTTAAAGTGTAATATAATTGTCCACAGAGATCAGCTACCCTCCTTTCTAAAGCTGTAAGCATGCTGGCTATTTAACAGACCTCTGTCACACATGGGTGAAATGAAAATTCCTTTCCTACAGGAGAATTACAGTACTTTCTACATGTGTTTATGAAGAAGGGGGAGATTTATATCCATTTTTGTTCTTTGTGTACTCTTGGCACATGAGCTATCAGCCTTAGGATGGCCAGCGAGCATACATCAGCTAATGTTGCATTTCATGGCCTGGTATAAACATAGAGAATGATAGCTGATTCTCACCATATATAATGTGGAGTTAGACAGGTTGAAATTTGTCCATACTCTTAAAATAACAAATCCTTCATTTGGTTTATACCTGGAATGGAGTAGAGGCGCTGCACCATCTCCCAGGTGAACACAGAGAGGCAGAGAGGCAGAAGGAGGGAAACATTGAAACAAAAAAAAACGCCCTGATATACTCCTTTTCCAATTATTATTCTGCTTCCCCTCCAGCCTACAAAGCATTGCCTTAAAAAGCAATGGCCTTCACTCACTAAATACTAGATTCCGCAGGATTTTCTCTGTTCCTGTTGTTCAACAGAAGGTTTCAGCAATTTGGAGTCTGTGGGCAGGCACCTTGCTTGGCTGTTTGGGCCCCTGGGCATCTCTTGATTCCTTCTCTTGATTAAGAGAGCAGAGACCCCTGGAGTGGCAAGAGGCAAACAGAATAGCCTGAAACATCGGCTCTTGGTTTGCATTGCAGTGTCATTTGCAATCAACAAGAGACTCCAGTGCCCTCCATTTAAGATACTGGCTTTCTTTGCACTAGACTCAATAATACACTTAATTCTTACAACACTCTGACACTTCATTTTATTTCTGGCTGGTTTTATTCTAAAAGTGAGAGGCCTCACTGGCTTTCTCAAGTGGCAATACTATTTTATTTAATTATTTTTAACTGCAGAAGGCCCACCTCTTATCTGTCCTGAGGCATTCTTGCAGACACAAAGGAAATACAGACCAGGAGCAAACCCTGTTAATGAGTGCCAAAAGGGATTCCCCAGACTGGTCCTTCAGAAAAAGCAATATTAAATGAACTGACCCGCTCCTCCTGGTTGAGAAACAAACTCTGACTCAGATGCAAGAGATGCAAGAGTGACTATCAGAGCAAAGGGTCTCATAGTTTCCACCCAGGAGGCAAAAATATTTAAATTTTCAGTGAGAGTGATATTTATTGGGTTGACCTTGACAAAACCAAGAAATGTTCATTAACAACTTCACTCTGGCTTCCCAACTTCACTTTATATACAAAATACTGCTGGTCAACAGACTGGGAAGGAGACTCATTGAAAGGTAGACTATGATCTGTTCTTAGATTCATGTGGAGTGCTGCCACTGAAGACAACAGAGGCCAGAATCTGGCCTTATGAATCTTGGCAGGTCCTAAACTGACACATAGTATACTGTGAAAGGAAAATTCCATTTTCCCCTTAGCTTTGGAAAAAGGATAAGGGCTGGAGGCTACTGCAGATCCTCCTGCCCCTAATGATAAGATCCAGCAGACCTTGTTCCATGCTCATCATTGCCTATGCTTATTGCAGACTTCAATTCTTATGCTCCCTGACATTGATTCACCTGAGAAAAGTAAGAACTATTAAAACAGTATGTACATTGTAATCTAAGGTAAGCCAGTGAAACCCCTAATTTATTCAGAGAGGCAAACAAAAAAGCTTTGGCTTAGTAAAATGCATCACTTCTTGCAGCATTCCCACCATTGTAACTAAAAGAACATTACCAAGAGTAATGCTTTAAAAACTGAGACTGGGGATAAAATACACTCAGTGCAATGTAAAATACAGGCCCCCCCCTGTATGGGTGTACTTTGTGCTCCCATGTCCTCAATGCTTAGCAACTTCTTCCAGGATTTTTTCCTCAAATTGTAATATGTTGGTGATTTATCCATTTGGAGGTGCTGTCCCTGGAAAGAAAGGGGAAGGTCTTTTTTTAAATGCATGGAGAGAAAACAGATGCTCCTTTGCAAAACTGTTTAGTGTTTACTCTTGGCAAAGGAGGACGCAAGAGTGTTTGCAAGCCTCTATTTTAGTGCATTTGCCTCCTTGCTGTTGGGAGCCGAAGACTTTGTTCTGACTGTGGGCTGGGCAGAATAGCGCAGGTTTGAAGAATGCCTTTCTTCTTGGCCGAATTCATTGTTTGGAAGGTGGTGGCGGCGGCTGCTGCTGCTGCTATAATTGCTGAGTTTATTGCTGCCCGAAGCAAATGAATGAGTAGGAGGAAAAGTAGGAGGAACAGAAAGTGCCATTAATCTACTCTTTGCTGAGTTTGTGGGAAAAAAACACAAGTATAATTCCTGTAGGCACTCAGTATGGTGATGAGCGCAGCTTATATGCAATACTTGCATATTAGTAGGACGAAGAAGGCAAAAGAGGTCTCATGCCTTCACAGCCTGGGAAGCCTCTCACCAGGCTGTTCTTTCTGCACCTGGGACCTCACTCAAGGCTGCGCTGACTCCATGTCACCTTGCAGATACTGGGGCAGCATCCAGTCCCACACTTACTCCATCATCAACTCAAGGTGTCACCCTGCCTCTCTGTAAAGTTAGAACTCCCTTCTGCAAAGCACAGAAGGTCAGGTCTAAAATACGTATGTTGAATAAAAGCAGTAAGTATGTAGGTACTGCCTTATCTGTAACCATCTACGCTCCTAAACACATTTGCTTCAGAAAGTGAGGTATATTTTGATCTCAAATTATTTTCTTAGAAAAAACTATCAGCATTGTGTACAAGAAGGCAAATGCAAAATGTAGAAATCTATCTTTTACCATAAAAGCCACTGAAAATTATTTTCCAGATGAAGCAAAGTTCATAAAAACAGAAACTCATTTTAAGATCAAAATAGTTCATGGAAGGGTTTTTAAATAAGCCATTGATAGCCTTCCTGCTGCACCAGAAATTTCTCAACATATTTCTGCTACAGTAGAGATTATTGAAGGATATCAGAAACGTAAAGTATGCAGGGAAAAAAAACCAAATGTTTTTATTAAACTAGCTGATATAGTTGGAGATATAGGCAGGCTTTTGAATATCCCAGCTTTTCTTCAAGTAATATCCAGAGAGAAGCAAAGAGGTTAGCCCCAGAGGTTAGGTGGAAATGCTACATGATAAAAAGTTGATGCATTTGAGAGTGAAAATTTGCACTGTTCAATGTGGAAGGAAGCCCACAAGTCCACTGTAAAGCAATCCAGGAATGGGATTGACGAAAGACAAGGTGGGGGAGTAGGAGGTACCATGGGTAACTTTTTTACTTCAGGGGAAGAAAATGATAGGTAGAGCTCCCTAATCCAGTGTGTTTCAGACACCTGTCTCTGCGTAACTTGTAATTACATGATTTATTAAGGAGTTTTTCCTTGTTTAAGTTGACAGAAGAAGATAAGGCAGGTCATTGAAACTCCACAGCCACTTCATGTTCCAGGAGCATATCAGGAGTTGTCACAGGAGTCAAGCCAGAGAAGAAGGAGAACTGTTTGTTTATTTTGTGGCCGATTGAATCTGCTGCTGGGGTCACCATTTAAAGTTGGAAGTGTATTTAAAGTGGAATTGACTCAAGCAAAACATTCTGCAAATCCCCAGAAACACAGATGCAGAACAACAGTGGCAAACGTTCAGCCTGGCACAGCAAGCGTTCAAAATCCTCTGGAAATAAATGACTTCAAGGCTTTATCAGGATAAGAAAGGACATGAAGCCAGACAGATCTCAAAGCCTGTTCCTGCAGGCCCCAGACGTGCATAACTTCACTGATTTCTAATTGTGACATCTTTCCAGGACCTGCATTAAGACACTGGCTTTGTGTAGGGGACAAACATAATTGCCTTCTACCCTAAGGCTGTGGTTTACATGGATATTTTGATTCAAACAATGGGTCTGTCTAGCCCGGTTCCAGACTCCAGCAGTGGCCATAAGCCCACACCTAGTGAAAAATAAGAAGTGGGCAAACATTTATAGCATTTCCCCCGCATACTATCTCAGCCTCTATTTTCAGTCAAGCAGATTTACTAAGCCTCACGTGCTTTGTCTGTTTAATAAACCTTTGTAAATCTCTTCCAAGTTCTTGCCTGGTCTAGCCTTGAATGTTTGCATTCATAATATCTTTTGGCAGGAAGTCCCAGGGGTTCATTGCATGTTACACACAGAACTGCTACCTTCTGTTACTTCTGAACTTGTCACCCAAGTAGCTTCATCTCATGGACATTCATCCTTCCCCAGGATAAAGTAGTGAATGTCTAGCCCTTATTCACCCTCTTCATATTCAGGATTTTGTAGTTCTTTAGTGTATCTCACCAACGTTGACTTTTCCAAGCTGAAGAGTCCCAGTCCAACAGCTTGTCTTCTGTTCCTCAGCCCCAGAGCCAGACAGAGCCAATTATTTTGTCCTAGAATCTGCCAGATAGATACAGGTAGTACACATGAGCTGAAAGACAGCAACGCAGCAGCAGCCTCTAACAGAGCTGGGAGTACTCTGAGATGCTGTTGAGATGTTGAATGGTGGAACGGTCCCTTGTCCCAAAGACTACACAGTCTGAAGGGAAAAATAATGATGGGTTGTAGTTTACAGCTGAGTGAACAATGTTGGCAATATTTAACCTTACACAATTTATGTGAGATATGCATGATGAATAATATAGATGTCTCTTTTATTTCACAGATATATTTTGCATTCCAGACCTATATTAAACACCTTTGCCTTAGAATAATCATCTGTTTGTCCCACACCATGTTTTCTTTTCATAATTCTCAAGAAAATTAATAGAAAACTATTCTTATTCAAGAAATCGGCATTTCTCATTTAAAAAGTGGAATGTATTGTCTATAATACAAGTTTCCAGAATCATTCTGTCTGTCATTTGTGAAATGACTGTACTTTCATTAGACAAGACTAATTATTTAGAGCCCCGGGAAAAATTAATTTCATGGGGATGCAAAAGACCGAAGACCTATCAGTAGAGTACAATATACACTTGGCAGATGTCCCCTGCCTCAGGCGTGAAATGGCCTGACTATTATCTCATCTATGTTCAAAAGTAACTGTACGTATTGCACACAGAGCAACACACACTCAGGGAGCAAACGCCCAGTGATGATTGATATCACTGCTGATACAATTCACATCTTAAAACTATAAGGGCTGGAAAAATTATTATAAATTTAACAGGCAGTATGAATTCATTAACTGCAAAGAACACACATAGTTGCATTCAAGAAGCAGAACTGTGGCAGTAATTGCTGAATTGTATATTTTTAAAAAGCCCTTTTGTTCTTATTGGCATCAAAGCTACTGTTGAACTGTGCTGTACTGTCAGCAATGTGAATATTAGGGGTTTAGATCCATGCATGTGAAAGATCAAAAGCAATAATGAAGGATTCTGTAATTATTAGTAATTGCTTCCCAAGTGACCATTTTTAATAAAGATTCTTTATAACATAGTGTTCACTAAGAACTATGCATTGAAGTCATATTTTCATACCAAGAACATAAGCTTATGGAAATTATTTCACGCATTATCATCATAGCTAGAAACTACCACTAATAAGAAATACAAATGTTACATAAAATCTGGACATTGTAATTATGATTATTACTTGTAATTTTAGTGCCAATTGTAATGTTACTTTTTCAATCAGAAGAATTTAAATACAAAAAAAAGTTAGATAAACTAGTTTCAAGCTGTGCAAAGTCTTTGTTTCTCTAGTTCTGTGTTCAGAATTGTTTCATTCAAGTAAAATATAAATGGAGCATCAGCTGTGAACAACCTCTGACTTGTAAAAGGTACTTTCTAGACTCAAGTCATCATACACTTAAAAGGATCTAAATCCTTACACAGGCATATAACTACAAGCACAGACACCAAGAGAATTACAACAAAGCCAAAAAAAGGTGCAAAAGCTAAGCTATGCCCTCTTCTCACATACCAGCATCCATCCTATTGCCAAATGAGATAAAAAATGTAAATTTAGAAACTTCATATTTGATCCTAAGGTTTGCTTTGGAGCTGTTCGTGCTTATCCCAGAACTGAATTAGTCCTGAATAAATAAAAATCAAAACCATGGCACTATTAAAAATAACTCATACATGACAATAACAGTTCACTGTATCTCAACAGAAAGCATTCAAAGTATTTATGAAATTGTGGTGTTCTGCTGTCCAGATGTAGCATGAGGTGGCTTTCTCCTATCCTTTGTTGAGGATGGAGATCAGGTCTGAATACCTGACCTACACAACAGCTGCATCTCAGTCAAGACAAGCATCAAAAGGGAAGAGCTCCACCATGAGCTTGTATTTCCTCGTGGGCATTTTGGAGGGCACTGCAGTTGTACAGCTCTAGGATTTCTTCCTTCTTACATGTCAAAGTGCAAACGCAAAGGGTCAACAGACCATAGGGTACGTGAGATGTTGACAGGGGAAGGAAGGAGTTTGAGCTTTACAGGGTAAAAGCCACAGCTTTGCAGGAGTGGTCCCTACCTCTCCTCTAGATCTGATTCTAGAAACAACACATATTTCATTTTAAGTGCTTGAAATGGCCTGTTAAAATCACTGCTAGGATTAATTACACTCTTACACTCCTCAGGGAAAAAACCTTACCGTGCCTGTCTGCAAAGTGCCTGTTTGGATGCTGTACAAATTAATAAAGAACAATAACAGTACTGCCTGCCTGAAAAATCAGCCTTTATGAATCGATCTCCTTCTACTGAAACCAATGGGACAACTCAGAGCCTTCCATTACATGTAAAAAACAATATTCAGTCTGTGGTGTTTTATGACCTTTGAAGAAAAACACACAGAAAACCCCTTCAAGATATACTCTAACGCAGCCCAGGGTTTTTTTTGTTTCAGTTAAGTAGTTTTGTTCAATATGCTAAAGCACCCTACTGAAGTTGCCACGTGGCACTGCTATTTCTTATATTAAAATCTGTTATCCTTCACAATATAGCCTCCCTTACCATGTCAAATGGCTTAATTCCCTTTTGGTTTCCTTTCTGTCATGGTTCAGTCTCCCATCTCACTCATAAGACACACTGATACCAACATATATATATCTGCTGCAAGATAAATACTAATTTATCATACAAGGGAAGTGTGAATTCTGCCCTGACATACACAAGGCTGTAACAAGAGACTTTAAAGAGGCAGCCCAATTGCTTCATTATCCTCCAACAACGCTCTCAATATCATCTCTCAAAATAAAACAAATTTTCATCAGCTTTATTCATCACTGCAAATCAGGAATAACCGCTGAACTTAATGCTTCCCCTTTGGTGAGTAAGAGTCAGTGCTGGTGTCTCCTATTCATGAGATGAGTGGGGAAACAAATCATGTCACTGTTTTATTTATGTTTCATCTAATTATGCAAGGCACAGTTCACATTCATCCTCCTTAGTTACTGTCTGTATTCTGCATTTCCCCACTGTAGCTTACCCATTTTTCAATATGGCTTTTGATACTTGTTTAATGTACTGTGACTCGTGCCACATTTTCCCTGCAATATTCTGTGCCAGGGAGTGAGGGCAGGGGGAAATCTCAAAGGAGAAGCAACAGGAAAGCCCACCAGGATGGCACGTTAGATGGTGAGAAATAGAGAGCCCCATTCTCCTTTTGACGCAAGGGAGATTTACAGACACAGTTCCCATTACCATTAATGGTATTTATGCATATAATTTGTCCCATATACCGAGAGGAAAATAAACCTGAGAGAGGAGAAATAGAGGGTATTCAAGGGGAAAATATTTAATATGTAAAGCTTGTGGCTGCCAGTTGGTAATGCATGTGGAAGACATAATAAATGTAATAATAGGAAAAGACACCTACAGATCTGAGTTAGAGTTATTGTAATATGGCATATGTACAGAGAACCAAACCATCGAGGAAACCACTAAATATCATTTTGAGGAGCCAGCAAGAAAATATATTCAAGACTAAAGAGAAAATAAAAAGGAGTGCAAAAGCAGGACTTGGAACAAGCTAGCAGAGAAATCAGTGGTGTTTTCACCTAAGGAAATGGCACCTATCTGCAAGAGCAGGAGAACTGGGGAAGGGGAAGAAATAGAAGGGATGCCAACAGCATGAGGCAGAAGGCACAAAGATATTTCTGTCCATCAGAAGACAAAAGCACACACACACCGAAGAGACTGGAATAGATTAGTTCAGGAGTTGGTAAGTGACTCAGACTGTTCAATACAGAAGCATTTAGGTAATGAGATTATGGACCAGAAATAATCACAGAGGCTAAAGCTTACAAATCAGTATTAAAAGAGGACTCTCAAGTGGTGGATCCTAGTGATTCAGATACTCTGCTGGCTCAGACAGTATGAAACACATCCAGAGGTGCTGGGATAGCACTGATGCTATAGACACACAGACATCACATATTAAATTGTATGTCACAGTGTACCATCTTCCACTTCTTCCTGGTACCAAACTCACTGGCATTTACTACTCATTGTCTTTTTATATGCGAACAGAAATACAGAAGAGCAACACACCAATACAGCAATACAGATAAGATGCAACTGCTGCTGTGGCAGGAGTTACCACAACATGAATATAATTGACTAACGTGAATAATGCATTTTAAAATGGCTTTAAGACTTGAGAAGTAATTGTCAGTGAGAAATCATCACCAAAGTAGGGTGGCTTTCAGGCAAGTCCCTGATGCTCACGCAGGAGCACCATGCAGCAGGAGCACAAAATACTGTAGCACAGACAAATAATCATGCTTCCATCATATAGGACAACCATCTGAGGGTAGAATTAATAATCTTTGATTGATTAACTGCTCTCTGCTTTGAATATAGAGAGAGACCAGGTGATAGCTTAAGGCAGCTATCTTGTCTGCAGGTGGATAAATCCCACGCTGAGTAACTTGCTTGGGATCACAAAGGAAATCTCTGGTCTGAGTCGTGGTCTCAGGCATCTCCACAGCTGCCTTGTTCTGCCTCTGAACTGTTACAAGTCTCTTTCACGTAACTGACACTACATGAATTTTAAGTAGGAACTTGGCCCATTGTGTGCAAAACAGATAGAAAACAATTCAGGAATAACTATTCTAGCACAAAATGGAAGCCCCATTTAAAATACTGATTAATCTTGCTTCTGTTGAAGAAATATTACTGGGTCTAAAGCCTCTAACTGAGAAAAACAAAGTGACTCCAGGTTTTGGGGAGCATAAATTATGAGAAATAGTGATCAGATGTTGCTTCTATAAATAATAACAGCTCATTAATTCCCTCTTTGCTAATCTACACATATTTAAAAAACTCACCAACCCCTTTACCCCAGAGGAGACTCATCCCACTTCTCATCAGAGCTTCAATTTATTTTAGTAGCAAGATCTCATATTTCTAGGAATTCATTACTTAAAAAAACCTACTACAGTATGTTTATTGGCAGGCTAGAAGATATTATCATAAATAATTGAAACTCAACAACGGTTGTTCAAAGCATTAACTACATTGGCAAGGCATCACACTTGAGTCTTTTTTTTATAAGCGCATCCTTTCATTCATAGCATAATTTCATACCTATGGAGTCATTCCTGAAAAAGATCTACTTAATGCAGAATAGGGGCTTACATGCTGCACTGTTCTGAGTGGTCTGTTGTGCAGACACAAGTTTCACATTTAATTGCCAAGCTTAGTTAGTGAACAAAGGATGCTGTCACCACCCATGCAAGCAAATGGAGAGAGCCTACCATTATTTACATATACAGATACGGAGTCATCCAGTGAAGATCTTGAAACCAAAGTAAGAAAGTTAGTAGTATGGACCCTGATGTTAAGTAAGGCACAACCTGTAGTGCCACTGTTAGCATTCATCAGGCAGAGCTCTTTTATGTGCAGATGATCTGAAGTGTGAAATGCCGCTGGGTACTCAATCAGGAAAACGGGCCTTCCACATGGATGGCAGACAACCATTTCCTTCTAAAGTTGTCCTATGGGATGTACTCAGTGCAGCAGAGCATAACATATCATAAAGGATTATGCCATGGTGTCACTGAACAGATTCTTAAAAAGATTGCAAGGTGTTTTCGTGCCCTACAAAGCCATCTTGAAGGAGGAGAATCACATCAATATGTGGCATGGATGTATTCATGGATCATCCCTAGTCTAACAAGAGACTGACAGCTACCAAATAAGGTTGTTCAGAGGGGGCAGGATTCACCTCACCAAACTTCCTTCACCTGACAGTAATCATCTTATATGGGCTAATTGTCCAGTCTCTATCCATACTGACCAGAGGCACCTCCAGCAGATTATTATTCGCTCTTAATATAGAGATCTAACAGAGGTGAGATCAGGCTCCTACTAGAGGTGCTTATCTCTCTTCACTGAACACAGGGAACCCCAACAGCTGACTGAAACCATATACCTGAAGAACTGAGGGCTGCCAAAATTAAAATAAAGAGCAACCAACTTGTGCTAGGTTATGACAAAGAATAATAAGGTGAGACAGATGATGCCAAACATCTGGTAAAAAAGCTCAAGATTTAAAAAAAAAAACCCAAAAAAACCAAAACACTGGAAGTTAGTCTGAGTTGAGACTACTGTCTATAAAAATACATCAGAACAACTTAGAGCAGAGTGGGCTAACAGCTATTTAAGCAAAGGGTCAACACTGGCCCAAGAGCAGATAAGTATCTACTAACAACACCTAAGTGCATCCTGAGGATCAGAAGAAGTCTTCTAACCATCAAAGGCCTGAGAACAGCCTTTCAGAGTAGTGAGGTGCCCTATTTTTGTAAAGAAGCTGCTCTGCTATGTTGATGTGATGCTTAAAGACATTATCATGAAGCATTTAAAACTGCTTGTGTAACTCTTGTTGAAGTACACGTACATAAATATCAGATAATTATTCTGAACCAGGAAATTACCCGCTCCAACGTGAGAGACTGTGCACGTGTCAAAAAACCCTCCACATTTTATCCTAAGTGTTAGGATAATTTAGCACGGAGGTTTAAAACTGAGCTCTTTTTTGTTTGGCTGCCAAGTTGCAACCCCAGCTACCCTGCATGTCAGTATCCAACTCTGCCTTGTTATCACTGTCACTGAGATCACGAGTTTCTCCTTGTGCCCCAGTGGTTCCATAGAAAAAGCAAGTGATCATGGGCACCGTTTTCACAATGGGCAGCCATGCAGTAGAAGCTAACTTCAGCAATCCATTGCAAATTAGAGATGGGAGGAAAAGGCTACAATAGAGCACTCTGAACTTCAGCTATAATTTTGGTATTGTGGTTTTGATATTTACGTTCATCTTAAAATTACATAGCGACTTTGCAAGGTCAGATATCAGACTGGACTTCAAGCAAGCAAATGTACAACAAACCAAAGGGAGGGATGTGTAACGAAATAACAATGCAACACGCTTTAAGGGAGAGATTTGAAATCCACTGGGTGTCTGGATGGGGGTCTCATTTTTACAGACACTTGGGAAAGCAGTCGTCCTAATTGGTGGTGCTTAGTAACATACCACTATGTGCATTCAGTTCACTCTGGGATACCAATGCTATTCTTTGTAGCTTGGGAAGATTTCTGGAGCTTCTGACACCTTCTGCTACATTATTTGGAAACTCAAAGCTTCCAGAGGATCAAAGTCCCTGGGAACACAGACACATCTGCCTTTCTCACTTCTGTAAATAAAGTATTTTCAATATTGCAACCCTCAGTAAACTTGCTCTTTGTGAATTTTACAGCCACAAAGAGAAGATAGTTACGTTTACAGGACCATGTTTTAAGTTTAAAATGCAAGGCAATGAATGCAAGGCAGATTAAGTAGTGAAGCTACCAACATGACATGATGAATCAGTTTGGTGTAGTAAGGAGGATGCTAACAGCATCATAAAGCCCAAGTATAATAACAAAAACACTTCGGCTGACACAGCTCTGGAAAATACCTTTTTTATGAGTGTACACTTTGCAGGGAAAACGCCTCAAATTTTCACAACCTGGTTGCAGGCATTAAGTAACAATACGCTCTCAGAGAAAAGTTCTGTGATGTATTACAGCATTAGGTCTTGCTGAGGAAGTGCAGCTGTATCATGATTACATGCAAAATTAAACCTGAAAAACTGCATTAGATATATCCATGCCTTTGAATTTCAGATCTTTTTTCTTCCCTACACAAAGAATTGTTTAAATGTTAGGTATAGGAATCTCATTGACAAGCACTCCTGAGTACAAGCTTCATGCCATCCTGGAAAGAAACAATACAATTGCTTCACTTGGACTCATTAAATATACAGTGCATAAACTCTGGCTTTGGAAATCTCAGTGGCAAGAGGCTTATTTCTTTCTTTTTTTTTTCCCTCTCCATCTCCTGAGGATTACTGAAATCTCTGCATTACCACTGAATAATGACAATGTTCTGCAGCCTCGAGCTGTGACTAAGGATTTGGTCACAGATGTTACAAGGTAGGGAACCTAGTGGCTGCCACTGCAAAAAAATGCATTAGAATAAAAGTTATTTCCTTTCTAAACAATTAAACACCTAACCTTGTTTACCACATGTACTACTCGCGGTGTGTACTCAGAAAAATCTGGCTATGAAAGACAACCTGCTGGTTTTGTGATGATCGAAAAAAAGCCCTCACAGGTTGAATGAGGCTCTGTTATAACTTCTTGCTCTGTAACTCCAGCCAGCCACTGCTTCTCAGACTGCTCTGCCTGCCTCACTTACTTGAAAGTGTTCACTTGCACTTATATCTGCTGTTACTCTTAAATATTAGTCCTTTTAGTGCTCTACGGATATTCCCATTGAGTTCAGTGCAGGGTCAGGTCTAAAGGCTGTGAGTGCATGAATCTGGTTTTTGGTGATGCATGCAGTTCCTCGCTTCCTCCTCCTCATATCCATGGCTGCTCCCACAGCATCCTTTCAATTGTACCAGCCCTCCTGGGAATCAGATAGGGGAAGTGATCCAGCTAAACTCCAAGTCAATTTTCAGGTGCAGCAGTTCCTAATGCAGGTCACTTGTGGCACGATGGTGGGGATGGGAGAGCAGGATGCTTCCCTGGCACCCCAGCATCTGGTTATGCTGGCTTAAATTGACCGGGACATCAGGTACAAGTTTTCAGGACTGTCACTGTTGTGATATTATGAACATGGTTCTCAAGCCCGACCTCCAGGGGCTCTTTTGTGCCCGGCTCCAGCCAAACACAGTTACTGACCATGCTCACAGAACACAGGCAAACATTAAAACTTGCAGAAGTTACCATGTGAGATAAGATTTTCTGGACTGTGGATCTTCTTACATAGTAAAATGCCTCATCATGACGTGGTGATACATATGGTTGCTCTCCCTTGTTAGGAGCACAGGCATCCTCACACAACTGCTCCTTGCAAAACTAAACTCTTATGCTTGCCATTTATTGCACTGGCCCTTCAAGCAATAAATGGCTTGAATAAAAAAACAGAACATGAAACTACTAGATGCCCATAATCATTTTCTGAAGCATTACAAAGTGTACTAGGAAACAAAGGTATGGCCTGAGGTACTTACTTCTTGAAGAAGATAGAAAATAATGAAACACGCTCTAATCTGGAGCATACAGGTATAAAAAAAAAAGCAGGTGACATTGCTGATCAGTGCAAAGACATGGATAGAAATTATGTCAAAGAGAAGCTGCCTTTCAACACCTTAGGAAAGACATAGGAAAAACAGCAGAAGTAGAGCATTAAGTGGATGAGCAACAGAGAAAATAGTAAAAAGGAATGAGGATTGGTGAGCAAATGGGGTGCCAATGCTTCCAGACTAAATGTCTCCCAGAAGGTTGATGGAACTGAGTTGAAATACCAGTTAGTTTCTCATCTTGTTCTGTGATCCCAACTACAAATACTGCAGAAACAGAGATCTAAAGAAACAGGTGAGTATTCGAGGAAGGACTTCAGAGTCAGTCTTGGTCAGTAAAGAAAAAGCTGAGATCCTGAGGTACGAATGGCTTTGCAGCATGCCAGCGATACAACTACAGGCACTTCGATGACAGAACACAATTTCCATTATGAGTCTTGGGGCTTATCCTTACTGCCAGTAGCTACATAATGTTTAAACATGGCCAAAATTCCATAAACATATTCTGATTTTTTTGGCTTTATCAGGAGAATGTTACAGTGCTGTGAGGAGGTCCACTTGCTCAAGAAGAGAAGAGGTAGGCACCTGGGTAAAAAAGTTGTTTGTAGTGTGGAAACTTGAAACAAACTTGATAGCAGAAGTACTCCAAACCAACGGAGCAAGACCAAAACATCAGCACAAGTTCTTCAACAGGATAGGGATAATTCACAGAACAACGTTTTGCCCCACAAGGAGCATCAAAATGTCATTTTCAGTGATGTCATTCTTCAGTTTTATCTAATTCTTCAGGCTGTTTCTCCTGGAGTTATTATTCCTTATGATCAAGATTAAGCTTTTCATTTGGGTAGATGGGTAATTAAGCCCCTGAACTAGTCTGGACTATAAAATTTCTCAGAGTGAAACCAAATTCTTTCCTTTTCTCTCAAAACATGGACTGAAGCATCCAAAACCTGATCGTCTCTTCCCTGTAGATCCAAAGAGCCAGCTGGCCAACAAGGCTGTCCTGTGAGTGGTCAACAGGGTATCTAGGCTTCATTCGCTTTCTAATTCTTCCCTTCATCTCTGTGCCTATCAGTCTGCTTCTCTGGAAGATATGAGAAGCACAAAGCCATGCTCATGGCCATGGATTTTTTATTTCTTCATATTTATTGGGCCTTGAAAATGGTTAGTTTTACAGCCTAGCCAGCCCATCCTCTGCCTTCAGGACAAACACAAGGGGACGGTGCTTTTGGTGGAGCTGTCAGGAGCTCAAACCCCATGCCCTGCAGGTGGGTCTTTCACTTGCACGTGACCCTGCTGCAGCCAGCCTGCCGTGCCACAGCACCCATCCACTTGTTCCTTCAGTAACCCAACAGTCTCCTCACCCCAACTACTCAGAGGTGGGTTTCTCAGAAAAATCTTAGCAGCTGGGTAAACTACAAGAATCATAGAGGAGTCAGGCAAAGCCATGTAGGCCAGGAAAATGTAAGAGCTCCCTCAAAAGCAACCCATAAGAGTAGAAAAAAAACCCCAAAAAACTGATAACCTGCAAAAAAACTGCAGGAAGAGTGCACCCCTTCACCAAGTAGTTTGCACAAGCTCCTTCAACAGTGGGCAGCATGTATGATTGTGAATCTGGGCTGAAATATTGTTATTACTGGAGTGAGTGAGTGATGCAGCACTGGTTTGTTAATAATAGCACCAAAAGAATGTGGCCAAGAAGAAGAGAGAAGCTTTAATGTTCAAAAAAAAATTAAAATTTCTTATAAATTATTAAAAAAGCAAGTTTTGAAAGCAGTTTTTTCTGTCTTTCCCTCTGGGAGCTGCCTTTCTTTTTGCCAGTGGGTAACTGAGTGTTATGATAAGGATTAAGGCAGTGTAGATGCAAATCATATTAGAAACCACTGAAAAATAAGGCTGGTTCATCATTGTCTTAAGGTAGTGTTCAAAGCATTTTTCCAATGTTCTGATCAAAATTAAAAGATTTTAGCCTACTGTAAATTTAATGAAAATGTTTGGTTCTCTAAATGACAAACTAAGCACGCTTAGCAGTATTAGTGGCTCAAACTCTCAAGACTGATTTAAGGCATGTTATTCATCAAAAAAGGTATCATAATAATAAAAACGAAAGGAAATTGTTACCTTTGTGGACACACGGTACAGATACTTTCAGTGATAAAAATATCAATAAACTCTTAATTTAATATTTTATTTCCATTGAGCCTAGTAACACTGTAGTCATGTCATGCCTATGAAGAGTTATGATACACAGAAGTTTGAGGGAAAACCACACACATGGGTCAAATAAACTTCATTGTACAGAGAAGTGAGGTTGTGCCTATGCACCTCAGAAAGCAGGCAGGTGCATATCCAGATTTCAGTTACACAAGGCATGAACCTGAAGAAATCCCACAGGAATCAATGGCATTGTCCCAGCAGTAAACAGGTGTGTGAGAGTATAATTCAAGTTGACACCCGTACACAGACTCCAGTCACTCTATCACTGTTTACAGTATCAAAAAGGATGTATTAAATAAAGTAGTGTGATGAAGAATATCTTTATTCTGTCGAAAACCCTGCCTTAGAGAGGAAGCTGAAAGCACTCTTGAATTTTAATCAGCAATAACTTAATAAAAGGTTCTCTCTGGCAACAGTTGAAAAGGTTGAAGAAGACATTCACACAAAAATGCCTCAAATCCCAGAAACTTGACAAGACTGGGTTATGAATCTGAATAGAATGTTTAAAGCAACTGGCAACCCTATAATTTATTTCACCTGTCCTTTTCATACTCCCAGGGAGAATCTGCCATACATGTGAGAACTAAGCTACGTCATTAGATGCCTGTTATCACACCAACGCTTGTGAATAGCTACAAAAAAAGTCCATTCCTTTTAATTGCCAGGTGTCAAGCAAACTCATTACAGTGCATAGAAAGCGCTCTGTGCAACCAACCAACCTAGAGAGACTTATATTTGTGGCTGCTGTCTATACAGTCACAATTAAATAAAAGCAGATGGAGGATGCACTGAATAATTATGATTGCAATATAAATAAAATGCTGGATAAGTAATTTCAGAAGTATAATTTAAGCATCTTACATAAATAAAAAGTATTGGCATCTTCTGTGATATGTTTGCACACTGAGGTAGTTCAGAAAATTAAAATAATCAAGGAAACAATAAAGTGAAGTATTAAACTAAAAACATCAAATATGACACATGCATAATAGGCAACAGGTATGAAGTTATTCTTACTCACTCTTCCCACATGCAAATGCAAATTCTCTCTGTGTCCTCTGCTAACCACATGTGCCAATTAATCTTGCAATCACACTATCACAAAACTCCGGTGTTCGGCACTTAATGCCTTATCTCACAGCACTTACAGGAGCTGCCCCATTTCTTCACAGGCACAACTTATAGAGACCCCAGCACTGGAACATGCCAGAAGATCAATTTAGCTGTGCAAGATCTTGCCTGACAGGTTCAGCTATACGGTTTTCCTGAAACTTTTGCAGTGAGGTGTATCAATGCCTTGGTTCTACTTCTGGTATCAGAGGTAGACTCCAAGTCACCATGCAGCACAGTGTATCAAGGACAGTATCCCACTTCTACAAACAGTAACATTTCCATTGTATTTCCAAGAACTGCTGTTCCCCATCAGGTGCCCCAGATGCAGAGACTAAGCAACGGCAATCAATTGTGCTGAAATACTCCTCACATAAGAAACTCTCAGGTGGTGCAGGGATCATCAGCCTGGCTGTGGGCACCTGCGTTTTCCTGGTGCCCCCTAAAATGCTGTGAGGGGAAAAGTTTGCTTCTCTTTGTACTAGCAGGGAGCTATGAGTATGTATTTCAATTAGATTGTTCAGCCTTGGCTGAGGTCCCCAGCTGAGCATGCCTTCTGAAATCAGAAGATATGAAAGAAAGAGCAACTTCTCAGATTCCTACAGCGTGAAGGCTAAAAATGCAAGAAGGAGGGGGTGGTGGGGGTGGTGTGCAATGTTTTGTATCCACACTCATCTAACATAGGTATATCCCAAAAGTAGTTGAGAACATGCAGGGTTTGAAGTAGGTGCCGTGCCAACCTAAAAAGGATGTTCAGTCTACCACTGGTCTTAGACGTTTCCTTCATTGTGAACATGATGTCGCGTAGCCTGCTGCAAAGTACTGTTTGTTCAGTGCCATGTAATCTGCAGAGCTATTAATTGCTCATGTGAAAAGATCCAGTTAGAAAGTGTGGTGAAACATCCTAATAACTCTTTTGAAAGAATATATAATCCACATTCATTAATCTCTTAAATACATATTTGCACAACAGATTAAAAGTGCAGGAATTATGTATTTTGCATATACAAAAGATGACCACATAATGGCTCCACGAGATCTTTGAACTAAAATTCTCTTTCTGATTTCTGTGGCAGATCTATTCCCTGCTTGTTTGTTTGTTGTTTTTCTGGCTAGAAGCATGCAGGATTATTGCTCTCTGGATGCACAGAGAACAGAATGTCCTTAACAAAACTTAAACACAACAAAGCAGCTCTAACCTACAACTCTATTAATGGAAAACTTCACATTTTTTACAATGGTCTTTCAATGGGTTTCAGCCTGTGAACCAAGATCATAGGAAGTGTCACGGAACTTTGTGAGTGGTCCACGAAAGGCAACTAAGAACAGCAAGCTCAGCCATGCCTTTCAGCAGTCTGGGGAGTCAACCAGTCAGGAAAGGCTGAAAACCAGTCATCTAAACAAACATATATAATCTTTGCACATAAAAGAAGCTATGACCTCTTTTGAACCATGGGATACATTTATTATTACAAGAAGAGCTTCACAAAGAAAAGAAAATTAGCTGTGTCTTTCAGTTAGGACATGCCTTCTGCACAACTAGACTAAAAAAAGCCATTTAATTATGGCAGCAAGGAGCTCAACAAAGTAAATTGCCTTGAGAAACAGCGTGTTAGCTTGTGACCAACACTGTTTGCACAGTCAGCCATCAGCTCAGGCCGTATACAGTATAAATTTCTGTCTGCCTTAAAAATGCCAGGCAGATAATCCTATAGTCATAACTTAGTGTAAGGAAGAGGCACATTATTACACCTGTATATTTTAGTAGCGTTTCCATGACAGCTGGTTCAGTTGCTACACATGAACGTAAGACTTGGAAGGCCTTTACTCGATACTTCTTTAAATATAAGTTTTATATGTAACTTTTAATAAGTTTCTATCCTCCTATCTGTAAAATGGAAATAATATTCCTTGCATCATCCAGTGCTAAGAGACACCATGAAGATAAAGATTTTATGAAAAGTACTTTTAAAACTTAGAATATTGAATTCTGTCAATCAACTTTGCCAGAGTTGACGTCAAATTTTGTACTCAAATAGCGAAGGAAAAAAACAACAAACCAATTACACAGCTTTAAGCTCCCTCAGATCTTCCTTTTCTGCCATCCTGTTTTGCCCTCATTATCCATCTCAAAGACTGATTAGCTTTGTTAAAAGATGCACCTGCCTTCTCACTTTTACTTCTGAGTAGATGGAGACAGGCTGCAATGAAAAGTCTGATTGCAACTTGTTAATTCACATATAAACCTATTCAGACAGTAGGCATGTGTCAAATTTTGCTTTCTGTTCTCATTTATGCACTGTTCAAGATCCCTGAAAACCATGCCACTTATCCCTCTGGTTTACAGTAGTCCCACTCTATTTTCAAAGTGAAGTTGAATTCTTGATCTGGAAGCAGCACCTCTCACCATCTGTTTGCAAATGTCATTGTATCTTCAGAGGTTAAGAAAAATCTCTGATATTTTAAAGAGCATCTGAGCGGTCTGGATTTAAATTGGAACAATCACTACCATGATGACTAAGGAATGCTTGCAGGATATGGCATAAAGTACTTCAAAGAGCATTCTGGGAAGAGAGGAGAAAAATGTGAAAAGGCATCAAAGAGATTTCACAGAAGAGACGTGAGTGGTTTCCAGACATAAGATCAAATCCCAGTTGCTGCGTCAATGGATCAGTACGTAGGCCACCATGTACAGAATTCAGAAGTTGAGGCAAGTAGCAGGGCCTGTTATAGTCTTTCCAAAACCTAAATTAAGACAACTTTCATAACAAGTAAGCAGAAAATTATAAAAAGTTAAGGGAAAGAAACCAATATTGTCCAACTCCTCTTCCACCCTTAACTTTACGTCTTCTCTAGCTACTTGACTTTAGAGTTTGGAGTGGCAGCTGATTCTATGCAGATCCTCTTTATTTACTTTTGCCCTCTTCCCTGCGTGGCTTCTCATAAACTGAAAATATGCCAAAAGATTTGCAGTTTCAAAACTGATTTAACAATTAGGTTATGCTCCCTCTCCACCTAAAAATGCCGTCAGCTCCACCACACCTAGAAGGGCTACACTGCTCTTCTGCTGGGGAACATAGAAACTCACGTACAGATACATACTACAGTCCATCATATCTTTCTACAGAGTGTAGATGTTACTAAACCAAAACTGTTGCTTATCTCTCATTTAGAGTTTTATTTTACAGAACAAATAAAAAGCATAATTTCCTAAAAGGCATGGTATTTGATCTGATGCTTTTAAATCTGAATCCTAACAGCTTTCATTGAGGCTGAATTAACAGTTTTCTGAAATGCGTAAAGACTCACTGACCTACTTAAAAAAAAAGATAAACAAACAAACAAAAAAAAACCTCTCCATGACAAATTCATTCCACTTTCTTATTTTTACTACAAAGACAGACAGGCATACAGCCTAAAATCACAACCAAGTATAAATTTTGACTGTTCTCAGGAGGGTCATTGAAATGAAAGTATTTTCTTGCTGAGCTTCATTGCCTGAAAAACATCTTGACTGGATACATTTAAAAATGCTGTTTATCTGAACTGTTTCAAAAGATTAGTTTGCATATTTTATATGATGCTATTCCACAAGTAAGAAGATTTCCAAATGACTTATTACAGGACATAAAACTCAGCAGAGTCCTGAGTCATTTAAGCTGGTACCTTAGTTAGAAAATGCCAGCTACACCATTGCATACCACCTCAGAGTCAGTGGATGGCAGATCCTCTTCCAAAATCCGAGTTAGATTCTGTCTTTCAGGTTATTTCTCAGTGGTTTACATTTTCACTGTCACCAGCATGTCAGTAAGACTCATATCTTATGAGCTCTGATTAATTCTGCCTTGATACTACTGAAATGCCAAGTATAAACTTTAACTTGGGTTCAGAAATGTTCATCAGTTTTGAAATATCCATAGACCCGTATATCAAGACCCATAAATACTCAGAGACACTTGTTATGATCCATATGGCATTAACAGCCTTGTTTCTTTCCAGCTGAGGACCCACCAAGTTAGTTATTCATCAGCACTGATAATGAAATATATCATCTTCCAACAAAAGGACATAGTCTTGTGTTAAAGTCTTCTAAGATACAAAATATGAATATATAACTCTTCTAGGACTTCCACTTATTTGCATTCTCAAGTAATCTTTTAATCGGTCACTCTTTCAGAGCTGGAACTTGTCACATCGGTAAAACATTTCTGTAAATACTGATGTCTAAACTAATCCTGTGTATCAGATATCTGCATTATTAGATTGCAGTCATAATATGATTGTTGTGGTTTAAACTTCTACCATTTCACAATGTATAAAATTTATAGGAATCTCCAGACTTCAGCATATAATGTAATCATTAACTATGTGAAAAGTAAGAAACTTCCCCTAGAGTAATTTAATTACTGAACAGTTTGCTATATTAGGTCTGCTACTTACACTGGAGCATTTTGTGCTGGAAACACCAGGGAAAGATCTTGAACTTCATGCCCTCATAAACCAAAGAATAGACTATATTCTTACATTCAGCTTAGTAAGAAAAAAAGCTCACAGAAAGTATTAGTTATGCCTTCATCCATTAACTAAGGTACTCGGCCAATATGGAAAAAAAAAAGTAAGATTTCAGTCCGTACCCAGAGGTCCATGCACGAAACTGTGCTCTGAAAAGATGTTTTCCATCCCCAGAAGAAAGGATGAGTCCACCTTTTCCAGGAATTTTTGAGCCAGTTTTAGCTCCATGCTAATTCGCATCAGCTATGTACCCAACTCACTGTTTGGAAGTGGCACCTGGAGCACATAGCGTTTGCAGCAGTCATTGACCTCCAGAGACATGGGGAATTTCGGAAACACTGTTAACAAGATGCTCTTGGTTTTTTTTGGCACAACTAAGCATCCTCCTTCCCAGTAAACTCAAGCCACTGTCCAAGATGGAAACTACGGCCAGTCTGTTCACCAAAAAGATGTTACAGATGTGTACACATAGGGCTGACCGGTCCCATTCCACCGTAATCCTCCAAGGAAGAGAGGCTCCTTGAGAAAAATCTTCAGGGGGTCTCCTCCAGCTAGTAGCTACAGAGCACAAAGATTCCTCCAAGGAAGGAGGTGGCGAAATTCCCATAACCTCCAGCTTTCCTGATGTGTGTATTTGGAAATATTTTGTCTACAAAGGAACTATGGAGACCTTAGGGTAGAGGAAAGTAAGATACTCCATTAGTTAAACTGAAAGGACCTAAACTAATACCTTCTACAGGGCATTAGGAAAAGTTTCATCAATCAGAAGGTTCATTCTGAAAATGATTTATGGTCTCTTAAGCCTGGCTGGTCTTGGCTTGTAGTGAGGCGCAGATCTGTCAGCCTCTGAGCTACCCCTGAAAGCAGAGCTAACTTTTGAGAACTTTTAAGCTTCACTTTCAATTAATTTTTAAAAAGGTACTTCTTAAAATTTTACTGAGAAACCATAACACATTATCTTTGAATGCTCTGATTATCCCAGCAGACTGAAACAGGGACAGCTTTTTACAAGGGCTGGCTCTCTGCAAATAAAGGCCTTTTGGAGCACACCTCAAAACCACTTATACCTACAAAAAGCCTCTTACACTTGCGCAAATCTGCCCAGCACCTGCCTTAGGCATAGACTTGAGAAAATACCTCTCTGCACTGGGAAGGAATTAGCAGTGATGTCGAGAGATGCCAGGTCCATTCTGGGGTGCTCACATTCCCTCACCCCACCTACTAGGTATTGAATATTGGGTACTAGAAGGAAAAGAACCACATCTGCTCCCTGCATTCCTGCACTCATATATGCACACACATGCTCACATTCTCCTAACAAACCAGCCTCCTTATCTACCTTTGAAAAGAAAACGCACATAGACCTGCTAAGCAGCCTGGGTTTCAGAAGTTTGTCTTATAACTTTGGGTTGTCAATCCAGCAGCAGTCCACTTTTAAAATAAAGCTGTGATTAGCCTGAAGGAAATTAAACTTGTCTCTCACAGCAAGCTCTTTAACTGCACTTTTGACAGTTTTCGATAATACCACCACAGAAGGAAGGCAAGCAGCTCCTTTTTGTTATCATTGCATGCAAAAAACACTTGCAAGCTGAC
The DNA here is from genome assembly GCF_032191515.1 of Phaenicophaeus curvirostris. Lineage (NCBI taxonomy): Eukaryota > Metazoa > Chordata > Aves > Cuculiformes > Cuculidae > Phaenicophaeus > Phaenicophaeus curvirostris. The sequence goes on along the minus strand of NC_091392.1, from coordinate 181,775,443 downwards.
CTGGCTTCCCATATATTAGTTTTCTACATAGATTTGCAACGGTGTCTGAATCGTCTTCCCCAACCTCTCTGCCAGATTATTATGGTACAAGTGCTTCGTGAAAAAAGTACAATTGATTGAAATTACACTAGAGTCAAATGTTTATAAAAAGGTGTCACAGAGGGAATGAAAACTAACTGCTGTGAAATTTAATGAAACCCACTGTGTGCCAAGGGCATAGGCAGCCAAATTGAATTTTAAAAGGAGCCAAGCAGGGAAGCTTGTAATCAGACTAGCCACTATGTTAGATGAGATAAGCAGAATGACTTTTCTCTATCATGAGATCAAAACAGACTGCAATTCTTATGCATGAGATGAAAAGTTACAATATTTATCCTCCCAGCTTCCTGTGTTCTTAGCACCGGATCTCCGGCTTAGTGGCCTGAAATGGAAATTGCCGTCTCCAGCAGTGTAAGGCTTGTCCCAGCCCTCGCAGGTCACCGAACTCTTTCCTGACACAGTTTTTATTGCAAATTGTTATGAAAAAGAGGAGCAAGCTAAACAGAGTTGTGAATGGCTCAGCATAAACTGTCTTTAGCCATGATGTCCCTTTCCACAGCCTGCAGAATGAATTCAAGTTGAATTCAAGTCAACGGAGGAGACCAGGAAATAAAAGGTAATAGCAGAAGCAATGAACTCTAGCCAACAGATGGCTCCGGGCTTGCAAGGAGAACAGTTTCCAAACCATCGCTCCACTGTAGCCTGCTAAGAAATACTTTTATTACTTAATTATTGTAACAGTGTTATTTTGAAACAGTGGTAAGAAAAGTGTGATCCACAGAGTGGTGATTAGATTCATTATCAGAGTAGTCCCTCGAACTCTGGTAGCACAAGGGACAATAAAGCTGTGCAGCTTATCTTATTTGTTGGAAATACTTTCAACTACATTCATTATTTCGGTGGCTTAGAGAGTTATCAGCAGTTTGGGAGGCAGATGAGAAGGGCACATTGGTATTTGCCTTGGCCCCAGGCCACACTGAGAGGATCAGGGTCTGTATCTTTGCCTCGATGACGGGTATCATCATCGCAACCTGTGTGAACTTGCAGCCTGGACCAAATGGCAGGATTCCGCTCTCTCTGGTCAGCTAGTAACCCAAGAATACTTTCCAGAAAGAAAGTTTCTGATTAGAGCGATTTCTATCACTGAACAAAGTTCTCTAAAGCCAGCCATTTGGTTTCTTGTAAAAGAACTTCTCATAAAAATGTCCTGACTTTTAAAACAACCTCCTCATTTTGCAGAATGTGCCTGTAATGGTTTGGGGGGTTATCTCAGCTGTAAAGAGCTTTATCCCATTATTTAGTGTCATTCTTCACGTTTTCACTGCGGTGGGGAAAAAAAGGACTTGAAAACTAACAGAATTCCTTGAAATCTAAAACACGCTACAGCACAGAAGTCTTAAGTTTTGTATTTTTCTACATGTAACTTATACAACATCTGAAAGACTCTGTGAGTCAGCAGTAGCTGAGTATACATATGTCCACGCGTACAGCAAATGGAGCTTTACAAGGGGGTGAAGTTCCTCTGTCCTTGCAGTCCCCTCCTGTCCCCCTCCACCCGCTTTCTTACCTGCACAGCACCATTCTTTCCTTGGCTGTCTTTGCCTGCTTTAACCTTAGACTCTGGCTGCTCCCACCTCTGCTCATACCTTTCTGAGGATGTAGTTGAACTAAAAGAGCTTTTAGAGGGGTGTAGGTTATTTGAAAATGGTGCTCTACCTATGTAAGTAACACATTTGTCCTTTGTTACTAACAAAACATTTAGAAATCTTCTTTTACATACTCCTCTACAAAGCACACAAGAAATTAGCCAGCATCAGTACTTATAATATAGAAATTAATTAAACTCAAAGCACCCCGAGTTTCCTGGTCTGACTTCATTTCAGTTAGGACTTTTTGGAAAAGAAACTGTCTCTGTCGCTCTTCCCCCAGAAATTTGCAGGATGGATTTCTATAGGGTTTCCTACAACCATAACAGAAGCAACACTGTATAACTGAGGATGTCTGTACAAATTTTCCAGACAGTTGTGCTAACCTTCAAATGACATTTAAATCTCGTAGTCATGCAGCAGCACCTATGCTGAGTCAGATCAAAATTTGAAATGAAGTACTCTCACACATACATTCATAAAGGTTCCTCAACATCATAACACCCCAGTTTCCATGGATTCCCCAAAATATCTACTTTTTAGTGTCTTGGTAATCCTTCCCAGTAACTGGCATTCAGCTGTATTATACTTGACTTGAATTGCTTGGGATGCTCTGAATATCATGCACATACTGATAAAATAAAAAAAATAAGTATTCATAAGTAGGCTTTCAGTAAGCTGCAGGCTCAGACAAAAGCCTGAACTTGTGAAGAAGTCAGGCAGTGCACTCCTCAGAAGCTGTAAGATTATTTCTTATACTCCACTAAGTTAGAGAGTTTCATATCCTTTCACAGGGTGCTGTATTGCAGAAGCAGCTTTTGTTATTCCAGACTGATCATTCATGGCTTTATCTCAAATCCTTTCTCCTCAATGCAAGGAACAAACTCCGTATCCTTTCACATTTATTAGAAAACCTTTCTTCTCAAATCAACAATACCACTTTATATTACAAAGGCATCTTTATTGGGAGACAATGCAAGACAACTGAGCTGTCAGATTGCAAAGGAAAGGGCCAAATCTTTACGTTGCTACAGAAACGATACGGTGTTGATCACAACTCCGCATTTTCTGCCTTATTCTCTGGGGAGCCATTTGGATCATGTTACAAGATAAAAACAACACTGATTTGTAAGAGATAATTGCTCAGGTTTTATTTGTTTAACATTTTCTTTATATTCCTGCAAACGGCTGACAAGTTTACTAAAAAGTTTGCTAGCCCAATAAAAAATTTTACCTGCAAATCAGTCTTAAATAGTCAGTTCTCATGAAAGACTGGGGTATATCAGGCTTATGCAGGAAAGGGTGGACTCAGCCCATGGTACAACCCTCTCAAGAAACAGTTACGTTCTAAGGCATTAGTCCTGCTGCAATTAATGTTCTGTACCTGAGGAATTAGATAGGATCTGGCATCCCATGAAGGTCTCTGTGGTGCTGCGTGGCAGCAACCTTCTTCAAAACCCACTAGCCTCAAGAAGTAGCAACAGCACTGAGCTCCAGATCCTGCCCTCCTCTGGGTCCCACGGTGGAATACTGGCTGTTGATTTCAGCAAATCAGGCTCTAGGGAAAAGCCAGTCTGGAGGGAAAAATGTCTGCCTCTCCTCTCAGATGTACCTGTGACATCAGGGGACTGACAGTGGAAAAAACAATGTAAATGAGATCTAATCAAGCCTAGTGAATCAGCCTTATCATCACCATTGTCAGGTTGCATTGACCGTGCCGTTTTTTTCATGCCTGAGAACATAGAGGACAGATACCAGAAGGGATTTGTCAAATGCAATATTGCTCCTCTGACGTCTTGTGGTAGCAGAGTCATCCCAAGACAAAGGAGAGGATGTCCTTCTTGGTCCTCTGTGACTTAAGGCCATCTCCACATGGTTTGAATGCCACTTAGGACTTTGCACTTGAGCAACATAAAAAGCTTAACATTGCAGAAGTCATAGAATCATAGAATCATAGAATAACCAGGTTGGAAGAGACCCACCAGATCATCGAGTCCAACCATTCCTATCAAACACTAAACCATGCCCCTCAGCACCTCGTCCACCCGTGCCTTAAACACCTCCAGGGAAGGTGACTCAACCACCTCCCTGGGCAGCCTGTTCCAGTGCCCAATGACCCTTTCTGTGAAGTCAACAAGGGCACTCCACAGAGCAAGGGAAATGATTGAGCAGGGAGTCAGCCAATATAATGGCCATGCAAGACATGTGGCTGTGGGTGGAGTTTTGGTTGTACAATATATCCCATGTTTCTTAAATACAGTACGTTCCTTCCTAACTGTTCACTGTGTGGAAAGAATACATTAGCTGCCTTTAAGTTCTGTATCTGACTTCATTGAAATGATGAAGGAGGCAAAAACTGTCTTACTGTACTTCATAAAGCCAAAGTTTAAAAAAGAGCTTGAAAGGTAAAAAAGTGTATTGGAGAAGTAAAAGGATATGAGCAAGGAAAGGGAAAAAGCAGATTGAATATGGTGAAAAAATTCCAAGTGGTGTGCCTAGTAAGCTGAGTTTCCTGAGAGAAATGAGGAAAAAAATACATTACACAGACATTTAACACCAGACTGGACAAAATCCTGGAAAATACACCATTGGGAACAACCCTGTCCTGCCTGTACGGCATATGACCTCATTCACACTGGAAAATATTTAAACATTTGATGCCTAAATGAAGTTCCCAGTGGTATTCAAATATCTCATAGAGCTCAGGAAGCTCTATAGACATTTCAATGCAGAAACAAATTTTCTAACTCCAACCCAGATTCTGCTCTGATCAACAAAAATGCAGAGGATCTGAAGTAACTCTGAATTTACTTTGTCTCTACTCCAGCAAAATAGATTATTTGCTCCCCTGCCTCACATTTTCTGAAGTTTCATTAGGTTATACAAGCAAAGCCTTTTGAAATTACAAGCATCACAGAAATGCTGAGCATCATTGTTCCTTTCTAATAAAGGAAGGGAAAAAAATCAAGACGTTTGAGCTTCATTCTACAGATACATAAAACAGCACTCCAGGACTTCTTTAGATCAAAAATTCTGTTCTTAATGCGAAATTCTTAATGCCCAACACAGCTGCAGCTATATTCAAAACATGACTTTTAAATTCAACATCAATATGAAAACAAAGAGAAGTAAAAAGTTTCTTCTTTCAGCAGCATCTTTTATTTTTTCTAATACATCAGCATTTCCATGTTAAACGTGCTTCCAGAGCACCTAAAATCTGACTTGTAGAATTCGCTCCAGGCTGAAAATCTACATTTTTTTTTTTCCACTGTATTTAGCCAAAATTTATATTAGGAGCAAATCTAATTAAAAGAAACATAAAACCAAAACCAAATCACAACAAAACTGAATGTATGTTTGAAAGCACAATTTGGTATAAACAAGATAATTCACTGAGGTAACTCTTCAAGAAGAAACTCAGCCTCAGAAACACACTCATTTTAGGCTAATGTCACAACCAAATAATCTTACCTCCAGGATAGAAATATGGATGTTATTTGTGCTGTCACTGACTCCAAAGGACACAAAAATTTGCAGCCCACACGGGCCCTGCTGATTTATTAGTAAGATTTTGAAACACCCCAAGAGTCAAGATATCTGAAGTGGTCAGGGACAGAAAGAAAAAAGACAAAGACAATAAAGTATGAAGACTACTCTCCGTGTAATTTGTCTTCTTCAAGTTGCATCTACACTATACCAACAGCATTACAACTCTATGCTTGCTTCACGTTGCTCATGACCTTGCATGCAGAGATAGCCTCCTCAGAGCTACTGATTCTGCACTTTATGACCAATAACATTTATTACTGCTCCTTCCTCCCTAACATGCTTCATTAAAATGGTTGGTGCTAGCTTATATAGCAAATCTTTGCTAACTCAAGTCTTCTCCAGCAGAACTCCTTAGGCAACAACCACACAAAAACCTGTGCTGTTAGATCTGTTGGGGCAACCACCTTTAGCTGGGCTGCAGTGGGAACTTCTGTGAGCAAGGTGAAGGCAACCATGGGAAACGGGATCCTCTCGTAAGAATATGCAGAACCCAAGTCTGCACCTTTTCTAACGTATTTCAGATAAGCACTATTATTCCCCTCCAGTCAGATTTGGTAGCCCATGCATAGAGAAAAGATTAAAGCAATACAGGCTGCATCTGATCAAGGCAATAGGAATCTAAATAATATAAATTATAAACTGAGAGTGACAGAGAACATATATTGCATCAGCTGAGGTTCAGTCCTGAATTTGTCTTGTATTTTAACTCCTGTTTGAATACAACAGAGAGAGATGGCTAATGCTCAGTAAAACATACGCTACAAAATCTGTTAAGTTAACATCACTGTCAAAATTACCTTCTTCTAATCATCTTCTCAAACAATAACATTTTCCTGCCTTACCTACTCCAAACTCATACCCAAGCATTTGAGTCTGCACCGTACCACAGTATGTAAAGGTACTTTGTAGGGCTGGGAAGTAGAACATCACCACTAGCAGTCACAGGATGCAATTCAGCAGGTCAAAGTAAAGCCAAAAAGGGATGAAGCTGGAAAACTATACGCTGCAGTTAATGTTTTGGTGGATGCCTACAGAAAACTGGAGAGACTACTGGTGTGAAACACAGCATCTATGAAGCACTTCTATAGAGATTGTTCTAGTAAAGAAATCACAACATAGCGCAGCTTAAATGGATTAAAAATAAGGTAACTGTTGGACCTTCAAAAAACAATGACAATCAGGAAACTAATTTTACAATTACACATTCTTGGTGCTACAATTTTAATATTTGTATTAATAATCTGAAAGAAAAGCAGTCAAGGTAATTCACTGCTGGAACAGCTTATGAAGATCCTACTTTTCTGAAAGTAATTCAATTAAGATTAGAATTTGGGGTTTTTTTCCTCAGAGATATATTCTTGTTCAAACCAAAATTATATGAAGGCTGTTCTACACAATCCATGCTACAGCAGACTTCAAACTACATAGTCACAGTGTTCTCTGCTGACTTTATTATTGCTGAATATACGAGCCTGTGACACGGCATGCAATCACTCACTAGCAACATTTAACAGTGCCGTATTCCTTGTTTGCTCTTCCTCGTTACCTCCCAGTGAGGCATCTGCTCCTTTCATATGCCCCTCTTGCAGTGCCTTTATATGTGCATGTATACACTAGATTAATACCCAGCACACAGCTTGTCTTTGTATAGAATGAGGTTTGCCTTGTCACATGTCTACATGACCACAGCAAAGTCACTGAAGCTTTGCATCTGACAAGAGGAAAGAGAGAGGAAGATGTGGCAAAACAGACCTGAGCAGCTAACTTGAAGCTGAAGAACAGAGCTTGCTGCTTGCTGTTTGACAGAAGCAGACGCCCCACCCCAGCCTCTCTGAGTAAGTTACCCTTCTGAAAAATACATTAAGCTATACAAGATGAAAGAAACAAAAGATGATTTTTACATGTTATTATGCCTGGTTTTTTTTCCAGGTACAAATTTCAAGGGGAGTTGAGAAGAATATGTATAGATGGGGGAAATGGACAAGACAAGCCTGGGAGAACTGCAAGAGAGTCTAAGGTAAATATTTCCTTCCTGGAAGTCTTGAGCATTTCGTATCTTCCCTGTCCCTGATAAGGCTCTTCCTAGTTACATTTTCTCCCTAAAGGCAGAAAATGATCCTGACTTTAGTATTCCAGGCACAAAGCAAAGTCTCACTTCAGCTCTCCAACAAAGTAACGGTTACTGGTCACTGCTGTTCTTTTCCTCCAACTCCCCACAAGCCTTTCCCACGAGTTTCTAGTCCATATAGTCAACTGAAACTACCCTCACCAAAATCCCTAATGACTACTTCTTAGCCAGTGTCAGAACTGAGACTGACTTCATTCTCCTCGACCCATGGGTTGGCTTTGACTACTAGCCATCTTTCTAGAAACATGATCGTCCCTTAGGTTCAGCGACTACATCTCTTCCAAGAGCTCTTCTTACTTCTTTAATTGTTTCCCCAGGCATTTTCTTTGAAGGATAGCTTCTCTGCATGGTCTCACAGTGCTATGACTTGGGTGCTCTTCCCTTCTCTGCTACCTACACTTTAGACCTTGACTATCTCACCTGAAAAGTCAGATTTGGTCATTAATATGCTAACATATATGCTTCGGATCTGTCTCCCTTTTGGATCTCTCACCCAAAATCTCAAAGGCTTTCTCTAAGATTTCCTCACAGGCAACACAGAGGCATCATCCCACACTCAAATGTTCTCCTCATCTTGATTAGAGTACTCCTCCTTTTTCTGCTGTCTGCATCCAGCAAACACTTGTACTGAGCAGTCTATATGTGACGGAAACTATTATGACCACTATTGGCGAGGGAGACATGACAAAGGATTTTGAAGCAATTTTATGTGATGCTAAGAGCTTTTTCTAGAAGGCCACTTTTTGTTTTTATTTTTCTGACACAAAATCAGAAGTTGTTAGGATCAGTTTCCCCTTTATGCCAAACAGTTGAATGTTCCATTCATCACCCCTGCCCAGTTCAAGAGCTTTCCAGCTTTTTCTAACCAGCAATTCAAGGACCATATTTTCAGGTGTTTCGACACTCCTATGAGACACATGGAAAGCAAGACAGAGAAATAAGGAGAAACAGACAAGGTGCTGCTGGAAATTTTGCTCTTTTACTGAAGAGAGCAGCAAAACTTGTGCATTTATTGAGTAAAATCAGTGAACAACCGGTAATAAACATGGCAATACAAACCACATGGCTACTCTATAATCATGGGGACAGCTCACTTTGATGCCACTTCAAATCAGGGCCAAAGTGTCAGTTCCAGAGAGGTGTCTAAGTCAGCAGGTTGTTTCATGCTGTTCCCTTGGACCCATACCCCTCTGAGCTTGACTTAGCTGTCAGAGCTACACAGCCAAAAGAAGCTCTGAGTTTGTGTAGATTGCATCTATAATTCCTGTGCATTGACCATTTTAATGAAACACTTCACCTTGCCAGCATAATACTCTTTAAATTGACCATCCTTGCAATACTTGTGTCTTTTGATCCACTATCTCTCATAAAATTGGCTAACCTTTAAGTTCATTATGTTCTTCAAATTATTGCTATGTTCTTAAAATCATTGCTCTGCATTCAGAGAGCGAAACTACTCACCAAATTAGTGTGTTGTATCTGAGCTACCTACCTGCAATTTTCTAGTGTCCCCATTTAAGTGGAATTGACTTGCCATGGCACAATGAAAAGAAGATCAATAATTACAGACTCCAATTTGCCATGGATTTGTTAAACTTCACTTCCTGCTGTTATGCCCTCAATAGTTACGGTCAAAGATACAAGCTTGAAATGTATTCTAGCTACATTATATATGCCTCAGTCTTCCAAACATTCAAAGGAAACCAGCTGAAAACACTGCACTTACTATTGCAGGTGAAGACTGTATCCGTCTACATAACTGTGCCCTCAAGAGGTTACAGACAGCATAACTTTCACCACAGTCCTCAGTTCCTTGAAGCAATCCAACAAAAAAGTCCATGAAATACGTTCTGAGACACTGCAGCAGCAGTTTGCTGGCTGTGGGCTGCAGACCACTGACAGTCACAAAAGAAATGGTTGGCCTTGGGGTGTTGGCTACTTGTTGCCCACTACCGAATTGCTTTAGAAAACAGACTAAAAATAACATTGTTTTTCATGTAATGACTACAGAGATACCATGTGATCATGCATGGGAAAGGAAGCGGTTTCTATAATTGCAAAGAGGAAAAGTCTAAGATGCAGTCTTCATACTAGGAACAGAAACTCAGCATGTATCATACCAGAGTTGTCTTGAAATACATGTATGCTCTGTGGCCAGGATTATCTGAAATAGCAAATATAGACTAAAAACGTAAGATCAACCCATATCTAAAGAGCCCTTCTGACTCTGTGTGGATCTGCAGTTTCTTGCATGTTCTGCCACTCATTTTTTATGAGGAGAACAAATTTATGGTATAAGCATTCATGAATAATTCACCCCCCTGAGTTGCCACTTAAAACTTGGGGAAATCCCAGCTGTAAAATCTTGGCAACGTTTACCTAGTGCAAGCTGCGCTACTTTTATACAGGTGTTATTTCACTGACCTACTTGGAGTTACTCCCCCTTTGCTTTGCTAGAAGAAGTGGATCAGGCTGTTTGCTCACCATCTCTGGTAAGCAAATCTCTCTGCCACCTCTTCACAGCAGTAAAAATGCTTTCAGTGTTGAAATAAATTAGTTTTAGCAACCTTAGCGTTTTGGTTCACCACTGTTTCAGGGGCTTGCATATCTCACCCCAACATGGGCCTCCCATAATACTCTGTTGTCTTAGTGGCTTAGTTTCTCATCAAGTCCATGTTATTAAATCATGTTGAGAAACTTACTTGGATCTAGACTCACGGAACATCACTAAAGCCATTTACTAGACACACTGAGCATGTCTTTAAGCTGGTTTCTAACTTCAGGAGAAACATAGTTTATTCCAACACTCATCCTCCACCACTAGGGCTGCAGACAGAGCAGGATGTTAGTGCAGGTGACTCAGATGAAAAGGAAGTGAAACTGCCCATCCTTCTCCTTGCCCTAACACAGAGGATGAATTAGTAGCATCACTCAGAGGGCTGCTTATTTCCCCAGACGTTTCCTTCATATAGAGATAAGAAGGGTCTCTTCTCCCCAGTAAAAAAAAAATATTTGTGAGGATTTTATTTGGTCAGATCTCCAAGTGGGGACCAATTAAAATGACAATCACTATACAGCCACTGAGCCATATTCAAAGCACACATCACGGTAAATAACTATAGTACAGGGAACAAAGAACTGACATTCCCTGTTAGCAAATAAATTGAACAGCTTGTGGCTATCTTGACATAAAACAACCTAATAATTATAGTGACTAACTTAGACATCAGAATAAATGTAGTCACATCATTTAAGTAATGAAACTATACTGATTTATAGAAGCTAAGGATCTGATTAAAGATGTAAGGATTGGATCTTTAGCCTAATATGTCCCTTCAGTTCAACCAAGTTATTAACTTTCACCACCCGGCCTCTCCCTCGTGTCCTCACAGTTGGGTTTTAAGCAGGTTACAAAATGACGGGTTCTCACTTTGTTCATTTCTTACACACTTCCAGCAGCACTAAGTGAAATGAGAGACAACCATAAAAGCCAGCAGAGGAGAAAATTAGACATGCTGTGTAACTAATTTCTGAACTGTAAGCAAAGTTGTTGGCAATTTTCGTTTCACATCACAAGTTCACATTTCTTTGAATTGTCACCTACCAAGGACAAGCACTACCTGCTCATGCCCTTCCAGGCAGGATGGGATGCTGTCTGCTCAGCTGAGACAAGCTCCAGGGCTGGCCATGGTGCGGTCTGAAGGGACCTCTCACCTCCTTGCACAGGAGCCACCATCCTACCTCAGAGAAGGGTGCACACCTTCAGTCACACCAGTGTCATGGGAAAGCAGTGTCCCTCCCGTGTCCCCCAGGTCGGCTGCTCAGAGCTAGAGCTGCTGTGTTTGCTGGGGTGGCTGTGAGCAGACACAGGCATGGCCAGCCCCGTTCTGTGGGCCGGCAGGGGAGCACGGCTGCGAGAAAGGGGCCAAACGCAAATTAAAACCAGATGAGCCGAGCCAGCAGTTGGAAAGAGGGGGATGGTTAAAGCGCAAGCTTGTGATGGCTCTAAGTGAAAATAGCCAGACCAAGAAGGCTTGCAGTCTGTCACCAAACCAAAAATCCCCTCCACTCCCTGGCTGGAACTGTAGCTTCCAGCAGAGTTAACTCTCCAGCAGCTGCTGTACTTTCAAATTGTCAGCCAGATTAAACACAGGAATGCCTGTGGGTTGCAAAGCTGAGAGAAGAGTGAAGTGCCAGGATTGGTTTGCTATAAAGTGTGCAGAAACTACACAAATACTTGGAGGTAGTGCAGAAACTACACAAATACTTGGAGGTAGGACTCCCCGCAGCAAGAGGGAGCTACGTTGACATCGCCTGGCTGGAGTCTTGACACGGGGGGATATGGCTTGCCTTGGTTGTCTGCCCTGAACTGAATGGTATCAGAGTTTTTTTTCTTGTGCTTCCTTAGGGCTACTGACTCGGGATGTACCCAGACTGTCCTTGTAGAGCAAGTTTCTGTTTGGAGGGGGAAGAAGCAGGGGTCCCACTGCAGCCTGCTCCTCTGCAGCCGAAGCTGGGGTGCCTGGCTGGAACCAGACACTGCAGGGCACCCAAAACACCGGTGCCTGCACTGCCCTGGCACTCAAAGTTCAGGGAAATGCATCCCTTTAGAGCGGCAAGCACACGAGGGTGGTGGAGCACTTGCACCAGTCAAAAGTGAGTGCCACTGAGCCGTTCGTCACCGATAACAAGAGAGTGATGATTTACTGGGAAAACTGCCCCATAAAAAAACCACTTGAGGATCCTGTTTATTGTCTCATACCCTTCAAACACTCCACAGTTACAAATACTCCATACAATTACAAGCTAAAAAAAGGAGGGGAGGTGATTCTCCCACACACTGTCTAGCCCATAGACTCAACAAACCCGCAGCACCATCAATGGGCAGTGTGGGTCAGACAGCCTGGCGAGGCTCCTCTTGGAAGACGGTGGGCCACCTACAGTAGGGATAAACAATCCCCACTTCAAACCTGGTCCACAGTCTTGTTGCCAGATCCACACAGCCACAGAGAGCAGAGGTGAAGGGAGCTGTGCCAGGGAGGGGGGTAGGAAGGTGTTCCCACATAACTCAGCCTCTCCTCTGCAAAACCACAATGCTCCATGGGATTCTGCAGCCCACACACTTCTCCAGGTACCTCCGTTCTGGCTGAGCTCCACTGGAAACTACAGCCCACAAAACCACTGCACAGGCACTGGCCCGCAGAACCCAACTTGGCATACAACTCTCAAAGGTTGCACAGCGATCAGGCAGGGAATAAGCCCAAGAAAGTGACCAAAGGCGGCTGCATCTTTGAGCCACGTTCAGGTGTGCAGACAAACAGCTCAATCACCAAGGGAGCCAATCAGTCTCCCTCGCTAGAAGAAAGCTTGGCCCACTCCTTCCTCTTCCCGAAGTACCAGGGTGGTCTCCACACATGCAAACCAACATCCTGGAGATACCCCCACCCCCTTCCCACACGAGCACTTACCCCCCAGGAATTGGATGCCTCCTGCCACCCTGCCCACGGTCCTGGAGATGAGATCGGACACGCAGCAGCCCATGAGTGCCGTCAGGGCCACCAAGAGGAGTAGCCCACAGCCCAGGCCTGTCACCACCGTGCAGATCCTCCACTCGGCACTTGGGATGGCCTGGAAGGAGGCATAACGACCACACTGCTCCACCATCACGGTTGTCTGGCGGCTCTCATCCCGCACCGGGTAGGAACACCTCCGGAAAGTGCCAAAGGAAACTGACTTCTCCAGCTGAGATCCTAAGAGCCAGTAGGGCATGAAGAAGCCCACACAGGAGGCAGCAGCACAGAGGAAGGAGAGGAATGCCCAGACCACGCCGGCACATGTGAGGCTGGAGGCCATTTCTGTATCTGCTCCGAGACCCCTCACGACGGGGAGAAAGAAAAGCAGCTGCGTATTTCAGAGGCGTTTTATAGAGTCTCTCAGCCTTGACAAATCCTCAGCCTGGGAGAAGCTTGGACCCTAACAGCCGAGGGGATATTTCCTCCCATCATGAAGACAAAGGTCTCTATATTAAATAACAAAACACAAAAAAAGGAGAAGACAAGTTCAGTAATACCGTCATGAGAAATAAAGTGTTTATCTGTCCAAGTGTTTTTTCTTCCTACAAGACTTTTCATTAGACATCTCACTTTTCTGTCCCATTCTTGCAAGCAGCTGCTAGAACCGCTGTCAGCAATACTGACTGCAGGGGATGGTGGGACAGCAGTGACAGGCAGCCCAGCCAGCACAGGCTGCTGTGAGCATCCAGGAATGCTCTGCAGCCACCTTCTGGGGTTCCCTGTGTACTTGCCTACTCACTTTTCTCCATCATAAGTCTTGATTGTTCCCATACCAATAGAGAAAAAAGGTGAGGTCTCATTTATCCTTAGCTAGTCAGGCCCTCCTCCTTTGACATCAGGGGAATGTACTTCACATTATGTACGGCTTCAGTGCAAAACTATTCCCAGTACCCAAGGCTTTTTAAGATCAGACCACTGTGGCAGAGGTAAACCTCATTAACAAAGCCCCAAGAGAAGTGTTACAAGGTGACTTTTTTTCCAGCACTCCCTTAAGTTATCGCCATCATTGTGCAATAGGAGTCCTTTATCGCTTGATGTCCAGGAATCCCAGTTCCAGATGGGCTCCTACCAGGTAAAGACATTGCCACATCTTCTGGATTCATTCCCAAGAAACAACAAGCAGCATGTGATTCAAACACAAGGGATCTTTCAGTATTCCTGCTTGCACTCTGCTGAGCTCCTTCTTTGCCTCTTCCCAGCTCAAACCCAGAAGCCTTAAACACTCTGCATCCTTCTCAGACAACTCCAAGCCTCTAAGCTCAGGACCAGTGCAACCAAGCACTTTTGATAGTTGCAGAAACCTACAAACTGCTTTCCAGAGGCTGGGGGTGTGTTCCTTGTGAAACTCATGCTGGATCATCACTCCAACTTGCATTTGTGAATTTAAGATAATTTCCTACAACTGCTGCCAAATTAATTCTGATGGCTATTTAAAGGTGCTTTCTTTCTAGCATGATTAGATGCCAATCAGTGAAACCAATCTATGTACAGGCAATAAAATGAATACTACTTCAATACAAAAAGGGAATGTAGAGAAACAGTTTGTAAGCCTATAAGTGAAATTAAGCATGTGTACCACAGAAAAGTTTTGTTTACTTTTAAAACACTAAGAAAAACAAATCTCTTCTATAACATTAAAAAAAAAAAAAAGGCCTATTCTGCTATTAAACACGTATACAGCTATTTACTTGTAGCCTATCCACAGAAATGCTTTTGTGCTCACAGGAGATCAAACCCCTGGGGACAAAAACTTGTGAGAGGGGCATAAGGTGCCTCCATCCCTCCAGAGGCATCTTCTGGAGATGGATCTGCCCGTGTCTTGGCGTGGCACCAATTGTCTAAGGCAAAGTGGGTCACAGCACTCGGGGAAAATCGTGGTCTGAGTTGGGGGAAGAGGCGCTGCTGGAAACAGGGGGCAGCGTGGAGGCTCCCGGGGTCGGGACCTGCAAACCCAGCGGCTCCAGCCGGGCAGCATCCCCGCTAGCGCAGAGCCGGGGCGCTCTCCGGGGAGGCGGCTTCGCCCTGCGGCCCCGAAACCCCGCGCCCCAGCCTCCGGGGGAAGGAGGGGGCGGCCGGGAGATCCGGCTCCCCCCGAGGGAAGGCGGCGGCCGGGAACCAAAACTCGCTGGGGTGATGCGAGGGGAAGGATGCGGGGAGAGAAGGAGCAGCGCCCGCGGGGCCCGGAGGGGCGGGGATGGGGGGCAGGGGGGCCGGGAGAAGCAGGGGCTGGGAAAAGAGGGGGTCCGGGAGGAGCAGCGGCTGGGAGAAGAGGGGGAGAAGAGGGGGTCCGGGAGGAGCAGGGGCTGGGAGAAGAGGGGGTCCGGGAGGAGCAGGGGCTGGGAGAAGAGGGGGTCCGGGAGGAGCAGGGGCTGGGAAAGAGGGGGGCCGGGAGGAGCAGGGGCTGGGAGAAAAGGGGGTCCGGGAGGAGCAGGGGCTGGGAGAAAAGGGGGTCCGGGAGGAGCAGCGGCTGGGAGAAGAGGGGGAGAAGAGGGGGTCCGGGAGGAGCAGGGGCTGGGAGAAGAGGGGGTCCGGGAGGAGCAGGGGCTGGGAGAAGAGGGGGTCCGGGAGGAGCAGGGGCTGGGAGAAGAGGGGGTCCGGGAGGAGCAGGGGCTGGGAGAAAAGGGGGTCCGGGAGGAGCAGGGGCTGGGAGAAAAGGGGGTCCGGGAGGAGCAGCGGCTGGGAGAAGAGGGGGAGAAGAGGGGGTCCGGGAGGAGCAGGGGCTGGGAGAAGAGGGGGTCCGGGAGGAGCAGGGGCTGGGAGAAAAGGGGGTCCGGGAGGAGCAGGGGCTGGGAGAAGAGGGGGTCCGGGAGGAGCAGGGGCTGGGAGAAAAGGGGGTCCGGGAGGAGCAGGGGCTGGGAGAAAAGGCGTTGTGAACGGAGAAGAGCTGGAAAGGCAGCCGGGAGGACAGAAGGGCTGGGAAACGAGAGCGGTCCCGGGTGGCAGGGAGATCCGGGAAGGACGGAGACCCGGGGGAGATGGGATGCGGGACGGCAAGGGGATGAGAAAGCTGGGGAGCCGGGAGGACAAGCGAGCCCGGAGGGTCCGGAGGAACCGGCAAAGGAGGCGGCTGAGCAGCGTCTCCGGGCGAGGAAGGGGATAGAGGAGGAGGGAAAAGTCGGTGGGAGTGGGGTGGGGGGAAGCAGAAGATGTAGCCGGGCAGGGTGAGAAGAGATCTGGGAGGGGAAGGGGTTTCTGAGGAATCGCAGATACGAAGTCGTGCAGGGGATGCAGCGTGCAAGGAGTGCGAGAGCGCAGGGGTCCGGGAGAGGGAGGAGGTGCAGGAGGCATGGGGTGCCGAGGGAGCGGCTGGGGGTGCCGGGGAGGCGATGGTCACTTACCGCCACGCCGGGCGCGGGTCTGGCTGCGGGTAACACGCGGTCGCGGGGCCGCCCCGAGCGACTTTCCCCGCGGCCCCGGCGCGG
Organism: Phaenicophaeus curvirostris; assembly: GCF_032191515.1. Classification (NCBI taxonomy): domain Eukaryota; kingdom Metazoa; phylum Chordata; class Aves; order Cuculiformes; family Cuculidae; genus Phaenicophaeus; species Phaenicophaeus curvirostris. The sequence continues at coordinate 181,759,086 of NC_091392.1, read as the reverse complement.
AGGCGACACGGGAGCTCCGAGGCGGGCGGGACCGGGATCGGGACCCTCCCCAGCCCGGCCCGTCCTTCCCTCCCTTCCTCCGCACGTCCCTCTCCTCCCTCCCCGCCCTGTTTGATTCCTCGGGAAGCAACGCGCTCCGCCGCCTCTCCTCCCCCTTCCCCGCCACCGCCTCCCCGGGCGGGACCCGCCGCCGAGCCGGGGGGACGAGGGGGCGCTCCCGGGGCGGGGTGGTCCGGCTCCCAGGGGAGGGAGCGGGGGTGCAGCCGGGGGTGGGGGAGTCTCGGGGACCGGAGGAGCTGGGGCTCCCCGAGGCTGGGGCGACAGCGACCGGGGGCCGGAGCGGTGGGTTGCCGGCTCCCGGAGCCCTCCCGGGGACAAGGAGCGGTGGGTCCCGGGTGCTGCGGGGAGTGCTGCGGCGCCGCCGGGCTCCGCTGCTGCCTCGGTGGGGCAGTGAAGCTCGGGAGGGAGAGGAGGAGAGGGCAGGAGAGGAGGAAAAAGCCGGCGGGGAAGGAGTGTTCAAAGGGAAGGGGGCAGGCTGCAGCCTTTCCGAGGGAAAATGCGGGCTAATCTGATGGTGTGCGTGTGATAAGAAGCGTGTGTGCGTGCGAATCGGCGTGCGAGCTGCTGACCCAGCGTTTTGAGCGCAGCAGTTCGGGAGCCGGTGCACAGCGAGAGAAAATGTGACCGGAGTGCCGAGCAGCTCATCCCGGCTGCGCTGGGTCGAGCGCTGACACGGGTGCCCCAGCCCTTTCCCAGAGTATCTTAAGTGGGAAAGTTTTAGGGGGAGGGGGTTGCCTTCTGGGGCTGAGAAGGGAAGGCGCACACGGTGCCTCTGGGACAAAAAAAGGTTTCTTGCTTTTTCCTCTCCTCCTTTTTCCTCTGCACCCTGCAGCTTGAATAAATTCCTTCAGACAGAAGACGATTTTATGCCAGGTTTAAATTATGTCAGCAAGAGACATGCAAAATCTCTTTGTTAATGTTTCTTTTACCGTGGCATGTGATTTAAGTACTGATGATTAATATTATTAATGCCAAATGGAAGTAAGGTTTATTGTACTCAGTCTATGTTTACACCATTTGATAGTCACACTCAGAATTAAATTACGAAGTCACTCTACTGGATTTTTTTTTAAAAAATAAGACTTTCTACATTCTCCCCATAATGGAAAGTCTTACAATCAGAACACTATTGAGATTTTTCTCAAGGGATAAAAAATGGATTGGAGAGTATCTAGCTAGACTGAGCTTTTCTTTGTAACATTTCAAGCTATTCTTTAACGAAAAGTGCTTCTAATAAAAGAAGTAGGTTAAATACAGGCTAAGTGCTAGAATGTATGCAATAATGTATTTCACAAGGAAGGCAATGAGAGCATACTCCTAAAAGAGCCGTGCCCCTGACTCCCTGTAGACTACCTCCACTTAGTATACATCTATATTAGCAGGTAATGTGGATCAATCTGATCCAATCAGTTGCTGCTGAGAACCTGAATGATGTTGACACTTCTCCATAGTATTTTCTTCAGATTCACTCTACCCTGGGCCTGTGGACTGAGGGCCCTATGAGCACTCGTGCATCAAATACACTCCCAGCACCTCTCTTCTGCTTTAGTGCCATCTGCACCCACTTTGTGGACCCACCACTGCCAAGTAAACCAAAAAGTGGTAAGCAAGGACAATGTAGAGATTTATTCCAAACGCATGCCCTTGATCCACACCAAAACATGAATGTGGATGTGCCCACAGTGTGGCTGACAGAAAGGAGCTGGTGTGACTTTCCCGAGGCTGAGAGCTGAAGCCTGATCTGCATCATACCATTCTAGCACCCTCGCCTCAAATCAGCTTTCTGCATGTGCTAAGCATCCACCCTCCAGCGTGCACCAGCTCTCTGGACTCTGCTTCTGCAAGGAAGCGTGTAGACGCTCCTCATTTACCACTCTCATGGCTTTACTTGGCTTAGTCAGGTGTTTTACCTCCTGATATTCATTTTACCAACACCTGAAATGACAGGAATACTAAGCTAATACTGACATTTGAACTGTGCTCTTGGTGTAAAAAAAGAGAAGAATGGTGTACTGTTACTAAATCTGCAATTGTCTGAGGTCCCTGTCTGACATTCTTTCATTAGCCAAGGGCCTCATTTATAATGAAACTGTTGATAAATGTGTCTATATTAGGCATGTGTTGGGATTAGACATGGGTAGAAATTGTTTGGCATTAAAATGACTGTGGAAAAACTTATGTTTCACACATATAAACAGTTCCTCAGTTAAAACTGGCTTTGTAATGCTAGGGAGACAAGGATGCATTTATTTATGTAATTTATCTCTTCCATGGTATATGCCAAGGTCCCTAAGTCAGTGTTTGCTTTGCTGATGGCATCTGTACAGCAGTTCACATATTTCCCTTATATGGCCTTTACATTCACTCCCTGAGCTGCTGCCATTCTGCATTCCCTCATGAAAACTGTACATGGAATTCTGCATCTCTCCTGAAGCATCTTATCTTGCCAACTGTCTCTGAATGCCCCCGCAAGCTGGCTGCATGACTTAGTCACTTGTAGAGAAATAAGCTTTATTTCACAATCCATTTTCTGTCAGAGAAGGAGTTTTGTTTTGATTAGAAACAAATTAAATACATCGTGTGTACAAGTTAACATCCAAATTCTTATTCAATTTTTTTTCTAATGTTTACAACTCAACATGTTTCAACTGTATCAACATTTGCTGTCCCTTTTAGGGAATATTGTGCTTAGAATTATTATTTTTACTGTGAAAGTTAGCTGTAATATTTTACATCTAACCTGTCTGAAAGAAAAAGGGAATTATTACACGGTGCTTCAGGATCTGCAATCTCTCTCATAACCACAAAAGCAGAGGGACCTCCTCAGAGCAGAGCAGTAACAAAAGTCCTGGTCCCCAGGGTCTTGTCTATACTGAAACAGCAGCTAGTTTTAGAACTTGTTCTGGTATTTGGAAATTTAAGAGAGTTCATTTTGAGAACACCTCAGATTTGGTCAAGGGAAACTGAGCCATGAATTCCCCACTGTTGGAACCACTGAAAGTCAGACTTGATCAAAGACCCACAAATGTGCTAGCAGGAAGATGGGAAAATATGCTTATAGATTTTACCATTTCTCTTCTCCACAATCCATTGACTAAGCTGCTATTACAGCTGAGGCCCAACAGACTCAATAGAGCTAATCAGCACAGCAGAATAAAGAGAGAAAATCCTGTCACTGTACCTAAATCAATCCTGGCCAATATACACATCACAGGCTCAGCCACAGGCCCTTTAATTACAGCATGTCCTGTAAGACAATCCACTGACATATAGAAAGCCATAGGGGAGTATATATGTTCCTGAACCTTGAGGAAAATGAAGCAGCGAGCAAACCTTCATCTCATTCTTCAGTCTCTGAAAGAAAAAGAAAGAAGACATTTTTATCCTTCAGGACACCATCTGGTTTTCTCTTGTGTAGTCTGCAGGAGGTGATCACGCCAACATGGTTCCGAACATCTTACAAAACTGGATCTTCAGGTCGTGTCTGCACTCAATTTTAAATGAAAAAGAAAGATGTAGGTACAACAATAGACTTGAGGCTATGTACTAGGAGCAACAGAACGTCAATCCAATTATTCAAATACAGTCACTAAAACCCAAACAGACAAGTACTGTTAGGAAACTCATCTAATAATACATTTGCCTGAAATTGTATCTAATCCAGCAGCTGGAAAAAAAAACCCAAACCCAAACCAATAAGCTAAATGGGCAGAAAAAGAGAATCCCAAGTCATAAAACCTGTACATTTCTCAGAGGAAGGTTAGGTAACAATTTCAAGTCGCTAGATCATAATACCTCTCTTTCAAGTCAAACACATTGCATGTTTTCTGCTGTGGATGGAAGCAGACGACCAATACTTTGGGCTGACACGTCCAAACCTGAATCCTGGCCTGAAAACTTATCTCCAAACAAAAGACAGTGTCTCCGGTTCCATTCCAATACTACATTATGATTAACACTTACTTTTATGGTGGTAAAATTCATAAATTCTACTACTGACAGTTCGTGAACAGAACGCAGTTCTGAAGGATGGTTGTCTCACTGCATATAATGCTGTCGTTGCTAACATCAGTCTTCTAATCACTGGATGCACATACAAATAACATGCCAATGTAAAACAAAAAAGCAAAATGTCCTTTAATTATTTGCCATAAACCCACTTGTATTGTTTAATCTTTATAGAGTTATTACTTATTATATAAATCCATCAGGTGGTCTGTGTTTTGGAGGGCTCTAAAACAGTAGCTACAGCAAATCAAGCTACTGATTATCTCTTGTGTCCTGTTGCTGACAGTCCTGGTGGCTGCAGGAGCAGTTGGATAGGTTTATTCTGCACGATCCCTGCGGCTGAAGGGAGGAATGCCTGCTCTGTCCTGGCAAACACTGCCACGGTGATGGACCCAGACTCGTTCTCCTTCAATAGGGAATTGGCTTAGTCCCGCACAAACTCAGGGAAAGGACGTGGATGAATTTCAGTACTAAATTTCCACTGTTTCCAAGTGGACTTTGAGAAACAAGGAACATCTGGATGACAGGTAAGTGATTTCCCAGTAAGAAATGCTCACCTGCTGGCAGCCTGTTCTCTGTGCATACAGACCCAACAGAAATACTTCCATCGTGGCATCTCATTTACCAAGGGAACATCTGTCTGTCTTCCTCAGATGCTGTTACAGAAAGACGTGGGAATACACAAAGAGCAAGCGTTGCCACAGCGTTCTCTCACACTTTGTGGCGAGCACGTCGTGAGAAATGAGACTGTTTAACAGCGCGCAGCAGCAGCGAGAAGATTTTTCTTTTCCATTTAAAGCCTCGGTTAGGGTTCGACTTTTAGTTGAGTTACATTTTAAACCCGGGGCCAGCGGCGCGCTGGGCACAGAGGGCTGGGAGCAGAGGGACAGCGGGGAGGGAGCGAGCCCTGCGCTGCTCGACAGCGCCACCCGCTGGGCGGCTGGGGAAGGGCAGGGCTGACGGCACCGGGGGCTCCGCGCCTCCCAGGGCCCCAGCGAAATTTGCGGGGTATGGCGGGGTGACTTTAGCAGCTCAGCCTGCATCAACTGTGCAGATCTGTGAACGGGATGCAAGGCACCGGCATGTTAATCTTCCTGGGCTTCAGTAAAGCCTTTGACACAGTTTCTCACAGCATTCTGCTTTGGAAACTGTCAGCCTCTGGCCTGGACAGGCGCACACTCTCCTGGGTGGAAAACTGGTTGGATGGCCGGGCCCAGAGAGTGGTGGGAAATGGTGTGAAATCCAGCTGGAGGCCAGTGACAAGTGGGGTTCCCCAGGGCTCAGTGCTGGGTCCAGCCCTATTCAATGTCTTTATCAATGACCTGGATGAAGGCATCAAGTGCACCCTTAGCAAGTTTGCGGACGACACTAAGCTGGGTGGAAGTGTCGATCTGCTGGAGGGTAGGGAGGCTCTGCAAAGGGATCTGAACAGGCTGGACCGCTGGGCTGAGTCCAATGGCATGAGGTTTAACAAGGCCAAATGCTGGGTCCTGCGCCTGGGGCACAACAACCCTGTGCAGTGCTACAGACTAGGAGAAGTCTGTCTAGAAAGCTGCCTGGAGGAGAGGGACCTGGGGGTGTTGGCTGACAGCCGACTGAACATGAGCCAGCAGTGAGCCCAGGTGGCCAAGAAGGCCAATGGCATCTTGGCTTGTATCAGAAACGGCGTGACCAGCAGGTCCAGGGAGGTTATCCTCCCTCTGTATTCGGCACTGGTGAGACTGCTCCTCAAATACTGTGTTCAGTTCTGGGCCCCTCACCACAAGAAGGATGTTGAGGCTCTGGAGCGAGTCCAGAGAAGAGCAACAAAGCTGGTGAAGGGGCTGGAGAACAGGCCTTATGAGGAACCGCTGAGAGAGCTGGGGTTGTTTAGCCTGGAGAAGAGGAGGCTGAGGGGAGACCTCATTGCTCTCTACAACTACCTGAAAGGAGGTTGTGGAGAGGAGGGATCTGGCCTCTTCTCCCCAATGACAGGGGACAGGACAAGAGGGAATGGCCTCAAGCTCCGCCAGGGGAGCTTCAGGCTGGACATTAGGAAAAAATATTTCACAGAAAGGGTCATTGGGCACTGGAACAGGCTGCCCAGGGAGGTGATTGAGTCACCTTCCCTGGAGGTGTTCAAAAGACGGGTGGACGAGATGCTCAGGGACATGGTTTAGTAATTGATTGGAATGGTTGGACTCGATGACTTTCCAACCTAGTGATTCTATGATTCTACTCCCCCCAGCCTTTTGCTTCAGAACTGGAGCTGAGCTGCCTCCCCCTTTAAGCTTTAGCAATCATATGCATCTATGTCACCATATTAGATCACAATCTCAAGGATGAAGCTAATGATTTCTGAGGTTTTTAAAAAGAAAAGCTGAAAATCCTCTTGCTGGGGACAAAGCCCAATTCACTTTACGAGTAGAAGCTCATTTCCTCTCCGTCTTACCCTGAGGTTCATGCAGATCTCAGGCATTCTTTGAAGCTGGAACCTCTGAAATCTCACACAACTTCATTCACAGAAAAAATGTAACGTCAATTCTGTGAGCTAAAACCCAAACAGTACTCACTTTTCAGTGAACCAGCTTCCAAAACACAGGGGATGTTATCAGCAGAACTGCGCTCATTCTTTGTAAAGCTCTCTAAAGGGCTTTTCAATAGAAAAAACAGTACATATATAGCATTCATACCCCTGCATGCATTTGTGCGTTATACATATATACCTATCCCTCTATGTACTAAAAATAGTGCATAGGGAGTACCTGAGACCCAGACTGGAGTGTAGACCCCAGGCTATGTGCCCTGCACTGTGCGTGGGGAGCAATAGATACCTATTCAGCCACAGTGAGCTGAATCATGTTCTGGCCATGCCTTGTGCTCACTGGGAAGCTGCAGCTGAAGAGGGTTGTGTCTTGGTCTGTGTGTCTGTGTTAATCTTTGGGTTTGGCCAGTGTTATACTTCTGAATTACAAGTTGTTCTTTCTATCTCATTCACATAGCGTTGTTTCCTCCTTCCACAAAAAGCTGCACGCTCTGGAAAGATCTCTTAACTCCATGTAGAAGGGTTCTCTTTATATTATGCTGTTAGTCATAGGTTGCACTTCTGCAATATAACTGTAAATTTCACTATTCCTTTTCCCGAGGAAACAGCTAATTAGCAAGGTCATTACAGTTGCCACTTATAAGGGGAAAGATAGTAATTCCATTAATGTGCTCACAGGAACTTCATTTACATTACCTCTTAACCTTTACAAGGATATTATCACTTCAATAATTAATTGCTTTTTGCCATTTAATTTGCAGTTTACCATTTTCAAGGGAAATTACCCATTAAACTGAGGACCCTTTTTTAAAAAAAAAATAAAACTCCTTCACTCCAATACGTACTGTAAGCTGTCCTTAGAGAACTTAGATATTTGCTAAGCCACTTTCATGTCTGAGAAGAGAGGGCTCTGTGGTAGCTCTGCATATTGAAGGACTGCCCATCACTCAGATTTTTAACTGTCTGGAGGAAAATGAGGCAGCATAGGGCTGAGGCAGTGATGAGGAGGGAATTAATTCTTATTCTCTTCTAAATTCAGGAAGGCAATACATCCTTCCATCAACTTTGATTGATGCAGTGAGAATTGCCTTTCTCCATTCTTCGCTACCATCTTCTTTCTTCATTCGAAGTTAATTTACACTGCAATACCCATCCTTGAGTGCTTCCATTACACAGAATCACACAGAATCACTAGGTTGGAAAAGACCTCCAGGATCAATGAGTCCAACCATTCCTATCATCCACTAAACCATGGCCCTCAGCACCTCATCCACCCGTCTTTTTAAACACCTCCAGGGACGGTCACTTAACGACCTCCCTGGGCAGCTTGGTCCAGTGCCCAATGACCCTTTCTGTGAAAAATATTTTCCCAATGTCCAGCTTGAACCTCCCCTGGTGGAGCTTGAGGCCGTTCTCCCTTGTCGTGTCCTCTGTCACTTGGGAGAAAAGGCCAGGTCTCTCCTCTCTGAAAAAAAAAAAGATAGGAACATGGTCTCAGCCTTGTAAAACACAGAAACTCTGGCTGAGAATTACCAAGCATCTAAGCACATCTTCAAGCCAGTGTCTGATGCTTTGGAGAACAAAGTTCAACACATGTATCTCTGCTCACACTTATGTCTCTAGTAAAATAACAATTCATTTCAATGAATCAGACGCAAACTGATATCTTTGTGGTGGTGTGCTGGTATAATATCCCTGCTACTGAAAATAGAAATCGTGTCCAAATCTCATCATGCTAAAAGAAAACTGGATTAATATTGGTATCCGAGAAGGTGAGTAATGCATCCCAAGTAGCATATCTGTGATAGATTGAAACACATTCCTCTGAGAGACAAATTTGCACAGGAAGATGGAGAGGAGGTGACAAAATGAATAAAGAAAGGAGATACAGGAGAAGAGGAAACAGAAGAAAGAGGTGTGAACCAGACTGCATCATTGGTTTATGAATGAAAATCTAAAAGTTTTTTCTGACTCAGGTGCAAAAATTAAACTAGCCCTTGAGCAGTTCTACCTTTGCAACTGGCAAATCCATGATATGTCACCCAAAATGATGTGCATCTGGTTGACATGTCACATGCCTGCAGGCACCAAATGAATAATTTTACTGTGAAAATAAGACATTTTATTTATTCAATTGTAAAATCAAACATCCTGTGTTTTCTACCCCCTTCCTCATGAATATAAGAAGAGTCTGGGATTACACCAGCATTCAAACACTGTGTTTCATTGCCACAGCACTGAGTCTGGGCCATACTCTTAGTGTTATTTGCAGAGAAGTCAAATGCTACAGTCATAGCAATAGAGGTAAAAAAAATTAAGTGTCTAGTCAGAGTTCCATCACAGAAGCTTTCTATGCAGCCAGTGGAGAAGCCTAGATAGGAATCTTAGGATGAATTGCCTTCTGAAAGTGTCTTTTTTAAAATTCTCCAATAGGATGGTTGGCTATGGTCCTCACCTCTGATTTTTAGATGGTAGAAGGCTGGTGAAATGTATCCCCTCATAAGCACTTTTGTCTTCAGATCCTCAGGTATCCAAGCTGAAGAGAGTGTGAAGAGATTCAGGCTATTTAATGTTCAGAGCTCCCTATATCAGCAGTAGATCAGCAATCACCCTCCTAGTAAAGCAGCAAAGTAGTCTGCTTTTTGGCCAGTGAAAGGAAAGACTAGCTCCATGCCAACATGGGCATTACTTACCATAAGCTTTGCGTAGTAAGGCATAAATATTGCTTGAAGACAATCTGCTAATTTTTGCTAGATAGTGCTGAAATCTACAGTCTGCAGTTTGGTTAAGGCACCTGATACTTCTCTCCATGGTGTTACTGTGCCTATATCATTAAGACTCGGCATTTTTTATTGTATGGGACAGAAGCCACTAACCATCCAAATGAACATTAAAATATCCTTTTGAAACTTCCAGATTGGCAGTTCACTCAACATGACATTTGTTTTCTGAAAGGCATATGCTCTTCCTGCACAACAATGTTCTGAGGTAACATTGTTTAAAGGAAGTTGACAGTGATGGGTGATGTATAAACACACTGATGATATTCTGAGGAACGCTCTACCTACATGAACAAGAAAGTCCTTTCTAGTTTGCATGCAAAAAGGAAGCTTAGGGCCTATTCTGGAGAACCTGATAGTGTCTTGTAATTAACACTATAATTGGAGGTTGCTGGAAATGCTCCTTGAGGTCCTGTCAGCTTCAGAAAGCTGTTGATGTGCCGTACATGAGTAAAACCAACCTACTCGGCTGCAGTAAATGCCAACATAGAACTCCTGTGTTAGCAAAACCCTCATCTGAGCAGCAAAATGCATAGCACATTTTCCTTTCAATGTAATCACAGAGTGACATCAGGACTATCCAGCCATCTGACAACTGCATCACCCGGGTTGGCAAGGCTGAGCTGTCTTCCCTCTGCGTTTCAAAGCAGTCAGCCCATCATCGCACTCCTGCCTGCTGTCCCGCAGCCACCTGGTGGGGCCTGTGACAGGCTGAGTCACTGCCACTCTGCCTCTTCTTGGCAAAGCTGCCCAGACTCATTCCAGCCTCCCCATTTCAGATTGCAAGTAGATAAATATGCACAAGGGATGCTAAAGTCTAGACAAAAAGTTGCTTCCTACAACCTTTACCATCCCCCAGGGATATAATTATTGGCTTCCCGTGCATCAGTCATGGAGATACCAGCCCTGTAATAATGCCATGAAGGCAGAAGTGACCACCAGTTAGGGACGGGCTGATAGTTTTAGCAAGAAACTGCAGGCTTAAACATATTTCTTCTGGAGGTGAGAAGATCTTTGCAGAGAAATTGCTTGCAACTCATCTGCAGGGACTGCAACCAGTGTCAGCTGTTAAGTAATAAGTTATTTTTATCCATTGCAGCTCTCCAGCATCTCTGAGGGTGATGGCATCTCGCCAAGGCTTTACAGGGCTGCATGGGCTGACACACAAAGATGAATGGTTGAAGCAAGCCTAGAGGACACTTCTGAGTCAACTGTACAGAGCGAATCAAATGCAAATATACCAGGTATCTCCACCTTGGAGCTGCTGAGAAGTTGTTTTGCTAGCCTCCTGGCAGATGTCAGAGACTGTGACTTCTGGCATTTTGGAAACTTTTATTTTTCTTGCTACGGTAATAGAGTTCCATTAATTTCACCCAAACAGAATTGTAATAAACACTAAGGAAACCTGTTTATGACACCTGTAAAATTATGTTGATATTGTAATGCTGCTATGAAAATGTTTGTCAATATTTTTATGTGACTTGCACTAGTACTATCATAAGGTGCAGCTGCACAAGATGACGTCTTTTGTCATGAAGGTGCCCCACTCTTGCCTGCATGCCACATCACTGCTTGTCCCCTCTTGATTTCCATGATCCCTCATTGTTCCAAATTCACTTTTGCCGGGGAAATCTGTCGGCTGCTATTTAAGGAGAAGTTTTCCCCCTAGGAGTCCCTGGCCATATACTCATGTCCACCTTGTGCGAATATGAACATTTGTGCAGATTTGCTGGTTTAGCAAGCTGAGAAACATATCATCTTATGCAACTACATCCCAAGGAACAGCTACCAGATCCAGTACAGCAGTTATTAATGCTAAGGACTGTACTTTGAGTAGGGACCATAGTAAAGAAATTGCTTGGAGCTGGGAGAAGCCAGTTATACTGTCATACCTGTGCTACCAGTTATACTTGTGTGGCAGAAGTACATCAGGGACCAGATGCAAAAAGACGGGCAAAAGTTATAAAACAAGTTTAGAAGAGAGCTTTGGAAAAAAACAAATAGGCTTCAAAATGGAGACCAGACAATCAAAGCAACAGAAAAAAATGAAATGGAAAAGGATGCAAAAATGCACTTATTTATAACTTTTACTACTGTATCTATATGCACTCTTGTCCTGCCAAGCTAAGTAACAGTATCTAGGAATCCTCTACAAGTCCTGAATGACTACAATATACGCTACATTTATCAGCTGTCTCCTGGAACTGTTAACACAAAGTGACACTGACTGGAACTGTTAACACAAAGTGACACTGACTGGAACTGTTAACACAAAGTGACCATAGTGGTTGGGCTCTGGGGAAAACAGGAACTGCCTAAGCTATGCAGGTATTTCAGTGATGAAAAGTTATGGTTCATCATTAGCTGTGTAGTTTAAGGCAGTGGTTTGGATTCCCATTAAAAGATCACAATGCACGTGTTCACAGGAAATCACAAATCTGTTCATGGGAACACACCAGAAAAGTCAAAGGAAGAAAAAACTAAGAGATTTGACTAAGATCTATAAGACATGGACATTTGACCCACAGCTCTGGACTAAAATATACAGCTGTTAGAGGAGCTGTTGAAAGAGGGAAATCTGCCAAGTCTGCAGAAGTTATGGTCCATGCAATAACTTGTGCTTCTGATGGACTTAAAAGGCATTTTTTCTAATGCCATCATTCCCATGAATTATGAGAGCTACCTCTGGCTCCTCATGATTCATGTCACAGCTGTGTCATGGCCAGTCCCATATACCACCTTGTGTTGATCGGCTGATGTGAAGGCACTACCCAGAAATTTCAATATCTTTTTTCAGTATGATTCTCTAGATTTCCTTTGCTAGAGACTGACCTCAGCTGAGATCAGGACATAGTGAAGGGGACTGTTTCTTTGCCTGCTAGTGAACAGCTGTATTTTTTGTTCAGTTGTTTGGGTTACTTTAATTTCATCTATAAAACAGAAGACATTCCAAAGTCTTCTTGCCAGTAGCACGTAGGCAGTCACTGATTGAAGAGAAAGGATAGCAGGTTTAGCACACACCATTAGCATTATATCACGTGTTACTCATGTCCTGTTTCTCCCTGTTTTCACAAAAATATTGCCCTTCATTGCTATATTGTTTTTATCGGGCTAACAAGGATATCCTATAGCAATCTCTCATCAGCATACCAACAGGCATATGCAAAGGAAGATTAAGTGTTGTGTTTCAGCCATAGAGACACAGTGTCACTAAGGTGATGAAGGTAGCCAGCCACAAGCAGGTATTAGTTCTCCTGGCTCCACCACATAAGCCATTTGTTTCTTCTTTTCTAGGTGAAATTTGGGCTCTCATTGAAGTGAGTGGCAGCACCATGACCAATGCTGATGACCTTGCCGGGGATGTGACCATGTAGTTTAGATGACCACATCTATAGAGACGTCCTGCATTCTGTAGAGTTCTAGAGCTCAATATATTTAGACCAAATCCTATTAATTTTGTTGACACAATACTTCCTTTGAAATCAATGGTTTGGGTTTTGGTTTTTTTTAGCAGGAGATGAACAGGAAGATTTCACGGGTTTGGTATGCATTAAAGTTCATACCATACTGTTAGTGTTATCTTTCCAGTGAGTTATAACAAACAGGAGTTTTACAGCTCCTCAACCAGATGGCTGATTCAGCATCATATATATTATAGCCACTACTGCTGACTGTGAGGCATGACAATAAATCCTCTAGTGAGATAACATGAGCTTACTGAAAACTTGAGAACCGTACATTCATCTAGAGCTTCAAGAGACACAGACAGGTCTCACTACATGACTACAGGCTGCTGTCAGGGTGACCTTTGGCCAAATCACTCACAGAATCATACCTTAGTTTGCAGAATGGGGTCAACACTGTCTGAGCTGTTGAAAAATTTTTAGCTCAAGAATAAATTTATGGCAGAGAACCAATGAAGAACAGAAGGCAGTGGAGGATTTATGTGGGGGCATGTGGCGTACAGTGGAGAGCCCAGCAGAGCTGAGTTCCACTCACTTGATCTTCTATGGGGGCTGCAGAATAAAGGGGTATTATCACTTTCAGAGGGATGGCATAGTTGAGCAGAAAGTTAGTATAGCCAGCTTCCCACTCTTCACTGCATCTGAAACCATGGGGCCCTGTAAACTCTATGTAACAGTACCATTGTGAAATTCTTTTTACCTATTACACTGCAAGAAAATACAATGAATCAATGAATTATGGGCATTGTTATACAATATTTCACCTCCCTGACTTAACTTCATAATCTTTCCTGTTCCTATGTCTATGCTTTCTACTGAGGCAAGCTCTGCATTGTTCATCCTATTCCTTCCTTCCTTCCTTCCTTCCTTCCTTCCTTCCTTCCTTCCTCCCTCCCTCCCTCCCTCCCTCTCTTCCTTCCCGCCTTTCTCCCTCTCTTCCTCCCTCTTTTATTATCCTTCCTTTAAGGTATTTTTACATTTTCTTCCTTCATCACAAAAATCTTCCTTTCTCACCATCATTTCCCTATGACAAAGCCTAAAGCAAGGGATATCCTTTCCTCTCTGTATTTAAGAAAACACTTCCTTTACATCCTGCCATATCACTCCTCTTTTGCCACAGGGTAGGGAAATACTAGCTCCAGTCATGTCTTTGACTCCAGTCAACCAATTAATCCATTGGAGTTGTATTCTTACTTAGCTTTTTGAGCAACAGATTCAGGTGACTACTACAAACCTTTTTGTCATCGCCTTCAAAAAGTACATGTACAAGCATCTGAAAGTATATTGGCATTATTGGCTTAGGCTATGTAGATTACAGGTGTCATTCCTTGTTGTGCAGGCCAACACTGATCCTGTCAGTGGTGTACCAAATGAGTGTTTTGTGAAGACTTTCACTGAGTACGTAGTGATAACAGTTATTTACCTGTCTGTTCCTGGAAAATAAAACAAAAAAAAAACCCAAATCCAAAGCCAAACGTAATAACAAGCTGAGATAAGAAAATCAACAGAAGACAGCATGTGCCAGACATTTCTTTGTTGACACTTGTAGTTTTGCTGCCGTACCTAGCTTTGGTAAGAGAACTTACACTTGAGTAAACTGCACACATTACACAAACTGTCTTCCATTGATACACAGAAACTGAAATAAAAGTCCTTTCTGGCAGTTATAGATCACAAACTCCCAATTGTTTTATCCCACAGTGTACATCCAGCTGACTTAAAAGGACAGCATTTGCTGGTTGACAAGCAAATGGATAAGAATGTCATCAAATCTACCTTCATGACACACATGAGCCATGGCACATCATCTGAGTTTTAGAAGGTGCCCTCATTGCACTATCACATTTGCATTTTGTTTAAAAAAATCCATTCTGAGGAAAAATTTAGCCTGCAAGTATTATCTATACTAGAATCAGAGAGAATTATTTTTTTTGGCTGCACCTAGTATTTCTTGAAGAAGAACAGAACATAAGCCCTGGTGCCCTCGTAGAAATACTTCCTTCAGTTGTAGAAGAATAAAAAGTGATTTCTCAATTATTTCTTATTTTCTTAGGAGAACACATGCACAAACACATGCTGTTTCAAAATCCTATTGGTTCCTGCCAGCCTCAGGTATTATGTTAGCTAGAAGCATTCTGGCTCATAAAACACATTCTTGAAAAAATGCACTTACATCAAGGAGTGTCTGAAAGTGGTACTGAATGTTTCAAATGAGAATGCATGTGCCAACTGACAGAGAAAAATCTTTGTGACTCCTTGTATGCTTGCGATATATCTCGCTGGATGAGCCTTGACAGTGGTCTTGACTTACCTGACACTTGTTCAGATGCTCAAGCCTCTCTGACTTAAGGTATGCCTTCACTCTGTCAACTCATCCAACAGGCTAACAGCATTTGAAACCTTGTTCAAACTGCCAACAACATCCAAGGTATAGTTATGAGGGGATAACAAGATTTTCTTGACATTCTTAAATATTGTTCACACCTGTCATGATTGCATGGTGTTTCATCTCTTCTGACAGGGACAAGGGAGATCCTGGCTCCTAGAAGCTTAGTCAGAAGTAAAGGACGTCTAGGACATCATTGTAATAGGGCAGAGGAACAGAAAACAAGAAGGGAAACAAGGTGTCTGAGAATACTTGAAAACCTTCTTGCTGACTACCTGAGAGTAGAAACAAGGCAATGCACAGGCTGTTCAGAAAAGCTGGCCTCTTATGCAGAGGATTTATGCGAGGAAGCAAACAAAAATTAAATAGAAAAATATCCCTTCACTGTCCGCATAATGCTAAGATTTCAGGAGGGGGGGCTCTGGTCATATGATTTTTTCTTGAGATAAATGACTTAAACTGAAAGAAAAAAAAACTGAATTAAAACATTCAGAATGTCCGTGTTCCACCTTCGGCATAAAACGGCAAAGGCTACTTGATTCATTTGCAGTTCTTTTCAGGAAGAGCCTACAGAAAAGCAACATGAAGTCTTCAAACTCCTGAAGAGTTAAGCCAGCACTTGCATCTCTGCTTTTTGATCCACACACCATCAGACAAATGGAAACAGACTTCATCCGTTGCATATGTGAGGCTCCATTGTTTTCAGAGCTAGTGCCTGATAGGACTCTTACCTTCTTAGATAACACCTGTGTTCTGTATATAGTCATCTTCTTTCTGCAGCATCTTACCTTCACCCATGTACCCACCTTTTGACCACTGGCAAGCCTCAAAGAAATCACAGAATCATAGAATCATAAAATAGTTAGGGTTGGAAGGGACCTTAAAGATCATTCAGTTGCAACCCCCCTGCCATGGACAGGGACACGTCCCACTAGGTAAGACTGCCCAAGGCCCCATCCAACCTGGCCTTGAACACCTCCAGGGATGGAGCAGCCACAACTTCTCTGGGCAACCTGTGCCAGCGCCTCACCACTCTTATGGTGAGGAAATTCTCCCTCATCTCTAGTCTAAATCTGCCCCTCTCCAGTTCATACCCATTGCCCTTCATCCTGTCACTACAAGGCTTTGTGAACAGTCGTCTCCCCCTCAAGCTTTCTTGTAGGCTCCCTTCAGGTATCTGGAAGAAAATCCTCTGATCTTGAGTCATGATGAGATCTTGGGGGCAAAATCTCTGCGTCAGTAAATACACAACTGAAACAAGACACACCCCTCATTTTGACACACTTGTGCTGCCACTGCTATTAGCTTATAAAATAATGAGTGCATTTATTGTTCCTTTTGAGTGACATTCATAACTAAAGCATTTATTTAATGAAATCGTTATGAAAATACTCGCAAATAAATTCTTCAAGACCCGTTTCAGAGCAAGGTCCCTTTATCAGGGCTGAGCAACACAATTTCCATCAATTGTGTGCAGCAAGACAAGAGATGGGGACAGAATCTATTTCCCATGGCCACACATATGTATAAATTTCCTCAGAAATCTTATGCATATTCTATTACTTTCCAAAGGCTGATTTTAATGTTATTATGAAACATTGCAACAATCAAATCTCTTGTCAGTTTGGAGCTGGCTCCATCTTTTTGCTTGATCTTGCCTTTGAGATAGAGAAATACTCCAAATGGAGGTGATTATAGAAGAAAACACGTCTATTCAGCACAGATCGTAGTTCACACAAGACGTTATCGTCTTCAAAGGATGAACAGTGTCTGGAAAAATACCATTTTAAAAAAGAACATGCTACCAGAGGGACATTCTGTCTGACTTTCAAAAAATTGCAATTACTTAGATGAAACTTCAGCTTAAATCAATGATATTCCACTTTTTGTAACAATAAATACTTCTTGTATCAAAGTAACTACGGCTCTGCGGTCTCGGGAAGCGAATATAACTATCGCTTTCTATAACTACCTGAAAGGAGGTTGTAGAGAGGAGGGTGCTGGCCTCTTCTCCCAAGTGACAGGGGACAGGACAAGAGGGAATGGCCTCAAGCTCCACCAGGGGAGGTTTAGGCTAGACGTTAGGAAAAAATTCTTTACAGAAAGGGTCATTGGGCACTGGCACAGGCTGCCCAGGGAGGTGGTTGATTCACCTTCCCTGGAGGTGTTTAAGGCACGGGTGGACGAGGTGCTAAGGGGCATGGTTTAGCGATTGATAGGAATGGTTGGACTCGATGATCCGGTGGGTCTCTTCCAACCTGGTTATTCTATGATTCTATGAATCTTCTTTCTCATCACCAACGCAGACCCTTTTTCCCGCACCAGGGCCGCCAGCTGCAGCCGGAACCAAAGCCGCGGGCCGGAACCAAAGCCGCGGGCGCGCGTTTTCCGCCGGGCCGTGTCCGCGGCGGCACTGACTGCGGGCGGCGGGGAGGCCCTCAGCCATGGCCGACACCGCCGCGCCGCCCCCGGCCGCCGCCCCAGCGCCGGCGCTCCCGGCGGCCCCCGGCAGCAACCCGCTGTCCCGAAAGCTCAACAAGATCCTGGAGACTCGTCTGGATAACGACAAGGTGGGGGGGGGGGAAGAGGGAAGGGGCCGGACGAGCCGTCGGGCGGCGCGAGCCCCGATAGGCTCCGGCGCTGGGCAGCGAGCCCGGTCATCGCCTCAGTTCCGCTGCGGAGCCGCAGCTGACGTTTACTGCGTTAATTCGGAATAAAATCCGGTTGTTTCTTTTTTTTTTTTTCCCCCGCTTCTCCGGCGACATGCCGCGCACCTGTTCATTCCCTTCAGGCCGTAGGGAGGTTTGTATTCCTCAGCTCCGGGGACATTTGTCAAGTTCTTTCTGATTTAAACGGTTTCTAGCTATGTCTAGGTCATGCTTTAACCAAATGTAATGTTAATCGGTAGCTGCTCTAAAATGACACAAGGTTGTGCATTATAACGTACGAGAAGAAGTAGGACTTAGCAATTATTATTGTTATTTACTGTAGAGAAGTTAGTATTCCTCAGCTCAGGGGTTATTTGTCAAGCTCTTCCTGATTTGAACGTTTTCTAGCTATGACTAGGTCATGCTTTAACCGAATGTGATGTCAATCTGTAGCTCCTCTAAAATAAAACAAGATTGTGCATTATAACATACAAGAAGAAGAAAGACTCAGCAATTATTTTAGTTGTTTCCCAGCTGATCTAGAGGGTGTTCAGGTATTTTTTCTCTAAAACCATATAGCAGGTTGTAGGTTTGGGTTTTTTTAACTAAGACCATGAACTTGGGGTGGTTACAGACTGTGTAACTTGCTTCTTTGTAACTGTAAGGAAAGTTAAGTACTTTCTTTTGATTTTCTAGGAAATGCTGGAGGCACTCAAGGCGCTGTCGACCTTTTTTGTTGAAAACAGTTTGCGCACCCGAAGAAACTTGCGTGGTGACATTGAACGGCGAAGTTTAGCCATAAATGAAGAATTTGTCCACATATTCAAGCAAGTTAAAGAGGTAGCTTTTTTACAGTGTAACTAGTAATCTTGTGAGAATATTGCTATGTAATATAAAGGTGAAAAGAAGCAGCAAAAGATCAAGAGAGATTTTGAGTTTGTGGGACAAATATACTTTTACAGTAAAATTGCTTCATCGTTTGTTTCATTTGATGAATATACTGTGTGGAGAGGGGTGATGTTTCAAACATAAAAATACCAAGTGATCATGGATCTTTACAGGTGCTTTCTCTCCATTGATTAACAGAGAGCTTAGAGCAACTGTATTCCTTGTAAATTGGGCATTGTAGTGGAATGAATCTGGGCCTAGGCATGGCATTTCTGATCTAAAACAGTTACTGTTATTTAAATTATTTTAGGAGCTTGAAAGTATAAATGAAGATGTGCAAGCGATGAGCAGCTGCTGTGAAGATATGTCCAGTCGTTTGAAGGTACTATATAAATAGATGTGCTTTGTATATTTTTTCCTTTTGAGGTATGACTACTGTCTTTTTAATTATTTTGAAGGATTAATAGCGACACTGAGATGTTTCCATAGTACGCGTATTATGTTGTTTTAGCATATTAATATATTTCTTTTAACTTATTTTGCAAATTTATGGAGGAAGTAATTTTAATTTCTTTCCAATCACAATTCAGAGTGCAGCAATACACTTACTTTGAGAATTGCAGTGTGATATCTGTTTGTATGTGAGTGGAGAGAAAATATTTAATTAGATTAGATGTGTAATATTAAAGAGTTAATTGCATTTGTGTATTTCCATTCAGAATATATGTGCCTTTCACATTGACTACATCTGTTGAGTTATGTGTTCATGTAAATACCTCAAGTACATTCATAAGAAAGTGTCTTGCAATCCAAAGACGGAGACAAATCATGTGCCATCTTCATTGTGTTGCTTGTCTTTCATAGTGTTGTCTCAAAATGCTGGTATGCAACAAAACCAACTCTTTTGTATTAATCCTGAATCCATAATGTTCTAGGGGACAAAAAATTGTGTTTTATAGTGCGTTACTATATCTCACTTGGGTTTAGTGTACGGATTCAATATTCTGTGCATTGTTGCATTTAAAAGGTTTGTGGATGCTGAACTATAGATGTTTTGCCAACCCAAATCTGTTCTGAATGTAGTACATAAGTTATAGTGTATGAATGAGAGTCCATCACTAAAAACTCCTATGAAAACAGTTGCTTTTTACCTCCCTCCCCCCTCCTCCCCTTAGATGTCCCCATATTGAGGTGAATAGATTTCATCGCCATTGTGTGCAATTCCCGTGAGAATACTTGTAGTTTGAGGACATGTTCCAAAAAGTGTGGAAGTACAGTGTACCTAACCCACTGCAACACTTAATTTTCAGTTTTGGAAGGCAGTGGGTAATAGACCTCAGAGGTCTCGCATCTCTTTGAACACTGTTAATATGGATGTATTCCCTAGTGCAGTTCAAGAACTGTTTGATTAAGCTCCTAAATGTGGAAATGAGTCCATGCAGATTTTGGCTTTTTTCTGTCTTTAAATCATGAAGTGTAACTATGATCTGTGATTTTTTTTTTTTTCCCCCAGAATAGAACTACCCTGCAGTGATGTCTCTTTCTGTTAAAGTCAGTACTAGGTAGTTTTGTTCTGTGCCCAACAGGAGGTTTCCTCTAGAGCCCTGTAGAACTCATAACTTGTCTCAGTTCAGTTCATGCTTTCTTTGTGTGTAGGAATATAAAGTTAATAAGCCCTTGAGCTAGCACTCGCTTGTCAAATCCCCTGGTATTTTATCTGTAATAGGACATAAAGACTCACCAGCCTGTGCTCAAGCTCAATATGAAGACAAAAATTAACTAAGTAGACCAAATAGAAAATACAAAGAGGAGCATCCATAGCATATAAGGCAGAAAAGTATGCTGAGAGGTGTGAATTAGAAGAGCAGAACAAATAAAATATGTGAAAGGGACTATATACTGATGAGACAAAAAGCTTTTGACATTTTTTTGTTTTGCAAGTTTATAATGCCACACAATTCAAATCACCAGATACCATCAGATCTGATTTCAGGATGGTGAGTTGATGCAGTAGCTGAAAGAGAGAAGGAGGCAAATGCGTGAATGAAATACAGCAGGGTTGAAAGATAATGAAAATTTTAATTGTTATACTGACATGGGAAAATATTTCTATTTTGGATTTGCAAGAAACATCAAATACCAGCTTTCTGATTTTTCTGGCATATCTGACTCTTTTGCCAGTTACCTTGTTTTGCTTACATATAAGCTCTTACTATTATTATTGTATGTATGTAATGTATCTGGCAGGCATTTGAAAACTTGTAAATAAAAACTTGCTTCCTGATATATCTAGCTAGATCCAGAAAAACTGCTTTTCCTTCCTTTCTTCTGTTCCGCTGTTAGCGTTCTTCTTGGCAATTAGAACTTATGTCCAGAAAATACTGAAAAGGAAGCAAATTTCTTCTGTACTTTTGGTTTATTAAAATCTGCAACTCTTGAGGTAGGGTGCAGTCTGGGATTAGTAGATTTCCATAGCGAGTAATTCAGGTCCAGTCTTCTGTTGTAAAAGTTTGGGGGTTTGGTTTTTTTTTTGTTGTTTTTTTTTTTGTTAGGGTAAAACGTTGAAAATTAATATTTAAAAAGCTTTAAAATACAGATACATTAAGAATGTAAATATTATATATTTAAGATTTAAAAAGCCTAGAGATATCCTAAATCGTTTTGGAACTGCTAAATGTTTAGTAAATTCTGATGGTTTTTTTTTTAATTAAATTTGCATGCTGATCCACAATAGTTTCCTTTAGAAAATTCGTAGAATCATAGAATGATTTGCATTGGAAGGGACCTTGAAGATCATCCATTTCCAACCACCCTGCCATTGGCAGGGATGCCTTCCACTAGATAAGGTTGCTCAAAGCCTCATCCAAGCTGGCCTTGAACACCTGCAGGGGTTGGACACCTACAGCTTCTCTGGACACCCTGCTCTATTGTCTCACCACCCTCATTGTAAGAATTTCCTCCTAATATCTAATCAAAATCTACCCTCTTTCAGCTTAAAAATGATACCCCTCATCTTATCCCTGCACTCCTTGAGGAGGACATAGAGGTGATTAATGGCAGCCAGCACGGCTTCACCAGGGGCAAATTCTATATGACCAAATTAGTGGCTTTCTGTGATGGGGTAACCACAGCACTGGACACGGGTAAACCGATGGATATGATGTATCTAAACTTCTGTAAGGCGTTTGACACGGTCCCCCACAACATCCTTCTCCCTAAATTGGAGAGAGACGGATTTGATGGATGGATGATGTAGTGGATAATAAACTGGTTGGATGGTCGAATTCAGAGGGTAGTGGTCAATGGCTCAAAGTCCAAATGGTGTCCCTCAGGGGTCCGAACTGGGACTGGAGCTGTTTAATATTTTCATCAATGATATAGACAAGGAGATTGAGTGCACCCACAGCAAGTTTGCAGATGACACCAGCTAAGTGGTGTAGTTGCAACATTGGAAGGACATGATGTCATCCAGAGGGACCTGGACAGGCTGTTGAAGTGGGCCTGTGAGAACCTCATGAGGTTCAACAAGGCCAAATGCAAGGTCCTGCACCTGGGTTGGGGCAGTCCCTGTTTTTAGTACATAATGGGGGTTGACATGATTGAGAGCTGCCCTGCAGAGAAGGACTTGGGGGTGCTGGTCAATGAGAAGCTTGACATGAGCCGGCAATATGTGCTAGCAGCCCAGAAAGCCAACTGTATCCTGGGCTGCATCAAAAGAAATATGGCCAGCTGGTTGAGGAAAGTGATTCTGCCCCTCTGTTCCTCTCTTGTGAGACCTTATCTAGTGTATTGTGTCCGGTTCTGGAGTCCTTAACACAAGAAGGACTTTCCATATGAGGACAGGCTGAGAGAGCTGGGCTTGTTCTGCCTGGAGAAGAGGAGGCTCAGAGGAGATCTTATAGCGACTTTCCAGTACCTGAAAGGAGTCTACAGGAAAGCTGGAGAGGGTCTTACTCAAAAAGGCTTGTGGTGATAGGACAAGGGGGAATGGGTATAAACCAGAGAGTGGGAGATTTAGGCTTGATGTAAGGAGCAATTTTTTCGCCGTGAGAGTGGTGAGACACTGGCACAGGTTGCCCAGGGAAGTTGTGGCTGCCTCATCCCTGGAGGTGTTCAAGGCCAGGTTGGATGGGCCTTGGGCAGCCTGATCTAGTGGGATGTGTCCCTGCCCATGGCAGGGGGGTTGCAACTAGATCTTTAAGAGATCTTT
The DNA here is from genome assembly GCF_032191515.1 of Phaenicophaeus curvirostris. NCBI lineage: Eukaryota > Metazoa > Chordata > Aves > Cuculiformes > Cuculidae > Phaenicophaeus > Phaenicophaeus curvirostris. The sequence continues at coordinate 181,736,118 of NC_091392.1, read as the reverse complement.
AAAGTCTCTTCCAACCAAACTATTCTCTGATTCTCTGAATGTTATTCCATACTGTATGCAGTTTGATTTCAAGAGACTTTTTTTGTTGTTGAAGCTTCTTTTTCTTCCTAAATAATCACTATGGTGTCCAGTGGGAAATCAGCATTTCTGGATGTCCTCTACCTTCTTGCTGGGTGATAAGTTTCAGAACCCTTAGTCATGCAGCTGCTGTCTGTTTCTGCATGGGTTCCCTTGCATTGTCATCACTGAAAATTTAGGGCTTTGATGAATTTTAAGTGCTTTGCACGTGGTCCTTACAGCCCTGTAAGCTGTTTGGACTGTAGGGCTAAACTTCCTAAGACCAGCACAGCTATATTCGTGTTGTCTAAGATGTCTGGATGGACCCTGGTACTGCGCAGCTTAGCACCCAAAGGAACTTGTTTCATTTTTCATTTTCTAACAGCAGTTTACAGTTAACAAACAAATCATATTCTCTTTTTTTCCAATTTATTTATAGTATTTATAATAATGTTTTTGTGTTAAATATAAATTAAAAATCAGTTGTGTATGAATGTAAATATATGTAAAGATGAAAATATATATGGTTAAGTATTGAAAATAGGGAGAGTTAATGAATACTTAGTTTAAGAAGGCCTTTTGTTTCAAAGAGTACATGTATTTACTAGTAGTCAGAAAGCTTTGTAAGTATTGCATACTTTAAATGTTGTATAATACATTTGATAAGTTTGTTTGTCACATACTTAACAATTCTAATTTTATTTTAGGCAGCAAAGGAACAAACCCAGGACTTGATAGTAAAAACTACAAAACTCCAGGCAGAGAAGTATGTATACCACTTTACTTATTTTTTGAAGACATGACAATACCATTGGAATTTTCTTTTATATCTGTTTCTGCTTCTCTTATTTTTGAGTAATAACTTTGGGGATTTTGTGTTTGTACATAGTGTTAAAAACTATATGTGTTTGTAGCACTAATGGAACAAAAATACTGAATTCTTAGTTTATTACTGGAGTATACAAAAAGGTAAAAACTGTGTTAGTGCTTGTTATCATAAAAATTGACCTTTTAGGGAAAGGAATCAGTTATAGCAATTGGATGGGCTTTACCAGATGTCAGTTCATAATGTAAGTTATATTGCTTTGTAACAGGTATGGACTTACTCAGTGTCACGTGAGTTTCACAGGCTTTTTCTTGCTGTTAATGCTTCGTAACTAGTGGAAGTCACTTTCTTGTCCAGGGACTGTAAGCAGGAGCAGAAAGTTGGCATATAACCTACTCTGTCACAGTTCACTTTAAATATTGCATACGTAAGTGTTGTTTAATGAGCCTAACACAAATCACTTTTTCCCTTGCTTCTCCAGCCTCTTGTGGGGAAAAAAAGATTTGTCATTTGTTCTTTTCAGTATTTTTATTCATGGGAAGGGGATAATAGCCTATGACAGATTCAAGTAATTTTTATTGCTTTTATGTCTAGGGCATCTGGTTTTACAGCTTTAGCATTTGTCAGTGTGGAGGAATGAATATTCTTGCTTTATGGCCTTTCTTCTGAAAATTATATATAGTCCACTGGAGATTAGAAATAATTATTTCTAGTGATAGGCTTGTAGTAGAAATGATCATTTTGGATAGCTCTGGGTACGCTTTCAACATCAGTAGGTTCACGTTCTGAACTTGAGTAGGAAGTGGATTACGTCCTGTGAGAGTCTGAATGTAAAGTTAAAGTGTAATCTGTATACATTTTAGAGGTTTAATGTAGAATAACTGCATAGAACACAGTACTGGTTGATGTAGAGTGAAAGATTTAGCAGTCACAGTTGAAGTAATTGAACAGAAATCAAGTCTTAGAAAATTTGTTAGTTTAAATATGAGTATGTGAAGTAGTAGGACAGATGAGTGATCATCATTTTGTAGTCTCAAGAAAAGGAAAGCTGCTTTGATTCTTTGTTCTGAAGCAGAATGGAAAATAACAAGACCAATTCCAAATTATGTTATGTCTAACTGGGCTTAAATTCCATTAAAGGAGATTAGGCAGTCTGTATGTCATTACTTCTACAATATACTCCTTACTTGTACAATAGTTTACTTTCTGCTGATTCTTTTAAGAGACAAAACATCCCACTAGTGTGAGGAGGAAGAAAAGTTTAGGAAGTAGCCTGTGCTTCTGAGGGTTTGTGTGACCTCAGAGCGTACAGGTAGGAAAAAATTCTGTTTTGGAAAGGCTGTTTAAGTGTACCAGGAAAAATGAACTAGCAGAAGCCAAACAATGCTTGTGATCTTAGTGTAATTGTTATGGATGGTTCATAGTGCCATTTATTAACAAAATTGACTTTTTCCTGGCTAAACCTGTGAAAAATGTCCACAAAAGCTACAATGGGGATGCTGTTTTGTTTTGTGTAGGACATTTGAGTCACCCATTCTTTTGATACATTAAATGACGTTGCAAATGTAAATATCTCTTCAGAAATTTTTCCTTACGTGGATTTGAACCTGTGTAGTGTTTGGTTTTGGTTTTGTTTTTTTTTTAATCAAGAATGTGTGATAGCAGTGAAGAACAGTTTCCCAAAGATGAAGAGTGGCCATGGGAACTTGTGTGAGCTTGAAACATTTTGAGTAAGAGTGCCTGTTCATGCATTCATCCTTCCATGTATTCTTTCTCTGCTGCAGTACTTGCAAAGGGGTGGCTCTCTCAGTGGTTCTGTTGTAGGTATTAGGTTTCTTATACTAAGTAGTTATACTAGCAGTCTTGGGTAACCTGATCTAGTGGGATGTCCCTGCTCATAGCAGGAGGGTTAGAACTAGATGATCTTTAAGGTCCCTTCCAACCTTAACTATTCTATGATTCTAGTGTTTGCATTGTATTATCACCTGTGTAATTAGGTCTAATTCAAGGTGATTTTGAATTTCCTAAGGTTCTTTACCTGAACTCCTTATTGGTCATCCTAGTCTCAGATTTGTGATTTGAAGCTATAGCAGTTCATCTGCAGTATCTGTAGGTAGTTCTGATGTGCTGTTTGGAACTTCTGTGTAGAATGTGTAATTTAAGATGCTTGATTAAATAGCTAGGGTCGAAAATAGATGTTCATCTCAGATTTAAGTTAAAAATTCTGCATTCTCGGGTTGTTACTTTGTAGCATTTTTCTTGCAAGTTAATTTGTGATCTTTAGACCTCATTTGTCATAAATGCCAAACAGGATGTTTTACTTAGATAACAATTACACTAATACTTCAGTCATACAATTGAATTTTTGTATTTGTGAATATAAGAGATTTGGTGTATTTCTTCGGTCATTTAGGTTGCTTGTTCTGAATTAATTTTCTCTATAAAGACTAGTTAAAAAACTGTACTGTACATTAGAAGCAGAACAGTTTACCTTCACATTGTTTGAATTGTGGAATCTGCTTAACATAGGAATTGGGGCTTCTTTTTTCTCTTCTGAAAATTGAGACTTATCATAACTTTATTTCATTCTACATGGTTCTATTAAGTAATCCAAACCATTCAAACCATCTCTCTATAACACGGGTAATTTGTTGTTGTTCAGTACTGTAGAATCTTAAATAGAATGTTAGTTTTAATATATTTCATAATAAATTTGTTAATAAAGAGTAACTGAGGTGGCTAATTTAGACAATGTGTGCGAATTGTTAAAAATCCACTTCTGTATCTTCACTGAATTTCTACACATTTACTTGAGCACACTAATACTACTTTCAGGTTGTGTTAGACTTTTAATATATAGTAATGAGGAGATTAGTTTGTTTTCAAACATCTGCTATGTTTTAAATGATGTGGGTTTGTTTATTGCCATTGCTAACAGGTTAACAGAAAAAGGATCTTGCTCCTTGGAGTGAGAATTTAATAAAAGCTTTCTCTGACTTGTCAGTTCTCTTGTTGTACCTGAGCTTAGTTCTTTAATATGTGTGAAGCCAAAAAAATACTTGCAGTACTAAACTACTTCACCTTGGATTGGGAACTAGTGTTCAGTAGCTCCCAACTGGAGTAACGACAGTTCGGTTCCAAAACACTGTATGCAAAATGCCAGAAGCCTGTCTTCATACTAGTTCTACTAGCCACTTAATGATAAGTTATTGTGCAAGATTGTTCTTGAGGTTAGCCACAAATATTAGTAGTAGATTTAAGAATTAAAGAAAGACAAGAAGGTAGTAGTTGCCATGTTAATTCTTACAGAATTAAATAAGAGTAGTTTGTGAGTGTATGTATGAGGTCAGGAAGATCACAGAAAATAACCTTTCTGAAATAGAAAACTGGTAAGAGTCGGAACAGTTTTCTGGAAATAAAAACCACCATACTCTGAAAACTGTATGAAAGAATGGAAATGGCTTAAACAGGTATTTTTGAGTCAGGTTAGAGTTTCAGAGCTTTCACCGAGGTTATGCACTTGACATCTTTATATGTTGTCTTTTTTTTCCTAGTTTCTATTAATAGTGTTCTTGAAGAGAAAAAAATGTATGTTTTGATGCCAGAATCCTTACATTGTTTCTGAAAAATCAGTTCCTGTAATACTAGATTTTTTCTTTTTGTAAAAGTAAAATTAAATCTGATTCCTAAACATATTTTGGAATGCAGCAGCATGTACTTCAATTTATTTTAATTGAATTATGTTCAGACTTGCTCTTTATTTAAATTCAGTAGGCACGGTTCTTTGAGTTCTTTGACTGTCCCCTCTGCGCTCAATACTAGGTCAAAAGTCTTAAGAAAGATGTTTCTTAGTGAACACCTGCTGCTTCAGCAGTGCTGTACTACAGACCTCTCATGATTATCTCTTGGTGGTACTTTCTAAATTTTCTTTTCCTTTTAAGGAATATCTTTTTCACCATAGTCTATTTGGAAATAATACCAGAAGTTCAGCAATATTTGTAGCAGGTTAGAGAGGTTTGCTTTTATCAGCATATGCTGAGAAAAGTGGTGATGTAGTGGTTTCAACTGATGAGATGTATTTCATGTCTTGACTTTTTGAAATTGTATTTACATTTATTCCTGTGAATATTCTTCATAAGAAAAAAACAGTGATTGCCTAAACTGAATAACAATTCAGCGTGGGGAAGGGAGAGGGCTTGAAATCCTGAGGCTGATTTTCTTTCCTGATTTGTGCCAAAGTAAAACATAGGTGGCAGGGTGTAACTGCAATCAAAACAGCTAAGGTTAATCTGAAGAATTAAAAAAAAAAAAGTCCCATTCTAGCCATGACCAGCAGAAAAAGCACAAAGCTGTATTTCTTGCCAGCTTTTCTACCTGGCAACCACGCACTCTGAGGCATGAAATACTCTTGATCAGTATGAAATAAGCCATGGTCTTACAGGTTGAGAAACGTTCATCAGAAGTACAAAATCAGTTACATAATACTGTTCCTGAATGATGTTTGTCTAATCTGCTCTTGGATGAAAAGCCCAGGAATAAAGAGTCCATGGTCTGCCTTGGAAATTTATTTTGCTGCTTTATTGTTTTCCTACTATCTGATTTAGTTGTTCTTTTCCTGCTCGTTAAGCTCGTTAGTTCTAATTTTATTCCAGGTAGATGTAGAGAACAGTGTGTTATTTTCATGCCTTTGGCAACGTTTTTTGAATTTAGTGGCAGATGTGAAACTAGACTAAGCAGTCCTCTTTCAAGTGTCTTTGTATCGGATTGTATAAAAGATCTGCTGAAGACGTCAGTCTCTTTGATACAATGGAATCAACTGGCTTGCCCCTACAAGATGAAAAAGAATCCATTTACCGGAAACACATGCCTTCTCAGTTTAATCTCTATTCACAAGTTAGAAACCGTGTCTTTTTATCTTAGCCATTGCTAAATACTGATTTATCTAGTGAGTATAGTGGTCTTCTATGATGGAGTGACTACAACAGTAGATAAGGAAACTACGGATGTTACCTATCTGGAATTCTGTAAGGCCTTTGACATGATCTTTTCTCTCTGAATTGGAGAGATGGATTTGGATGGACTGTTGGATAGATGAGGAATTGGTTGGATGTTTGCATCCAGAATGTAGTTGTGAGTAGTGTTCCTCAGAGGTCTGTACCGGGACCAGTATTGTTCAATATCTTCATTAACAACATCAACAGTGGGATCAATAGCACCATCAGCAAGTTTGCAGAGGATGCCAACCTGAGTGGTGCAGCTGACATTCCTGAGGGATGGGATGCGATCCAGAGGGACCTGGACAGGCTAGAGAGGTGGGCTTGTGTGAACCTCATGAGGTTCAACAAAGCCAAGTGCAAGGTGGGTCAGGGCAACTCCCAGTATCAGTACAGGTTGGGGAGTGAAAGAATTGAGAGCAGCCCTGCCAAGAAGGATGTGGGGGTGCTGGTAGATGAGAAGCTGGATGTGAGCCAGCAGTGTGCGCTCACAGCCTAGAAAGCCAACCATACCCTGTGCTGCATCAAATGAAGCATGACCATCAGGTCTCAGGAGGTGATTGCTTTGAGCAACCTGATCTAGTTGAAGATGACCCTACTCATATTGGGGGGATTGGACTAGATGACCTTTAAAGGTCCCTTCCAACCCAAACCATTGTATGATTCTGTGTGTCTCAATTGCTGTGAAGTTTTGTGTGTGAAAACTGCTTATCCTGACTATTCTGTAGATAGATAGCAGTGATGTTCACAGAAAGCCTAGTTGGTGTATAAGTAGGAAACTGTTGAATTTTATGAATTTATTTATAGTATATAAGCTTTTTTCCTTGTGTTTAGTAATCTGTTTGGTAAGGTTTGAATCATTTCAGTGCTGTTAGTATCTTCTGTTGCCAAACTTCTGATTTAGCCTTTTTGGTTTTTACCTCTTTATTTTTAGAGCAGAATGTATTATATTGTAGGGCTGCAGAATTGCAGGCTAGCTCTCTTTAGATAGAGATTACAGATGGAAGAAACCTAAATTCAAATTTGCTTCCTGCTGCCAGCTATCATTTGCATGATGAGTTTCATGAACTCATCAACTATTCAGCTTATATCTAGTTAATTATTCTTGCATTTTATACATGTTACTGTTCTTGGAACACTTACCTCAAAAGCTTATTCTTTCTGATAAAAGCCTTTTCCTGTTTTCCAGCTTAATTCTTGGGTATAATTTGCCTGTTTTTTCATCCGGTCTGTTATCTTAAGAGCTTTCATCATCTCTCATAAATTAGATTCTCCATTCCCATAATCATACTACTAGCTTTGGTTTAATGGGAGTCCATTGTTTTTGAGCACTGATGATCAGGATTGTGGTCTGTTTTCCAAATGAGGTCTTACTAAAGCCTTCTGTAATATTTTCTGGTTTCTTGAATCCTGGGAACATGAGAAATTTTACTATCATTTTATGTGCCTTCCTAGTTTTTAATTAGGAAAAAACATTGTAATTATAGTCCATGACGGAATTGGGCACAGTATACCTCTCACAGTATTTCAATTCTCCTTTAATAAAAGATGTGCTTAACAGAAAAAATGTAAAATAAAGCCATTTGTTCTCAGAATTTACAAATACATTTTTGAACCTGGTACTTAAGAACGTTTTTGTAACATTTGTGTGTAGGTGTTTTGTTACGTATTCTCGTATATTTGCCTTCCTCAAAAACAGCTGCTGCTGAAAAATGTTTATACATATCTGTTAAAGATGGTTGTTATTTCTTTATGAGTTAGAAATAATTCATGTTTTAAGGCTTTAAAAATGTGCTGGATCCTCAGTACCACAATTTGGAAGTAATTTCAGATTGTGCTGCTATGATTCCTCCTAAGCAAAGGAAACTAGCAGATTTTTGTACTGTACTTGATGGCAAGATAAAATTAAACTTTGGAAATGTGTTTTTCTCCTCCACCTCATTTTTTGAGCTGTCTAGGTGATAATCCAAACAAACAGTACGCATTTGTGTTTATTTCAAGGGAAAACTGCATGAAGTGCATAGTTTTCCCAGCCCTTTGAGTTCTCTTGCAAAAGAATTCTGTCTCCTTGGTAACGATTAAAACTGGGGAAATTCCTCTTTGTTGGAAGTCCCGTCCCCTGCCCAAGCTCAAAAGTCTGCCAGTGCTCGGCACTTCCCCCTTTGCATTGGTGCCATGTTCCCATGATCTGTTAGTTTTGTTCTCTTGTGCCAGGGAAAAAAAAAAAGCTTTGGGATAACAGCACAGTGTGGCCTTTCCTCTGCTTTATTGCACATGCTTAGAAGGCAATTTAAAAATCTTTGTTTACAGAAAGGCCAGTGGGTCTTAAAACATTTGAGTGTCTGAGCAGGTACTATTTGCTGTGGGCTATATATTAGATGACATTACTCTGGCTTTTGTTGATACCTGTGCTGTGTTTTGCATAGCACTTATTGCAGTGAAATCACTGTAGCAAACCTGAGCGGTATTAAAGCAGGGAAATGGATTAAAATAAGATTGATTAAATTCTAGGTAAATAGCTGCTAGCTTATATTTGAGGAAATACATTTATATAAAAAATGACATACCTATCCAAGTGTATTGATCTCATTAATATTGTATACTGCCAGCTAGAAATCAAGGGTATGCAGTACTTATGTTTTGTACCTGATCCATCATCTAGGAAATACGGTATTGTTCTTATGCAGATGGATAACCAAGGCAACTTCCATAGCCAGCATAAGCGGAGGTAACTAACCTGAATTTTGAAACTAAGTAGCTTGTTAAAATTCCTTTTAATTTATAAAGTGTCCCAAAGAAGTAGCTTTATCAAAATTCAAGTGCATGTGTTTTGTTTTAGGATGGATGTTTCTCACTATTTCTGAATCAATGTCTTGAGAAAGATAGATGAAACATTACTGCCACCATGAGGCTGTGATTTTGTGTTTACGTTGTGGAACTTTCAACTTGGCAGTATGCTAGAGTTTAATACATTGATGCTATTTTCTAAGAATTAATTATTGGAAGTGTGCAGGGTGGGTCAGGGAGCAGTTACAGCAGTGTTAGCTACAGACACAACCAGGGATGGGAATGGCTTTAAAGTGTGATGTTTGATTGAGCCTTATTCTTTGTAGCAGAAGAAAAGGAACAGGAGGACTGCAGGGTGAGGACTTGCAGGAGGTGTGACGTTCAGTAGTTGAGGTCTGCTGCAATTGTTTGTTTTTATAACCAACGGATTGAAGGAGGCACAGAATTCCAGCGCAGGCTGGAATTGGAATAAGCATGGATTGGAATAAGCATGCTGTTTCTACAGTCTGTGACTTCGACCATTGTTCTTTGAAAGTCTACAGTCTATTATTTCCAATAATCTGCAAAGCAAACTGAAAAAACTGTTAAGTCTGGTATATTGCACTTCCTAGAATCAGGCTCATTCCTGCCCCCAGTTTAATGAAAGTATACTGCTCAGAGCTCCTAAAAAAATGCATTAAAAAAATCTGAAGAACAGGAGATAATATTAAATGGAGATCTGTAAGAGCACTTAAAAGTTATCCACACAGGAAACAGGTTCAAAGAACAGAAAAGTTTCTCAGCATCCTGTCTGCCCCTCGTTTATGGGAAATCTTATTCCAGTTGAAACCCAAGAAGGTCTTGCTTTCTCCAGTCTCTTTCCTACCTTCCTTCTTTTCCCTAAAGGGAGGGATAATCCAGTGTAAGTCTTTACAGCTTTGTGGTTTTATATTAAATCGAGAATTCCATCATAAGAAGAGAGACTCAGAGCAACTATTAAATAAAGTTAATTCATTACATCCAATGATGGTGATGTTGATGGATTAGACTTTCTCAGCACGATGTTGTGGAACAGGAATGCACTGTTGAAAGCATCACCATTGGGTGAAGTGATAAGTGTCCTTGCCTGATTTTCAGTTTGAGTAGCTGTCTTATACCTCTACGTTTCTTAAGGGATTGAGAAGGGAGGGTCCTAATAATTTTCCTTTTTGTAATTATTTATTTGTTGTAACTGACCATTGAAATTACTTTTGTTTATGCCCCAGGAGAGTTTTGAAATGTCATTTTCATGCTCATTTCTCCAGTGATCTAAGTAGCCATTACCCCCTTGCTTCTGGCAGCCCGCTGTGCTGGCACACCCCTTAGTACAAGGAGGTGTGCCCTTAGTACAGATCTGTGGTAAACTGAATTAGAGAATAAATGTAACTTCCTTTGTTACACACTGACTTTTCCCCTTCCCACACCCTTCCCCCTCCACAAGCAGAAAAGACATGTTCTGATCCTTTTCAGCTAGTTTCAACCACTTAATCTCAAAACATGGCTTGAAAACAGCAGTTTAAGACAAAATAAAAGGAACAGTTTGTCTGTGGTTGGAAACAAAGTCCTTGACAGTCCTTCCAAGAAAAAAAATTAAATAACAACGTTGGCATCTTCCTGCCAGATTTGTTGCCTGGTTTGATTAATTACACGACAGTATAAACAATAGTTCTGGCACCGTGGAAAGAGCACTACAAATCAAACCAGGGATGAGCGGGGATGGCTGACACAGCCTAAGCAGCATAGATCAGGCATCATTGTAGTGATGGTGTTTGTTACTACAGGCCTCATGCGTCTTTCAGTTGTGTTGTGAGAAAGACATAGTTATCATAAGAAAATCTCTGATAAGCCTAGTATTGAATGAAAAATACTTTTTGTTAGTATCCTCCTGACTGTTAATTCTTGTCAGTCTGTTTTGTAGACAGTTTCCCTTCATGTTTTTTCCTTTATCTTGCTCTGAAATTACACCATGACTTCTCTCCTGATTTTATTTCCTAATCTTCCTGCTGAAAATTTACAGAATATGTTCAAAATGGTATTCTTACATTCTCCTTCTACAACGTTGAGGTCTACCATGCATTCTCCGTTAGAAGAGCCTATCAGTGGACTTGGAAAACTGTGCTAGCTCTGTTTAGGTTTGAAGATATGAAAGATATACATAAAGTTATTCAAACAGAAGATGGGACAAGTTCAATTCCTTCAGACTCATGACTTTGCATATCTCCCTTCTCTGCCCCAGCTTCTTCTGGAACTTCCCATGCTCTCCAATTTTTTTTCCTTGCTGTGCCCCTATCCCATGTGCTAGAAAAATTACTCTACCTCCATGCCAAACACCATGTTGCTTTTCAGTCTCTTTCCTCTTTTCTAAATACCTTCCCCATGTTTTCTTCTTGTACCTGTATTTTCTCATTTCCAAGGTACCTGTGCACTCTTGAGCCCCCCCTCTTTAGACATCTTTCCTGTTCTTCCTCACTTGCAGTGAGCTATCACTAGATTGCTTGGAAAGTGCTATAATTGTTATGTGTGCATCTGTTGTCATTGCCTGTTTAGTTGACCAAAATTATTCTCCATTACTCTTGTTCCTTCCCTGAGAAAGATTCAGCTTCATGGAGATACTGAATTTGCTGTTGTAGAGTTTACTTGGAGAAAATTAAATAGACAGATGGATTTTAAGCGTTGCAAAATGGTCAGTGTAAATGCAAATCAGCCACATCTGCATAGGACATTGGGGAAACCTGACTTATCAATTAAAGATATGCTATTAAAGTATGTAAGTTTTTGGTTTTCCCTTTTGCTTAGGTGTTTTCTGTGTGACTTAACAAGTACTGGATTGCTTTCCCTTTTGATTTTCATATATTTTGCTGTTAAAGCACTGTTGGATTTTATATTACCTTCTTTCTCGCTGTTCATTATTATTTCTCGCTAGAGCACTGACAATTGTGAAACATTTCATCTGATCTCAAAAATTGAGTTTGTAGAACTGCAGGTCATCTGTGCCTACAGAAGGGAATCCAATTTTCAATGCTTCTTACAGCTGGATGCAGTCCAGCTACTAGTTGTATTGCAGAGAAGTAGTGAATAAGTAAAAACTTACTTTTCATGCTTTGATCTTCTAAGGAAACTTAATTATTGAAGTCAGTATTAGAAGGGTACTTGCCTGTCTTAGCACCCTATAATAACAGTGTATTTAACTTCCAGAAATTACATTGGAAACTGAAATGGTCTTAAAGTGATTGAGCCTTGTTCTTATACAAATGCTTAATTAGTGTCTTCTCAATGTTTGGAAAAAGTAGGTTTTATTTCGTGGACTTCTGTGTGCTCAAGCCACAGTTTGAGCAATTTTTTCATTGCCAGAGGAACTCCAATCCCTTACTGTGGAATAAAACTATATTCGAGTCCTTCTGTGGCTGTAAGGTGTGTGACAAAACGTGCACAGAGAGATGCTGCCCACGAGATGGCGTTTGTGTGTTACATCCCTGCTGTGTTTATTTCAGGGAGGGTGATACAAGAGAATTAGCTCTTACATTTTGATTGCTCATGATATTAGTAGATTTATATTCCAACTGTATGTTGTTAAAAAGAAATGGATCTGCTCTACAGAAAATTAGATTATTCTTTTTCTCCATTTTCTCATTTTTAGTGCTCACCTTTTTGTGTCTCTGAAAATATAAGTTGAAACCCTATTCTTTCCTTAATGAATTTGGAAGGAAATAACTGCAGGCATAACAACTGTAGAAGCACAAAGTGTCTGGGTTAGGACATTTGTGATACAAACACCTTATTTTTTTAAAGGACCTCAGTAGTTTTCAAATATGTTAACTTACCTTTATATTGTCTTTACTCAGTTATCTGTGTATTCTTAATAGAAAATCATATTTGAAGATGTAACTCAAGTCCTTGATGACTGGAATGTGTTATTAGAATTTAATAATACTGATTTCTAATGCTAATTTCCAAAAGTATGAATATGCATAATAAATCAGAGATAAGCATAAAAAATAATGTTCTTTTAACTTTGTTTTATTACAGTCAGAGACTAGAAATGAAAGCACAAGTTGCAGATGCATTCATAGCAAAATTTCAACTGACACCAGATGAAATGAACCTCCTTCGAGGCACGAAAGATGAGCCAATTACAGAGGTAACTCTATGAACATTAAAAGCTTTGCCCCAAACTAAAATGTACAAGCAGCCTCACTGAATTGTACATGAGATCTTATTATCAGCTTGTAATTTATTTTTTTTATGGAGGAATGTACCTTTTAGCAAAATGGTGAATTTCTAATCAGTTTGAGATATGTAATGAAAGATTCAAGTAACAAAGAAGAAAATCAACATTAAATTCTAGTTTGTATAATGAGTTTAAGGGACAAATGAGTTATCATATGGTATTACGCTTCAAAAAGACCTTTATGAAGCCTGAATTTTCAGTGAAGATGTTCTAAGACTTCATCACACTCAAATAAAGCAAATGAAAAATTCTAATGCGTTGGTAATCCGTAGTACTACCCTTGTGCATGCGTGTGTGCATTTTGCATATGCATGTGTATTGCTATTCAGTGACTTGAAACAATGTTAGCTAAGATGTTTTCTCATTATTATTCAGTTGATGAAGATATTAGGTACTGATTCAGTTTTAGCCACCTTCCAGACATGTTTCAGAATATGTTTTTGGTGGCACATTGTTCTCCAATGAAAACAAAATGAAAAATGAGAAAATTGGGTACACTTAATAGGTTTTTATTACTGCAGTTGCATGGAAACCTTCACTTAAATGTAGACTACCTGCTAAGACATGCTATCTCATTTCCACAGGCATCCTGTCTGGAGTTGAAATGTTATTAATGGTGTGGAACAGATAACCCATAAACAGTGCTAATGAAAGCATAAATAGAATGTGTTAAATGATTGTGGACTTGAGTAATTGCTGTATGCCTTTATGCCAGCTACTACTGTGAAAGAACATTCAGGTTTCTAAAAAGCACAATTTGCAGGGAACAATGACAGCAGTGCTGGGCAATTTACTCAGTGCGTGATTCACAGCAGAAGGATTAGTCTTTTTGATACTTTGATATGCCTAAAAAATGCACAGAAGTAACTGAGATATCATAGTTGTGCTGCTGAAATGACAGACCAGTAAAATAATGGGTATTCTTCTCTCCTATGATGTAATCAAATCGCGTGCTTAAAACAATTTTAGTCAGGCTTCTATTTTGGTGATTTTTTTTTTCTTCCCCCTAAAGGAAGTGTGATTTGGGTTTTTATAAACATATGACCTTCAACACAATTAAAGCAAAGCAGTTGGTTTAAATAATTTGACTCTTTTGTTTATTTTTTTTAGTTTATTTTGTTTTGTTTATTTTGTTTATTTTGTTTGTTTATTTTGTTTATTTTTGTTTATTCTATATGACCTAAGCCAGAATGGAACTTGCTTTTTCTGAGGCAAACTGTGTTTCAGTCACAAAAGTTATAACAGTTATACCTGAATTCTCTAGTCTCCCCCATGATGTTTGAAAGATGACTTCATAGTAGGACATGCATTTCAAAACCTTAGTGGGTTTCCATTTTCTCTCCAAAACGGTAACAAAATAACCTGTTGGCCCTATGCCTGTGTCTTCTAGTTACTGGGTTTTTCTTTTTTTTTACTGGTGTGCTGTTATTTAGAGGGGAAGGATTGTCCTGGAAAACCTTGGTCTAGTCTCTTGCAAATGTTTGATTTTTATTAGAAATCGTTACCCCATTATATAAAACCAGCACTTGGAACACAGACCTGCAAAGAGCATAAATGAAGAATTGAAATGGAGAGTACAGAGTGCTAGAGATTTGAATGAGAATTTGCTGCTTTTGAACACTTTTTTTTTTTTTTCTTGATTGATTTAGGATTTTTTCAAGGCTTTGGGAAGAGTAAAGCAAATTCATGATGATGTCAAGATTCTCCTCCGGACAAATCAGCAGAGAGCGGGGTAAGTGCCACTTGAATGAGTGGAAGATAAAAGTTTATTCAATTAAAAGCAGAAGTTACAGCAAGGTTTCATAATTTACTTCATATGAGTTTACAGAGTATTTCACATAAAAAGATAGTAACATACTTATCAATTTTTGTAGTTTCAATAGTGAGAGGTTTTATTTGATTTGTACATGCCTTTGCTAGTGCTACCTAAAACAGGATTTGCAAATAAAATCTTTTTGTCTTGTAGCTTGGAAATTATGGAACAGATGGCTTTACTGCAAGAGACATCTTATGAACGACTTTACAGATGGACTCAAAGTAGGACTAAGAATGGTTTTATGTTTACGAATATTATTATGATGATTCCTTTAATTCCTTGATGTGGATTAAACTCAGCAAAACTGCTTTCCAAGATTCATTAGCAAGGTTTTTGGTTTCCTTCTTAGTGAAAGATCTGTTGTGAACCAAATAGTTAACTGGAGATCTCTCACTTTTGGGGCCAGTCATATCTGTTTGCCAAACTGTATTGTTTATTTGCATTTTCAGAGGGTATTCCATAGTGAAAAACGGTTGGGTAGTCAAAGCAAATTGTTAAGGGTATTGCAGTTCATTTTTTTGCAGGTCACAGGGGAGTTCTCGGTTTTGACAATTTGGTAGTAAGGTCTAATTTAGTGTGTAGAGTGGTTTATTACCTTTAAAAAAGAAAAAACCCACACTTTTTTATCAGGATGCTCTTTTGAATGATAGTAGATGATTAATTTTTTTTTTTTTTTTTGCATATGTACTCTGGATCCAGGCATCAGTATTCAATGCAACATCTTGATAGATTAAGATGTAGATGTTTTTGTAGGACTTTTCTCCCAAGACACTAGGAGGAAGATCTGTGTTAGCTTTTATGCAGTGGATGCTGAAGCCTCAAATAATGGTTGTAGTTTCAGCCTAATAAAAATTCATCATTTTTGTGCCAGTGTTTGATTTAGTATATATGATTTCCATGTTCTTGCATGTAATATGCAAGATTATATAGTTAATGTAAAGTAAAACCAAAACCGAACAGACTCACAACTAGCTTAAGTGCTTGCACACTTTTTTCATAATAGTTTAGCTGGTACATGGTGAATATTTATAAGGGAGCCTGACAGAATTCTGATGGTTGAATGATTTAATGTTTATACGTGGGCGCAAACAGATAGTAAGCTTCCTTTAATTTTTCTTATTGTTGAGATTTGTGATGGACATCCATTTTACAGCAAAGTACTGCTTTGGAGGGAGTTTAATTACATTAACACAGACTAGGCCAGGTAGTATATTCTGAAGACTTCAAAATTAAAACCTTTTGAGTTTTTAATTCATTTTCTCATTTGACAGCCTGTTATAAAATGTTTTTGAGTATAAAGAATGTACTTTCATCTGTGTTGGAATTTTACAGATGAATGCAGGAGTTTGACACAAGAGTCATGTGACATTTCTCCAGTTCTCGCGCAAGCCATGGAAGCCCTACAAGACAGACCTGTCCTTTATAAGTAAGTAAATGTTTGTGATTATCTCTAACAAAAATTGCTATTCCCAGCTTATGAAACTTGAAGACAGGCATGAATTACAGGGCCAAGGATGGTGCAATTTAGTCTTGCATCAGATTTAAAAAGAAAAATACTTTCTAAAAAAATCTTATTTCAACCTCTTTGAATTTCAGAAGTCTTTTTGTCATAATTATGCTACAGTGGATGCTACTGGCCTTTTTCCAACTTACTAGTTTCTGATTGAAGTAACATTTCAGACTGATTCTGTTTTAATCTAAATGAATTGAGAATTTTTGCTGCTCTCGTTGGAGGGCTTTTCTGAAGAAAATAGATGCTGTGCAAAGCATGTGATTGTTTTTGATGGATTACTGTACAACTCACAATGGAAGACATTCTTACTACCAGGAACACTTGAGTAAAAAAATCAGCCTTTATCTATTTTTTCACTTTATGAATCTAAATGAGACAATCTACTACATATGAGCCTCTAAAGCGCAGGGGTACTTTTGTATTTATTTTCATATATATATATATACACGCACAGGCACACACTACTTTTTAGTTCTTGTTCAGAATCTGCTGAAGGGACTTCTCAAACATAAATGAAGTAGTGGTTGATAGAGACAACTTAACCACATGGTGGCACTGTAAGAACTGTTTTTACTGGGGTGGTTATACCTGAAGAGGTACTTCTTACACTTCTTTGCTTTTTAGCATTTTGTTTTTATAATTTATTATCACGTTTTGCAACTGTGGCATGTTACTTTTAGCCACTGGTATGCAGGACAGCAGAATACTTTTCTGTCTGTCTTTCGAAGGCTGCACGCGTCTTGACATGCTCAGTCAGTTCAGTTAGTTGATTTAAGGACAAGTGATGTCACTCAACCTCCCAAGCACATGGTGTGTTGCCATACATCAGGCCATAGCTGGGAATGGGGAATTTCTTGCATTCACTCCTCCAGGCCCTTTTTCACAGCTGTGAAGAATCAGTCGCAACTGCATTCACAACATTTTATTGGGTTCTTTTTAGATACAGTTTATATTTTATGTAATAAATATTTTCTTAAATCATGTTACTTTTAAACAACATAAAATCATTGTTTTTCTTTCTTAACATTTATGGAAAAAAGCCCCAACACTTGTATAAACCTACAGCTGGTCAGTTTAAAATTAATATGCAAAGGAGATTCTGTTTTTCTTCTGAATCTCTCTCCCAAACACCAGTACTAGTATTACCAAAGGTAGAACTTGGTAGGTAGGATTTTACTTCTGCCAAAAAGGCACAAGTAAACATTACTGTGGAAGATACAACCATTTGTCTCTCATCATAGATTACCATGCTTAACTACTTGCTACAGCAGTATTGTCAGAATTGCAGTACTGATGCTTTACCTTTTAAATCTCAAGGTTTCATTTATTCCCTTTTATTCCCTTCCAAAAATTTTTGTATACTTTTAATACATAACAAACCGCTGCGTTTGAAATGTAAAACATGGTGTCATAGAAGAAAGTAGTTCTGTTAGTTTTACACATACAAGCACTACTTTGGGAGCTAAATGCTTTCCTCCAAATCACTGCCTTTGCGTCTGATAAAGATTGTGATTTGATTAGGTGAGAATAAGTAAGGTGAAGATGGGCAGGAATTTAGAAACAAATCTACAAATTCTTGTATTCTTATATTGACTCGTGTCTTGCTAACTTTAAGGTGACAGAAAGTTTGCACCATGAATGGACTTTCAGGAACTGCAGTCAGTAGGGATCTGAAATAAACATTTTAGTTTGGTTTTCACTTCCTCGTTCTAACAGATAACAGGAAACTGTTTTGTAGAAAATACACGGAGTTGTAGCTCAAAGCAGTATTCCTCTTCCATCCTTCACTCTGGTTTTCAAAGCTTGTTCTCTACCTCCTTTCTCACCTCCAGTGAGCATTACTGAAAGATTGAAGTTGTGTTGAATGTAAATGTTGCAGTGATCCCTAACATGAGTATATGTAATAACATAGTAGTACATACTGTGTTTCTAGTGTAAATAATAGTTATTACTGATTTTTTCAGGGTGGAGTATTTTGTCATATTTATACCCTGTTCTATTGAGTGCAAAAGGAAAATCAGTTTCCTTTTTCTTTTGAAAATAAAATTATCGTTATTAAATGGGGTTTTCTAAACTAATAAGATCACAAGATCTGTTTTGCTGCTGTACTTTTTAATGATCTATTATATAGCTGTTTATTGGAGGGGAGCACTTAACTGTTTTAGTTTCTACAAACACTTGAGGTTTGTCAGTGCAACACTGCTTGCAACTCTCCTGCTTTTAATTGCATAAATTTTGAAAATAGTAATTTATTAAAGGCTTTTTACATTAGCTTTTTTTTTTTTTTAAGTGCAGATATTTACTGTCTGAGTTAACAGGTACAGTGTATAAAGACAAAGATTTAAACAGATTTCATGATCCTTCAGTGTTTTTTCACCCCCTCTCTCAAATAGTAATGTAGATTGAAAAGAGCAAAACTGAAGGTCCTTTGGACTTTTCATAGCGTAATAGAAGTCTAATTAAACTTAGCTTGGAACATATTTGAAATAGTGTATTGTTTTCTTTTGTATCTTGTTCTCCGTGTCTGTTTAATTGTGAATGCAGTATTCATTTAACTCAAGTCAGTGAGTAACATGCTTTTTATTAGTAGTAGTAATTTTATATCTTCTCAGCTGCTGGGTGTCATTGATGTGTGACACCACGCTTACTCCTTGGCACTTCTTCAATTATATTGGAAAAGTAAACTGTCACGTGTTTTTTTGTCTTTCTCTCCTTTATGTGTTTTGTTCAAAATGCTTAAATTTGTTCTGGGTTTTGTTTGTTTGGTTTTTTTCCCTTCAAAAAATAGAGTTCTGTGCCTTGCAAAAATCCTCTTCCTTAGCAGGTATAACAGGGATGTTAGCAGTGTTCATTTCCCATTCTTCCCTTGTTATCATGCCTCAGCCACGAAAGTGGCCTGTGCCAAAAATGAGCCATGTGTATGTTCTTGGTATCTCCTCTACTATCAATAAGCCATTTGCGGTTATACTATCCATTCCATTACACCATCCATTATATATCTAAGATTGATTTGATTAAAACAAGTGAACAACTATCAAATTAAAGTTGCTTTTTTTGCTGCTAATTGTGGTAGCCTAGAAGAAGGAGAAAGCCTTGTGTTGCAGTGCAGTACATTGCTGCTTCTGTCAGTCAGCTGGACCACATGTGAACAGGAGTCCTAGACCCGTCAATACATGCTTATGTGAACAAAAATGGGAAAGCTGATTTTTTTCATTTATTTATTTATTTATTTGTGTGGGATAAGGGAATGGGAGAGTCAGGGAAAGTTATCTTTATTACCTGTTTAGAGTTGTCAAGAAAACCGCAAAGTTTTGAATGCTTCACAGTAGAAGCATTGTTGCAATGTTGCTGTAGCTATAAAAATGGTTATTCATATTAACTGTAAAGCTGAACTAATAAACTGTGATGAGGTAAACAGTTTGGTTTTACCCATTTTCATGTTTCAATAACAGGTACACTTTGGATGAGTTTGGAACTGCTAGGAGGAGTGCTGTAGTCCGTGGCTTTATAGATGCTCTCACCAGAGGAGGTCTGGGAGGTACTCCCCGCCCTATTGAAATGCACTCCCATGATCCCCTGAGGTACAGTACTAGCAAGAATGTATATGAAATAATCTTTCTTTTGTCTATAAGCAGTTTGAATCTCTGACACTATAGTCTGCGAATTTACATGGAAGTTTCTGTCTTTGTCTAGGTATGTAGGAGACATGCTGGCCTGGTTGCATCAAGCTACAGCTTCTGAAAAAGAACACCTAGAAGCTATGTTAAAGCTTGTAACTATTCAAGGTAGTACTAGATTTTTAAACGTAAATTGGGAAGTGATAGAAGTTGTCTGTGATGAGTCAGAAAGTGTGGTTAATTCCTTAGGCTGAGTTTCCGCTATGAGAGTGCGTTTAGATTTTCATGAAAACGATTTCAAAGTAGCTGGTGGTTGCATTTTGCCAGAAGAAAGCCCTTAATGAAGAGTATTTCATGCACTCTTTCCATTTTACTGTGCTTATAATAGATTTACGCTAAGTTTACAAAGGGACCTTTAAGACTGTAGAGGAGTTAAAAAATTCTCTAATGCATTTGAATACATACCTCTCTGAAAACATTGTCGTAGGGTTGCTTATTGATATGTTGAGAATTCCTGTTACGCCTTGCTCATTTGTCAGTAATAATTTAAAAAAAAAATTTCTTCTTTCTGTGCTACAAGTAAAATGGAATTTTTTTCTGTCCTGTAACATGTCATTACAGGTTTATGGAGGTCAGAGCAAGCTGCTGATGGATGTGTGAATCTTTTTAACATCAAAGCTCACCTTCATTAACAGAACCACACGTTCTCATGCTTATTCTTCAACCCCATTGCTCTCTTTTAAGTACATTGAAGCTTTACTTTTAAGTCATTTTTTCTGTAGAAGCTGTAGTATGATTTGTCTGCATAGCTTCGGCTAAAGACTTGTTTCATAAATTAAGCACATATACTCAGTTGTAATAGACTTGGAAAAACTTACGTTTGATCTGGATCTGGTGAGCTCTTCAGAATCCTATGTCTTAATTGAGTCTTGCTCTGGGATTTGATGTTAATATGCATTCTCATTTTCCTTACTGCTGGCAGTATTAGTTCTCTTTCCTAATTAATAGCATATGAACATAGAGGCTGTTGTAAACCAAACTGAAGGAGTGTTCTTGTTTTCTAACCACAGTTACAGCATACTATAGAGGTGAATTTAATATTATTTACTGACAGTATCTCAGTAGAGACAAGAAAGCAGGCCTCACGATGATTGTATGGTAGAGAAAAACACATGGCAATTCTTTGTAGTTGACTTACCAGATGTGCTTCTGCTGTGTTTGAGGAGTCCATCATGAAAAGTTGTCCGCATGGAGAATGTTACTGTATCTGGTTCTGCTGTTGATAGTGCTACTGCTGCTGCCCAGGCCTGCATTCTGTTTTGAAGTTGTCCCACCTCTTCTGCAGAGCTCTGTTAAACTGTTAAATCCCTTGGCCTTCTGGCAGGAAGTCAGACTGAGATGCCATGACCACAGAATTCGATATATTTAGGGCATTTCAGCCATAGATCAGAGGAAACTACTTGATGAAGATACGGAGAACATAAATATTTTGGGGAAAATACACCTGAAAAAACACTAGGCCAAAACTTTTTCCCCAAGAGTCTAGTATAAACAAGAAATTCAATATTTTTATCTGAAGGAAAAAATATGTTTTCTGAAGCTCTCCAAGAATGAATTTGCCATCGCTGTTGTGCGATGAAAGTTTTCAAGAAGTGTAAAAAGAGATTCTTAACTTCATCCTGGGAGCAACAAAGCCTGGGAACTACTGTCCGTTAACTGCTCCTATGCATCTTTGAGAAGTTTTCTTGATGACAAAGACGGTTATGCGGGAAGATCTGTGAGATGAAGCAGTACTTTGAGATACCACTGAGTTTAGTAAGAACCATTTATGGGAAGTGCAGCCTTCTGAAATACCTTGAGACTATATGTTTTATATAAATACAGATCCTGAGTTCGTTGTGGCTTAAGAGAAGCAGCAGAAACTCATTTTTCATGGAGTTACAAGAACCCAGCTGGAAAGCAAAAGCCAAATAAAGTCCAAGGAAAATCTCTTCCTTATGGGAGAGTATGCGAACAAAAATGGCATATGGTGTAGCAGGCAGCCAGATATACTTTCAATAGTGAGCTGTTTTCTAAAAGTGATTTTGGGTCTCCAAGAAATTTACTGCTTAATTCTTTTATGTTAGCATGACTTACTATAACTGTTACAAGTGATATAACCAATTATGCTGGAATATTTCTTTTTACTGCTTACTGAATTTCAAATATTCTAATTGGACGTGAATGTATATGTGAAGGAACAACGATGCAATATATTAAGATTGTAATTCTATGTCCCTTAATATTTGAACTTGTACATTTTTGCAGCTAAAACTTTCATGCCCAAGAGCTTGTTGCTAAGTCAGTCTGGTCTAGATACACCATTGCAAGTACATGCTCAGTGCTTGTTATATCGATGAACAGTAAAAGTGTCACTGTTCCTACTAAAAAATGTGTAAGTTGTTGGGGTGATTCTGGTAGCTAGTCATTACACAACACACCATGCATCTTGTGGTTTATAATCTTATTTTCTTCCTTGATATCCATACTCAAATATATAAGCATATTTTTATTATCTTACCAATTCAGTATGCTGAAATTCTTACAGTCACCACACTGAATCTAGTTGTTTCTGCTCACGTGGCTTTTCATGTATCTTGATGTAAAGAGACATTGGCACATGTTTCTGATCTTTTGTAATTTTTCTTCTTAGAGGTAATGTCTTCTAGTCTGAAATAAGCTGAAAAACAGAGCTTCAGGTCACCTGGTTTCTATTGCATGTCACAGTCAGTTTGTTTACTGTTCATTACATGGGTCCCATCTGAAGTTGAACTCCTGTTGACAAGTTTTAAATTAGAATTAAAGTATTGCTGTCTCCATAAATCTATTCTGAGCTGTTACTGAAGTGAGAGCTTGAAGATCTGTTGCTTTCAGTTTGATTGATTTATGACAGTATCGGTTGCCATGCAACAATTCATTTGTGTGGATAGGGCAATATTCGTTTTTGTATAGTTCTGTGAAAGATGAATTTCAGTTGCTGCTGAGGAGGAAGTGTCTGCTAATCTTGCAGCACGCAGCAGTGTGGAGGTATATATGCGATTTAATTTGTAACAGTGCCATAAGCATGTCAGTACCAGACAGACAGGTGTATTTGCGGTTCAGGCCTTCAAAATGGTACATACTGTTGCTCCTTGAGCATCTCACTGGCCTTTTTTTTCTTTTCTATTTAGTTTTATAAAGTGATAATATTGAGCCTTTCTGTGATGTTTTCTTGCTAGCTCATTTATTTTTTTCCCTTGCTCCTTCTCCCTCAAATCCCCAGGCACTATGCTGTGCTAGGAAGCAGTTGCATAGCATAAGGTAATGACTCCCAAGGACCGTTTTGTCATGCAACTATTTCTTAATGGCTGGATATGAAGTTCAGTGCAGGTGTAAACTAGTCTTGCAGAGAAGGGAACATGTCGTTTCTTAGTACTTTTTATGGAGGAGCAGCTTCTGCATTTGTTTGTTTTATAGTCTTGAAGAAAAGAGAATTATATTTGCGTAATCTTAGCATGTGTTTGCATTAACTGTAGGTGTGGAAGAAAATATTCAAGAAGTAGTTGGGCACATCACAGAAGATGTCTGCAGGCCTCTGAAGGTGAAGTATTTTGTTTTCCTTAGAATTTCAAATGTAAAAGTTCTTCTGTCATGTTTTTCCAGAACTTCTTTCTGCAATGTATTAAACATATCTGCAATGTTTTTTTGTCACCTTTAGTTAAGAGTTAGATATTCAACTTAGAGAATCATAAACCCCTTCAATATTAAAAATTCCATAGTTCATAGATATCCGATTTATATAGTCATATAGCAAGTGATATTAGGATACTAGTTCTATATCTTGATTTTATTTTACTTTTCCTGAAGCTCACAAATATAGGAATAGCTGTACTGTGTCTAAAGGAAAATAGTTTTAACTTACTGCCCTGTTTTTAATAGTGACCACGGTTAAGGAAGAGTGTACAGATTGTGCAGTTGTGTCATGATACTTGTGCAGAATCATTCCCTTGCCTCTATCTCTTTTGCCTCTATTTCTGTCACATCCCTTCACAGTTGTCTTGATTCAGGAAAGAGCCTTGGTGAGTTTAAAGGTTACCCG
Source organism: Phaenicophaeus curvirostris (assembly GCF_032191515.1). Lineage (NCBI taxonomy): Eukaryota > Metazoa > Chordata > Aves > Cuculiformes > Cuculidae > Phaenicophaeus > Phaenicophaeus curvirostris. Next base: position 181,712,145 of record NC_091392.1, on the reverse strand, counting down.
TTTGATAGAAATCATTAACAGTGATCCATCAAATGACTGACCGACTGATTTATTGGATGTTCTTCATAAAAGCACAAAATAAAATAATCAAGATGATGAGTTGATACTAATAATTGCCTGACTACGCAAGTTCCTTACAGTGTATAAATCCAAGTGTACTTAAATGTTACCATAAATATCTCTTAGGGTGCTGTAGCTATAATAGCTGTGTCCAGTGGCCTTAGTCTCAAATAGTTAACAGATAGGTTTTGATTTCTATACATAAGCTCCTCTTAATGAAGAGAGAAGATCTCAAGACAGGTAAATATCAAGAAAATGCCATTTAGAATATCACAGAATCACAGAAGGATTGAGTTTGGCAGGGATCTCTGGAAGTCATCTGGTCCAAACCTGCTTCACCAGCAGGGCCACCTAGATCCAGTTGCGCAGGGCTGTATCCACATGACTTTTGAATATCTACAGGGACAGAGACTCCACAGCATCTCTGGGCAACTTGTCCTGATAGTACAGTCACCTTCACAGAAATTAGTGTTTTCCTGGTGTTTAAACAGAACCTCCTGTGTTTCAGTTTATGCTCCTTTCCATACAATTATCATCCCTCACAGCCTTTAGGTTTTGACCTGTTAAAAAACACCTGGCACATTAGACAATTATCACAACTTTTTTGGAAGATGTTTTCTGCGTTTTGTGTTCTTCTTGCATGCTTTAGTTCTGTTAGTATTGAATGCTGATGTTTGAGTTCAGTACTTCCCTGTACACTGCACTGGTGAGGCCACATCCCAAATACTGTGTTCAGTTTTGGGCCCTGCACTATAAGAAAGACATAGAAGTCCTGGAGCACATCCAGAGAAGAGCAACGAAGCTGGTGAAGGGGCTGGAGAACAAGTCTTATGAGGAGTGACTGAGGGAAATGTGGTTGTTTAGCCTGGAGAAGAGGAGGCTGGGGGGATACGTATTTCTCTCCACAACTACCTAAAAGGAGGTTGCAGAGAGGTGGGTGCCAGTCTCCTCTTCCAAGTGATAGGTGAGAGAACAAGAGGGAATGGCATCAGGGGAAGTTTACATTGGACATTAAGAAAAATTTCTTTGGTGACAGGGTTATCAAGCACTGGAACAGGCTGCCTAGGGAGGTGTTTGAATCACCATCCCTGGAGATGTTTAAAAGGTGGGTAGATGAGGTGCTTGGGGACATGATTTAGTAGTAGAAAGGTGTGGTTGGACGTGATGATCTCAAAGTTCTTTTCCAACCTTATGATTCTATGATGATTCTATGATTCTGTGCATTCCAACAAAATTATTTGGATAGAATCAAACCTTTGTGTAAGTCAGAGGAATTTTTGGTCTTTTTTTGAGTACTTATGACTGGCACAGTTTTGTACAGAATACCTTCAGTTTTGATTGCCAAACTCTTTATACTTATGTGCTTCTGTTATGTATAGATACAGCTCCCAAAGCATTGTTGGGTGTTAGTTACTGTGCTAATAAAAATGAAAACAACGGAAAGAACAATTAAAGACTTCCTGTTGTTTTCTGTATTTTAATAGAATGCAACTTAAGTTAATTCACTGCCAGTCTAGACTTCCCAATGTGAAATACGTAGTTTTCATTGTTTCCCTTGTGGAAATGTGCCATAGCGAAAAAAGGCAGAAAAAGCCCAAAAAACTGCCAAGCAGAAAAGCCTTCATACCATACAATTGGATAAATGCAAGCCTTCGTGTTGAGAGGAACAACAGAAGTAGACTCATTTTGGAGGAGACTTTTCTATAATAAGTTGTTTTTCTAAAGATTGTCCCCAGTAAGAAAAATAACTGCATTAAGTTAAGTGAAGCCACTCTTTGATGTAGTCACATGGCACCACAGTATACTGCTTTTCTAGTCAATTTCTGCTGATGTTTGCAAACCTGTCGCTTTGATTTGAGTTGATGTATTAAATATTTGAGCTGATTTTAGCTGAAGTATAAAATAGCCTGATAAAAGCCTACTCATATAGAATTTCCACAAGCACTTTTAAATACTTAGAGAATTGTGTAGAATTTTCTTACTGGTTTATGCCTTTCTGTGTGAATGCACAGCATGATATGGTTTCCTTACTTTTGAAGGAGGATGATGCTTATGTATACAGTATAAATCGTTGACATTTCTTACTGGTAGTTGGTTTGAGTTTTAGGCATCCGAGTGAATCTTGAGTACTCATTAGTGGTAGATGTTACCACAGGCGTAGCATTTTAGATGGAAATAGGAGGACCCTAAAAACCATTTACATTAAAGTCTTCGTCTTTTCTGTAGCTCTTAAGATGAGGTCAACACTAACAGAATGTTTTTGATATTTTATGTAGACTTCAGATAGTCTTTTATGGTCAGCTACCTGCAGGACACACAGGATTAGGAAATCATAAGAGCTGTAAGTCTGGGACTTCCCTGAGCAGTTTAGGTTTAGTCAGTTGCAAATTTTGGTTCTCCAGTTCAGTGAAGACCTTTGTATGCTAAGAAACTGCTTCTTTTCCTGCTTTGTTTTTTAAGTTTTTGTTTCCTAACCCTGAAATCTTTGGGGTTTATCCCCGCTCCTTCTGCCTATTCAGTCTTTCTCTACTGCTTAATTATTTTCTGTATTTTTAGTTATTGCTTTTTTTGTCGATATTTTGATTTTTACTCTTTTTCTGCTACTCAGTATCCGTGCCTAAATGACTTTCTATGCAACATTAGAGATAAGCATCTGTACCTCCGTATATACATATGCATTGAAGAGTGTTCACTTGAGTGTTGAAATTAACATTGTGCATTAAGCTTTGTGAATAAGAGTAAACAATTATTCTTTTGCTATTAGTCTCTGACTTAGATGCAGAGGGAAAGTATTGAACCTTAGTGAATTCCACCTGCAGCTGGCTCTGATGAGAAGTCACTGTTGCACATTGTGCTGCACTGAACAGCAGACAAATAACTTGGGAGAGCAGGTAGCAGCTGGTGATTTGTGTGTAGCCCTTTCACACACAGGCATGTGGGAGAGCAGTGCAGTGATAAGTCACTGCCTATCACTGGTTCTTGAGTGCCCACAGATTGACCCTGGGAGTGGTTTGTGACTGTGTGTACCATGAAGACAAGCCATCTAATGTCCAAGTGTAAAGAAAGTCAGCGCTACTTGGTCTGTGGGAGCCAGTTATCTCCTGGTTGTGGTAAATCATAAGGAGAATGTACCCCACTGATGGTTGGGAATGGAGACCTCATATCAACAGACGAGGAGAAGGCTGAGGTACCCAACAACTTTTTTGCCTCAGTCTTCACCGATAACTACTCTCCTAACCTCTCCTGGGTCATGGGACAACAAGATGGTGACCAGGGGTATAAGCCCCCTCCCACTGTAGAGGAGGATCAGGTTCATGGCCACCTGAGGAACCTGGACATATATAAGTCTATGGGACCTGATGACATGCATCCTAAAGTCCTGAGGGAATTGGCAGGTGTGGTTGCTAAGCCACTCTCCATGATATTTCAAAAATCGTGGCAGTCAGGAGAAGTCCCTGATGACTGGAAGAAGGGTAACGTGACCATTTTTAAAAAGGGCAGAAAAGACGACCCTAGGAACTGTTGACCTGTCAGCCTCACCTCTGTGCCTGGGAAGATCATGGAACAGATCCTCCTAGCAGCTATGCTAAAGCATGTGGAGGACAAGGAGGTGATTAATGGCAGCCAGCACGGCTTCACCAGGGGCAAATCCTGTATGACCAACTTAGTGTCTTTTTATGATGGGGTAACCGCAGCAGTGGATACGAGTAAACTGACAGATGTGGTCTATCTAGACTTATGTAAAGCCTTTGACATGGTCCCCCGCAACATCCTCCTCTCTAAATTGGAGAGATATGGATTTGATGGGTGGACAGTACATTGGATAAGAAACTGGTTGAAGGTTCGTATTCAGAAAGTAGTGGTCAGTGGCTCAAAGTCTGGATGGAGATCCGTGACTAGTGGTGTCTCTCAGGGGTCTGTATTGGAATTGGTATCGTTTAATATCTTCATCAATGATATAGACAGGCAGATTGAGTGCACCCACAGCAAGTTTGCAGAAGACACCAAGCTGAGTGGTGTAGTTGCCACATTGGAAGGACATGTTGTTATCCAGAGGGACCTGGACAGGCTGGAGAAGTGGGCCTGTGAGAACCTCATGAGGTTCAACAAGGCCAGGTGTGAGGTCTTGCACCTGGGTCAGGGCAATCCCTATTTTCAGTACATGATGGGGTATGAAGTGATTGAGAGCTCGCCTGCAGAGAAGAACTTGGGGGTGCTGGTCAATGAGAAGCTTGACATGAGCCAGCAACTTGTGCTTGCAGCCCAGAAGGCCAACTGTATCCTGGGCTGCATCAAAAGAAGCATGGCCAGCAGGTCGAGGGAAGTGATTCTGCCCCTCTGTTCCTCTCTTGTGAGACCTCATCTAGCGTATTGTGTCCGGTTCTGGAATCCTCAACATAAGAAGGACCTTCCGTATGGGGAAAGACTGAGAGAGCTGGGCTGATTCAGCCTGGAGAAGAGAAGGCTCAGAGGAGATCTTATAGTGACCTTCCAGTACCTGAAAGGAGTCTACAGGAAAGCTGGGGAGGGTCTACTCAAAAAGGCTTGTGATGATAGGACAAGGGGGAATGGGTATAAACCAGAGAGTGGGAGATTTAGGCTTGATGTAAGGAGCAATTTTTTCACCGTGAGAGTGGTGAGTCACTGGCACAGGTTGCCTAGAGAAGTTGTGGCTGCCTCATCCCTGGAGGTGTCCAAGGCCAGGCTGGATGGGGCCTTGGGCAGCCTGATCTAGTGGGATGTGTCCCTGCCCATGGCAGGGGGGTTGGAACTAGATGATCTTTAAAGTCCCTTCCAACCCTAACTATTCTATGATTCTGTAACTGTTACTTAAAGAGGTACCTAATTACATATGAATAGCTGGTATGTAATATCACTTTTAAGTGAAAGAGAGATGAGTTCAGATGACATTTTGTCTTTGGATAAAACACATAATACTATGGATGTTCCAGGTTGCTGCATAATGCTAATGATCAGCTGTTGTGGTTCAGAAATTCTGCAGCTTTGCAGCTGTTCTTGCTATTCAGAACTGGTGGTAATCTATCAGATGATCTCATTGTTTGACATTTTCAATAAAAACAAAGGGAAACAGAGGTGGTGCTTTTACTTTGCTTTGGTTTTTTTCTGAAGAATACATACACTGGCATGTTTTCTACCAAGAGGATTAGCAGCCAAGAAGCACTTTGGTTCAAGCAGAACATTATGGTTAACTGGACATTCTCTTGTTACATTTATTTCTGGTTAAATTTATTTTTCAAAAATCAGACATATATTGCATGTAGAATTGTAGAGGTTGGCTTTTGGAATGTATAGCTTGAAGGATACTTGTATTTCTTTATTCTGCAGGTTAGAATTGAGCAGGTGATTGTTGCTGAGCCAGGAGCAGTTCTACTGTACAAGATTTCTAATCTTCTCAAGTTCTACCACCATACAATCAGGTATGGAAAATGACAAAGTATGTTAAAGATGTCTCTCTTTTTTTATTGTGTGTGTATATATATATATAAAGATTTATATAGCAAAAGGTATTTTCATGGTTTAGTTTTTGCTCTGCCCTATGGAATCAAGGAGAAATGTGCATGGTATCAAGGAGGTAGCGTTTATCTGTTGTCATTCCTTAAGCTATATAGAATCTGGTTTGGAATATAGCATCAGTTTTCCACAGAAACTCTTTATTGTTCTGTGTAGATACAAGTAATGTACAAAAACCTTACAAATCAATTAAGACAACAAAAACAAATCCTCTTTGTGAAAATGCTAGAATTAAATTATCTCTAGAACTTCAGTTTTTCTTTTCTTCCTTAAACAACTGTGTTTTGATACCATTTTTTCTAATTATGCATTTGCATTGTTCTGTTGGGAAGATATTTGCATCATTGTGTATCTTGCTGTTGAAGGTGCACCAGTCATCTTCCAACTTGCCAGATGCCACTAAGAACACAGAAACCAGAGAAAAGCCAGAACCTTTGGGTTTATACAGCGTGGCATTTGCAGTAGTAAGAATTTGCATTAGTTAGAAACAGCAATAGCAGGAAGATTTTTCTCCACAGCCTTGGACCGAAATGAGAATTACAATAACTAGTATTAATACTTGAGGTTCTTTTTTGTCTGAAAAGACATTTAGATGTTGGGCAGACTAGGATAAGTTGTTCTTGGATGTCTCCCACTGTGTTTAAAATCCTCAATTGTGATGGCAGTACAGGTCTATAGTAGAACACATATAAGACTTTTTTCTTCTTTATGGAATGAAACATATTTTACTCCTAATCTCACTTTGAAAAACAGCTGAAATATTTTTGCTGTCATTTTTTTGTCTCCAAAGTTAGTGTTTCCCAGTGGTTATAAGGTTTTATGTAATTGAAAATGTGTGTTAAAACATCAATACATTGTTTGAAGAGCACTGAAGTACTTTGTCAGTGGAATGTTTTCCTCTATATAGAGGAAGTGCACCTAACTAATGAAGGGGAAATCCAATATGAGAAATTATCTATTAAATGCAACAAGATTGTAATATGAAAATCAAGTTACTTTAAATCAGTCCTGTTAAAATGCAGTGAATTTTTACTGCCATCTTCTTAGCTTAGGAGAGCTTTTACTTTAGACAGAAGGTATATTCCTGAGAAATCCAAGAGTATTGTTTAAAGCTTATGTGGTATTCATGCCAAATATAATATCTTGACACTCGGAGTAGCAAGGCACGAGTTTTTGTGGTTTTGGAAATAAGCAACATTGCAATGAAGAAAGAAAAGAGATGATACTACCTCTAAAGGACAGTTTGATAGAATAAAGTTAACAACCTTTTTTTTTTTTATGCGGTCTGTTTCCTATAGCAGAAGTAGACGTACAGAAAAACAAAAATCTAGTAAATTTTAGAGTTCTAAAAAGTTGGTGCAAAGCTTTACAAAGACTGTACTTAATATCTGCTTAATGACGTAGTTGATAATGCTTGCTCTCTCAGTCAACTTATGAGTTGACTCTCAGCTTATATGGAAAACTATTCCCTGCAATTATTTGTTGTACGTTTTCAATATTGAAAAAATTGTAATTTAAATGCTGCCTGAAGTATCTGACCCTGTAGTATTCTCCCCCTTCAGGTTATCTAATTAATCTTAATTTTGTTTTCAGTGCTATTGTAGGAAACAGTGCAGCCACGCTGTTGACAACAATTGAAGAAATGCATTTGTTGAGCAAGAAGATATTCTTTAGTAGCCTGAGTCTTCATGCAAGTAAACTAATGGACAAGGTTTGTTTCAAAATCATACAGCTTTTGTGTTACAAAACACACACTTTCATTTCCCTTCCATGTATTAAGATTATTAAAGCAGCTTTGTACTTCCTTTTTAGCAGCTTTGTACTTCCTTTTTTAGCTTTTCCTAAAACTGAAGTTTTGCTATTTCTTTATTCTAGCCATGGAACTACAATAAAAGTTTTCTGACTGTGTTTTAATTCTTCTAATAGTTATATTTTTATGAAAATATGGCTAAAATACGTTATTAGCAGCATCTGTTTATAGAGCAACAGAGCAGTTTACGGTTTTTTTAGAATCTATGCCAAGCAAAAAAAATATTGCTGCTGGTGGATCTGCCCATTAAATCTTGCCTTTCTGAAATGTAAGCAAAGTCAAAGGAGATTGTTGGGCTACACATCCTTCTCCATTTCCTACGGATCTGATCATCATCCAGAATCCCTGACTGAGATGTGATGAGTTGGCTAGGCCCTAAAACCAAAGAGAGATGCCTTTCTTTATTCCTAGTTATTGCACAAACCTAGAGTTTTTTCCATTTAAAAAAAAAAATTCAAAATGGAAAACAAATGACAAAGTTTTCTAAGTGCATTTCTAAGTTATTTGTACTTAACCTGCAAGAAAAATGCAGAAACCCGACATAATTTTAAAGAAATTATTCTTTGTGCAGAACCTTGTAGTTAATGACCATTCAGTGGGATTTTACCCCGTTTGGTCATTGTTGTTCTGTGGTCTGTAAGTAGTTTTCATGTTCTGCACAGTTTGCATCTGGTCCTGATTTCCTGTCTTTGTGCAAAGGCTGAGGAATGACTTTCTCAAAGGAACAGTTGTTTCTCCTCATCTTTTCCATTTTCCCAGTGATGCCTTTCAGTGGTTTCATTCATTCATCAGGTGACTCCTTAGTTGCTAACACCCACATAGTCCATACTACTAAAATCCATTTAGTACTTTGTTGTCACGTGGTATTTCTATTTGAATATAGTGTCATTGGAATAGTAGTTCCTCTGCTAATAATTGTTCTTCATGGGTCAGTTAAAGCTTGAGTTTATAAAACATGCAATGGACAGGGACAGTATAACTTTGCAAAAAGAATAAATAAAGCTTACGGCTTGCTATGGGCATATTCTAGCCATATATGAATTCCTCAGAGGATTTTATTTCCTACTACGTAAGCTAAAAGAAAATACCTCTATACTTGTTCCTTCTGTGAAATCAGTGGTGGACTTTAACAAAAGTATATGATGGGTCTTTAGTTAGAAAGAATATGCAAACAAAATAGTGCTTAAGGAAATACATTTTTTTGGCCTGAGTCCATAAGATAGCTCTGTATTCATCTCTGTTGTATTTGGCTCTGCTTTATTTATCCTGCTGGGTCTTACATCTGTAGTCAAACAGGTTCCAGCAAAAATTTTTCTGCTCACATAACTCAATCTTTTGTACTTTTGTTGTGGATGATGTGCTGTTTTCACTTTGGAGAAAAGTAGAATTCAGAGGGAAAAGGAGTAAGAAAGGATTTATGTTCTCCCAGTTCATAGTGTGTGTTCTTTGTATTGCCACTATGGGAAGGCTGTGTAATCATCTTTGCCTTTGGTTCCACTTCCCACCCTGGATGTAACCAGCTCCTGAGGCTGTCATTGTTTTTATAAGGGAGTCTAATTTAGTTTTACTGATGTTCAATGAAGGTGGTGACTGCACTGCTACCTTCAGTGGCAATTTATTACAAATAAAGAATGGCAAACCGAGCATACCATCTAGTTTAAAAAGATTATAGTACTGTTCTTTCTCGTAAACACATTTTATAAATTAAATCTGAAACACTGGAAGTTCAACATTGTATATATGCCCTATGAAGATCTTTCCTCAGCATATAATTGAGGTCAAAAGCTTTAAGAGACTCAGAAGAGGATTAGATACATGAGTAACAAAGACACCTACCATTATTTATTAATCTCTGTGCTTCAGGATTTAACCACAAGGTAATTCTGTTGTTAACAGAATAAGGAGTTTTATTTTACTGATGTGCAGTTCTTGTAACAGAGAGTTTTAGACAGACCTTTGAAGCACTTTAGATTATTTCCCCTTATGAGTGGACTGCTGCATTGATTATCCCCTCATGAGTGAAATTAGTTTTACTTCACAAAAAAGAATAAAATCCATAGGCTGGACTAAGCTAGTAGAAAAATTACTTTCCATACATTTAATTCTTCAGTTACTTCATTTATTGTGTGTTAATATACGGATAACCAGCTTTTATGCCTTTTTATATGTCTTCATTAATTTAGTAGTGAATGTCACAATGCTTTTACATTTCAGGGAATCTCAAGGTTGCTTTCTCTCATACCTTTTATTAGTGTGTGTTCAGACCAAAATTGTGTGTATGAGTTAGTAGGATTCTCTTCACATCCCAACCTGTTTAACAGCTTTTTGCTAACTATGTGTGCACTGCAACTGCTTTCAGAATTTTTTTTATGTTTAGAGAAGATTAAAGTACTGAGAAACAGATGCCTTGTGCTTCCAATTGGCAATTACAAAGGCTTCATTGCTGCTCCTGTTATGCAAAAAGAGGAATACTCATTTGTAAAATTAGTAAATTACTTTTCACGTAGACAGTCTGGAAATCATGGTTCCTTATTTCCACTTACATTTTACATCTTAAGGCATTGATAAGCCCATGTCAAAGAATATCATCTGTCCATTATATTTATTAAAATATGATTCTTAAGGCAATTTAAATTACTTTGGAAATAGATTAAAATACAAACAGAGTGTTTTTAAATAAAATATTTTTATTTCTATAAACTTAGGTACCTCTTTTCTTTAGATCATTAGAAAGCTGTGAATATAGCCTGTGTGAGTTATACTATTTTAATGATAGCATTCCCTCAATATCATCAGTTGTTGCTAATAATCTGAAAACTGTAAACAAGAAATTCTGAATGGAAATCAATTCTACAGTTTTTATTTAATTTAAAGAGAATTTAAATGTTTTCTTAATTGCTGTTTGTAGCTATAAAATTCCAGAAGACTTAGTCATAATTACCAGTGAATTTGTAACTTGACAGGAGTCTCTTGAGCCCTGTACAAAATCTCTTGTGCTTTATTGTGGAGAGAACTGTCCAGAATCACTGGTGTGTTACCATGTCTTGCTATGGTTTGCTTCTTTAATGTCTACAATCTGTGAATAGTTAATAAACCAGAATGGTATTTAAGCAAATCTTTTCTCTTAAGTATAGTTAGTTGAGAACTTTTTTTAGACAAAGCAGATTTCATTAAATACGCTAATTCCTCAAAATCCCTTCCTTTGAATGTGGAGGAGTAACAGGATGGTAATTTACCTCTGTCCTTATTGCCACAGACAATATTATGATGAGTTGAGCACGGACTTCAAACTCTCTGGGATTTAATTTCTGAAGTGCAATGGGAAACTAAGAGTTCAGGCTGTTCTTTCTAGGACAAGAAAATAGCTTCTTTTTCAGAAGAGTCTCATATTACATCAAGAGTGTCAAAAGCATGAAGCTGCTTAAAAGCGGTCTTAGATAAGGATTCTCCCTCTTGGCTGTCAAGCCATCAGTGTAAACGATACAGGGAAATCCCTGGTTACTTCAGAGTACTTACTGGCTTGCTCAGAAGCACTTTCCTATGAACCTTCTCTTCATTATATCAGAAAATCTCAAGCATCCTGGTAGTAATCTGAAAATAAGTCGATGAGCAGTTTTCACAACTTCAGACTGTTAAGTCTGAAAAACTGTTTTTATGGTGTTTCCATTCACTCTTCTCCGGTAGCTCTTTACCATCTGAAATCCATGTAATAGAAATATTTAGCACACTGCCTGAAAGTTAAGTCCATTGTTATCAAAGAAAGGCAGTACATAAAGGAGTCTCTTCGGTGCTGTGTTACTCCTTGAAACGTGATGCGAGGCTTGGAAATAGTCATTGCAAAGGCACTTTGTTCACAGTGTTTGAAATTCACAGCTTGGAGATTCTCAGGTTGTCGTAGAGCTCAACACTGACATCATATAGAAGCGGTGTGTCACCACCCTTCTGTGCCACTGAGGGTTCAGGGCATCAGCTTTTACTGCAAATGCTGTGTCTCCTTTGCACTGTTGTGTGGGCTCTGACCTTTCAGAGGCAGCGTTGGGCAGTCTTGCCAGTGCATTCTAGCTCCTGTAACAATTGGTTTGTTCCGGTTGTTGGCTCAACCAGAACTGGTTTTGACCAGTGTTTGTGTCCCTGCACTGAAAAATCATGTTTGAATTTGCTTCTTTTCACAGCTTTCTTTGTCCCAGCCACAGGTCTATCAGCCATGCTGTTAAAGCAGTTGAAAACTGCAGTTTTAGTCCTTATGTGTTCTTTTGTTTCCTTTGACCCTGTGTGAATAAATAAAATGTTTAGAGATTTGGGATTCTGCCTGTGCTACTCACTACCTGGATCTAACAAATTACAGCCTGGTACAGATTACCATTTTACAGATGATGATAAATCCACGAGAAAATAGTAAATGACAGTAATTATCAGGACAACAAAACTGTTCCAACGAAACTAGGAGCAAAGTTCAAAGCACCTAATGCATTGGAGTGGGTAGACTACTCTTTCAGTTTTCTCATGTTGAGAGAATTTTTTAAAATCATGAGTGCACTGGTGAAGCTTTTTAACAAGCCTGTTAGACAAAGCTCTGCCAGCATGTTTTATTGGACCAGCTAATACATTTAGAGAGTGGGGATTTTGAAGTACACCTGTCCTTACTCTGGCTTCAGTAGTACTCCAGAACATTTATTAAAATCAAGAGTAATTACAAGCATTGAATTAAATTGAATGAGAGTTATCATTAGAGTACTAAGGAGAGATTATGCCAAATTAACCTGTCATCTGCTGTCTGAACTGTTAGAAGACTATTAGTAGAGTACCCCAAATCAAGCTTTGAGATTGTTATTTCTTCATGTTGTTTTTAGGGTAGATACATGCAAATTAAATGTTATGAGTGTATTATATGTTGTTTTTCAGTGGGAGATATATTAAAAGATTGCATGGGGATATCTGTAAACTTCTCCCTCATAATTTGGTTCCTGTCAGAATGATACCTATTAGGTTTCTGGAAAACCAGATAAAGGACAGATGTAATGATACTGTTTGATGTTGTGGTCTGAATGCTGTTGTCTGAATCAATCCATGTGAAGAAAACAAAGTTGGGAAGAATTTCCCTGTCATCTTTTCTTTCAAGAGCAACTTCATAGCTGAAAAGAAAAACATGCTGTTTGGCGTTCTACTGTGGAATCTGTGGTGATTTCTGTAGGATCCTAATTGGGCTCAAAAGAGCTTAGAACAGCATCTCTAAAGCTTCTCTGGTAGACATGCACTCAGATTTCTTAGACTGCTCCTGTTTAACTATGGTGAAAATTGAATTTGTAGAATGAACTTATGTTGTAGACACTAACCGGATGTAACTGACAGCGTGAAATATCCAGATACCTTTTTTACAAGGTTCCACATCTGTAGTGCCTTGTGTCCACTTTCTGCCAGTGAGGTTTCGAAAAAGCATCTTCTAAAAGATGATTAGGCCCTTCAAAAAGCCACCAACCTTTTGTTTGTCATTCTGAGCAGTAATTTCTCTAAGGAGTTTTGTGGTTTAAATAACTGTCTTGTTTAAACGCATACTAGTGTCACAGAATTGCAGCGTGGATGAGGTCAGCAGGAACCTCTGGAGATCATCTAGTCCAACCATCTTGCTTAGTGTCAGCTACAGCAGGTTGCCCAGGGTTGTTTCCAGTTGAGGTTTGAATGTCTCCAAGGATGGAGACTCCACAACCTACCTGTGCAACTGTCTCTAGTGTTTGACCAACCTCACAGTAAGAAATCAGTTTCCCACGTCTCCGTCTGTGCCTGTTGCCTCTTGACCTCTCAGTGGATGCCACTTAGAAGAGGGTGTCTCCCTCTTCTTTATCCCTCCATAAGGTATTTTTACACTTAATAACATCCCTCTCAGTCTTCTCAGAGGCTGAACACAGCCTCTCCTTGTATAGGAGACACTCCAGTCTCTTCATTAGCACTGTGGCCCTTTGCTCGACTTGCTCCAATGTGTGCTCATCTTTGTACTGTTAACTTTCTAATGTTCAAGTAGGATAGTATATAAATAGTTTTCAGTGCTTGCCTATGCAATATTTTCCTTATTTGCAGGTGCACATATGAGCTTCTAACAAAGCTGCTCTCCTTAGTATCTGTTCCAGTCCTTAACAGAATAAACAGTATTTAATAAAAGCAAAAATGGCATGAGTTTTTATCCATTCAATCTTTGTAAATGAGGAAAGGAAACAATTAACATACATGCACTCTTCTTGGTTGCTGATACTCCCTTTTCTTTTTCTTGTATTTTCTTTTGCTGTTTGTTAAATCGTTCAGGATGTCCTTTAAGCTACTTGTTCTCAGGCAGAAAAGCCTCCTCAGGATTGCATATATGGAGGAAGATTACTGACTTAGTAATTATTCCTCAACGATTGATATGCAAAACTTTAAATGAAGATACCTTTAGTGTCAGTTTTAATTTTAGTTGAATTAATTTCTTTTTTAATTCTGAAAAAAACCCAATCCACAGTCACGTGCAAAAAGTTAGAATTTTCAAAATTAATATAACGCTGCCTTCATTTTCCTCCCACTTCCTGATAATTCTGCCTGTGTTGTAGTAGTCAGGAATTTCAAGCTAATTCCTTGTTGGATTTCAAATAGAATCTAACAATCTAAACCTTTTTTTGCCTGCCGTATTTTCTTCTTACCTAATGTTGTTCTGTCTTCCCATCTATAAGACACTGGACTTTAAAAGAACAGCATAAATGAAAGATGAGGCTAATTTAGAAGCTTCTGAACATCAGCTACTTCAGGTGATAAAAATTTTGTGTGAAGAGGCCTGAAATTCTCTCTATCATGATCTGTGTGTGTTAGAAGTGAAAACCCCATCAAACTCCAGTCTCAAATTAGTGCCAAAATATCCCTGAACACGGTCCAGTTCAGGTCTGAGAACAGTGTGTTCAGGGCACAATCAATACCCTTAATAATAACAAGAAGAAACAAGAAGTCACTCAGTTCTGTAAATTTCAGTAAACCTTACTACTAATGGGCACCGACCAAGTGCTTCTTTCTAAATTACTGCTACTTCATTGCCAGAGTATTTGTTTTATCCTTTCAAGGCTGCTTAGGCTGAACAACAACTGTTCCCTGAGCCTATTTGATTTAGTTTTCTATTAGTTCCTTGAATTCAGTGTACTAACTCTCAGAAAGTGAGAACAGAAGACTTTGTATTCAGGAGAATGCAAAAAAGTTGTTTGATCTATCTTGGAAACAGTGTGGGGACACGTAAATTATCTCATATGTTTTGAAACACACACAGTGTGAAAGCTAGGCCTGGCTCCAAAGAGAGAGTCGTTTCTTCTTTCTCTGGTGGCTTGTTCATTACGTACAGATTGATCTCCAGAAGGCTCTGAAATGTGAAATGCTGCACTTTGAAAAGAGAGAGCCTGTTATGCTCTCCTCCTTGATTTCTTTTGCCATCAGTCTCTGCCCCTTTGATTTATTTTTTTTTTCCTTCCTTGGAGACTCAGACATGTATATCATTATGCTATTAATCAGTAGTTCTCATTTGGGAAGGTATGGAACATATACTGCATATGCCTGGGGGGTGTCCATCAAAAGCTGCATCCTTTTCTTATTGAGCTGAGTATTACAGAATGCACACTGCCTTGCTCTGCTGCACCCAAAAACCCTGAGTGGGGGGCACAGGCCAGTCCTAGTCCTGGCCAAACATTGTTGTTCTTAGAGCCTCTGGAAATAGATTATGCTGTGAGGTGTTAGCTTATTTTGTATTGCTGGAGGTCTGCTTGCTCCCACACGATCCAGCTAGATTTGTGTTTGCTCCTTGGGTGGGCAGGAGATAGAAGAAGGAGGAAAGAGGATTGTTGGCAAAAGTAAACAAGGCCAGCAGCCTGCATTGTAGTAGGAGTTTAGAGGCAGCAGGAAGCCGGTTTGAGGCAGCCTTGAAGACAAGAAGGAGCACCTATGTTTGGAGTGGAGCCTGAGCCATGGTGGTTGGGAAAAAGAGGTCTGCTAGGTTTTACATGATATAAGCATTTAATGAAGTGTTTAAGGGGTATGGCAAAATTTCACCTTTACAAAGAAATGTGAAAGTATGTAAGCCTGTGTTAAAAAATAGAATAGAATTTCAATCCATTTCAGTGCTCCAACTTCTCACAATTTGACTCAGAAAGTGCGAGTTCTTTTTTCTCTGAAGATTTACAAACTTTATTCTTTCTCGGTTTTAAACATCTGCAGTTCCTGCTTCTCACCTTTGAAGTAGGTTTGCATTCCAGTTCTTGCACTGTTGTTGCAGTTCATGTAGTTCTTGAGTTAGCTTGTGCACAGGTCATTTATATACCAGTAATTTAATGTACAGATTTGCTAGGGATTAAGACTCTTGCATCTAAGACTGCCACTCTCATACGGAGTGTGATAAGGGGCTGTGCAGCCTTGTCAATAAGATGAATTCATTCAGCTGTTGCAGTGTAGCCCTAATATCCCTCTGCTCGCGCTAGGAGTGTTTACAGCAAGTCCTGCTCAAAGTAAACCCAGTGGTGCCAACAGCGTGGCTGTTCTTTGACACCCAATCTAGCAAGAGTATTTCTTTTGCTGCTGAAAATGATGGTGTTTGGGTTTCTGTAGATTATAAAAGTGAAAGGAGAAATTCAGTTTTCAATTCTGCTTGTTTGTCACTGAATTGGGATGGTTATGCTGAAACATGGTAGATATGTCCTGTGTCAAATTTAAGTTGTTCTTATCTGCATGGCTATATTTTACTATTATCTGGTTGCATTTTTGCTGACAAAACACATGGCGTTTGCTGTAAATTAAATGAACAACCACCTCACCTCCCCACCCCTAAACACATAGTCTTGTTTTGCAGGTTGAACTCCCGCCTCCTGATCTTGGCCCAAGCTCTGCACTGAATCAGACACTTAACTTGCTGCGGGAGGTTCTGGCATCTCACAACTCATCTGTCATTCCACTGGATGCCCGTCAAGCTGACTTTGTGCAGGTATAAGAATGTTTGACTGCTCTGAAAAGGAGGGGGGAAAAAAAAAGTCTATGTAAGTTAGTCTCAGTACACAAAAGATGGGTAAAGTTTTTGTTGGGTCCTATTTTGAGTCTTTCTACCAAACCCGAGTTTGTAATGTGGGTAAGAGGGTGACTAGCTGTAATTACAGTACAGTATGGAGTGCTACTCCTGTGCAGCGTCTGAATTCTGTTATCCAATTACTACTCCATTAAGTAAATACACCCTTAAGATTGCACAATTACCAATTATCTAATTTGGGTTACTTTTCCTCCTGCTAGGTTAGAATCTGTTCTTCTCAGATTTCTATACTTTTCCCATCACTATGGTAGCTGATCACCTGCTGACAAATCCAGTAGAAAACTGCTTTCCTGGTTGGAAATCCTCATTTCTCTTTATTCTGCTTTGGGGAATAAATACATGATAGAGACAAAATGAGCTTATAAGCCTTGTGTGGCATGATTTGCTTTCTCCCCTCCATCTTCTCTGTGTGTTTTCTGTTCTGTTTTAGGTTCTGTCTTGTGTGCTAGATCCGTTGTTACAGATGTGTACTATGTCTGCTAGTAGTTTGGGCACAGCTGATATGGCAACCTTCATGGTAAATTCACTTTATATGATGAAGACTACTTTGGCTCTCTTTGAATTCACTGACAAACGTCTAGAAATGTTACAGTTTCAGGTAAGCTTTAACAGCCCCAAAAGAAAGTGAACTTACTACTGAAGTTTGCAGACTTTATGTTCTGATGTGAACATATATATCTTTGATAATGTTGATTTTGGGCTAATTCTAAATTAGGGAAATGGGATGAGGGCTTCTTATCAGAGACCATAAGCAAGTAGCAGATATCAGAGCTTATGGTACACAGCATCTTTCATTTTAAACAGACAGAAAAAATGATTGGAGTATTCATTTGGTGTTGATTTAGTTGCAGATAAACCCGTATCAGGGAACATTTTCATTGTCCCCATCATGCTAATATTTATCTGCAAACTGTGTGTGAGAGAAAGCAATTGGAAGCTGAAAGCTTAGATAGTCCAATGGCTGACAATATTCCATTATATAGTTAAAATCAGGTCATTATCTAGTTTATCCTAGGATGTAGGATAGCAGAAGTTACTACTTTAGCCCTTCTTTCTGCCTTGCTTTTCTCATTTTTATGGTTTCACCTAACGTGCCAAGCTAGTAGTTCATATGTTGGTACCATTTTGAAATGGAAATATAATTTGTAAACCCATTGACTTGGGAAAACTTAGATACTGCCAACTTCTAGTTTTGCTACATGAACATCTCTGCCATGCATTTGAGGAGAGCTTTTGGAGCTGGGGAGCTTAGAAGAAAATCACAACTTCTTACTTGAAGGCACCAGTAAAGACTGGCTATGAGCCATTTTTTTTCTTTTTACTTCTAATTAGGATTTCTAGCACTTTTTAGCTCTGAAACAAACAAACAGAAAAAGCCACCAAACCATTTGGGGCATTTCTAATTTCCATTATCAGAGTTCCTTTTTCGCAGTAAATGTTGCAATTGATTTACTGTTCAAATAAGCAGTAGACTGCAGGTTATGCAGTGTAAGGCATTTACTTTCTTCAAATGGTTTACCAATACAGGAATAAACAAAAACTATCTTTAAGATTATACATAAGTAGGTTATTAAAATGGAATTAGAATGGCATATGTAATAAGAGAAACATTTTTTATACACAAAAGAACTCTCTAAGGCAGTTGAAATCTTCAAATTGAAATAATAAGATTTCCCTCATGATTTAAAAAGAAAAGTGCATTTTTCTAAACAATTTTAGGAAGTAAAAAAAGGTGAACTCTTCAAATATCAGACATGGAAGTCTTATATTTTACTAGAATTTGAAATATTATAAATTTTTGCTGTTCTTTAGTATCGGAAGAAAAAGGAAATGTGGATAAATATCTGTTAAAAAGAAGTAATAGTGTAGATATACTCAAATATCTTATAAGACTACTCAAAGTAAAAAATGATTACTGCTGCTGTGACTGAATTTATCAGTTAGGTTTCTCTGCAAAGTGAAGATTATACTAAGAATGTAAAATACATTTGACTTTTTTTTCATATTAACATAATTAAAGCCAAATTGATAGCTGTAATTCCGTTGTCTTTTTTTTCTCAGTTAACTTTTTACAAGTACATATTTATCAGGGTAGAATTTTAAAACATTACTGATTATGATTTAATTTCAGTTTTATATTCCCTGTGAAAAAACATTTCTTTCCCTTGTTTAGCATAAAGGTGCCATGTTGTTGTCAATATTTTCAATAAGAGCTGGATGATTTTTATCACATTTTCAAAGAAAATTAATATTAGGACTTTGGTATTCTTAGTTTTTGGTGCTGTTAGTGCTGTTGAATTTACAAATACAAAAAATTAGGTTCTTCTGTCAGTTAGACATGAAAGAATTATCTGTGTTTTTATTATTGGCTCCTTACAATATGGAAGATGTAAATGGATAAGATAATTATGCTTGTGTATTTTTATTTTTGTTTGTTGATCACTTGCCTTTTCTTCTTATTTGTGTTTTTTCTTCTTATATATGTTTCTAGGCCTTTTTACCTCAGAGCATGTTCTATTTAATATGCTCATGCACATTTTATAAATACTTTATGCTTAAAATTTCAGATTGAAGCTCATTTAGATACACTCATAAATGAACAAGCTTCCTACGTGTTAACAAGAGCTGGTCTGAGTTATATATATAACTCCGTGCAGCAACACAAACCTGAACAGGTAAGCTTATATAATGGACATGTTGAGGAGATACTGCTTACCTGCCAACTAGGAGTATTTGGCACTAACGTTTTTGGAAATTTATCTTCCATTGAAAGCAAAAGCTCTGTAATACCTGTTGATTTTTCACATAGGACCAGGACTGTTAGACAAAGGCACATTGGAACTACAGATTTCCCCTACACTGCATGTTCAGCAAGCCTAGCAGGTCTGGTATGCAACAATCTTTCTGTGCAGCTTATCTGTGTACCATCACCAGGCTCCGTACACCACAGACATCCTGTACATTCTCCGAATAACTGTATAGATAGTGTAATATGCTTCAGAAAGTGTCAGAGTCAAGCTGATTCTGAAACACAAATATTGAGTATGTATGCCACTTCCATGGCGTCTAGAACATTTTGGATTTACAGTGCACATGGCATTCTAGTTTCTTCCATTTTATGCTACAACATCATACACTGAGTCGATAGATGCCCTGCATGCATTAGGCAGTTACTGCTTTTTTCTTCTGTGAATAATTGGCAGATTAGTCAAATAGTAATTAAAAAAAAATTTCTTCTTTTGTCCTTATTCATTGCTGTAGCTGTTCTAGCACCAAGACAGTGAGATTCTAAAAGTGAACCTTCAAGTTTCTTAGAAGGAGCTGAAAACTGGAATTCAGAGCTCACACTTTTGTTTTTCATGTGAACCACAGTTGTTACATGATAGATGTTGAGGCAGCTCCTCTTCCCTTCAGCTGTGCCTATGTGCTTTTATGGTCTTTATGAAGGTGAAGAATAGTGTTTATTGGAGAAAGTAGAACTCTGTTGGAGAGCCTTATGTTGTTTTTTCAGACAATAATTTTTGCATGAAGTATCCAAATTCAACAGATTTTATGTATAAAGATGAATAAATAAATGTATAAATAATCTGATTATTAACTCAGCTTGATTTCCTATTCATGAACCTATCTCCTGTTCTAAAACCAATTTCAAATTGACCAGAGCAGATTGTTTAATGCAATATAGCAAGGTTCATTTATATCTGTCCAGCAGCCTTGACTGCAGCATTGATGTTGTCAGAGGATTTGCTAGGAGGTTGGGCAGCATGTATACATTGTAATGCTATACCAGCACAGAAGACTTACTGGGAAGCAGGCTTGAATTCTGCACAGATGCATAGAGGGAAATTGTCCATTGTAATTCTGGAGCATCAATGGGATATGGCCAGTTTGCATTTCAGTTTTTATCCTAGACCTTGTGGAAGGCTTTTATGGAGGTTTATCATTTAATGATGAAGAAGGGAGAAAAAGAGGTGGAAGGACGTATTAAGAATGCAGTATTCTGACTTTCTAATCTAACAGAGCAGTAGAATACAAATGAAATGTTACAGCATTTCAGTATCAATGTGATGATTCAGTTTTCAGACATTTTAAGGTCCTCTAGCAGAACCAAATAACAATTTAGTACCGAACCAATCGTAGAATTTATTATTTTTGATCTTTTCCTGTATGCTAGTGTGACCTCTTTTTTGTTTCCTCTCTCTTTATCTACTGATTCTTAGGGTCCTCTTTCACATTTGCCAAGTATGGATTCTGTGTCTCTGAAGGTTGCAATGGTAAGCATTTTACTATTTCATGTTATGGTGGTGATGCTGTGGCATGGGAAAGAATACTGTTAATTATGGCATATAATAAGTATTAATCTAACCAGTCATACTCTTTAAGAATAGCTAAATTGCATGTCTGGGAGTACATTCTTCATTTGTACTAATTTGACCACTTGAAGTAATAAATACATAAATTATTTATGAACGGATAGTAATAAAATATTAGTTTCTAAGCCTTGAGAAACAGAACTTTCCTTACAAGAATGTTACCCCGTGAGTCATCTTAAATTGCTAAAAGCAAATACTTAGCTCTAATGAGTTTTAATCACCAAAGTTTTTTGTTTTGTCTGTATGCTTTGAAATATAGGTTCTGCTGTCATTTATAATTTTAGTCCTAAGGCTTTGATTTTATGCAAATAGTTAGCAAAACTCAGTAGTTAGGTGCTGGGCATATGTCACAGATTTTTTAAAGTTGAAAGCTGCAATATATTTTAAAGCAGATTATCAACCGATATTTTTTCTAAGAGTGTGTGAAGGCTATTTTGCATAGAGATAGCAATATCACAGTTCAGTAGGCAATAATATATGATCTGTCACTTTTCTTGCTTAGCCAAGTTTAGCTTTATTCTGAAAGTTAACTGTAAATAAGGCCCACTCATCCAGCAGTACATGTATACACCCATGAAAAAAAGGTCTTTTTAAGAAAATTATTTTTTTTTAGAAAAGATTTTTTAAAAGAATTAGTATCTTGAATCCTTCCTAATTGTGTCATTACAGCCTGTTCTCTGTAAACCCTTGATTCCCAAGCTGGTTGAGTGAACAGAGCTCTGGCACAGAGCACTCTGTGGTTTACTCAGATCAGCATGCATTCTTATAAATATTTATAAGTTTTTTATTTAAAATATCTTCTGTTTATCATGGTCTTATAGATGAAGGAGGAATTTATAGACTGCAGTTGGGACCATCTCTTTATATTATCTATATGTAACTCTCTTGTCTATAGTGCTACATAACAATTTGACTTGAATAGTCAGAGAAGAATCCAACTGTTAGAATTTCTTCATTACTTTGTGTTTACATAAGTAGACATTAAACATTTCAACCAGAATGGAACATGGTATGCTGAAATCCCATATATCAGCATAATTTGTTGGCGTCCCAGGGTTTAAACCATGTGGACGGAGTACTTGCAGGCAGACCCCTGCCTCCCGACTTAACCTGAGAGCTTTCCAGATCCCAGTGTATTAAGTTGCTCATACACGCCTACGAGTGCTGTTCTAGTGACATTCATAGCTCTCTAAGCTATAGCTCCCTTACTTTGCAAAAGAGGGCAGATAACCCAAAAAAGCTATTCTGTGAGACCTGTGACTGACTTCATTAGTCATTTTTGCCCACTTTTAAATGTGTATTTTAGGGTTTCTCGCTTGAGAAGTTTCATCTAGTGGTCAGGAAAGTTGACATCATTAGATAAAGTTGCTTATGGCCTTGCCCAAGTGAATAATTCCAAGGATGGAGATTATACAGCATTTCTGGGTAACCCATTAAGTGTTTGATGGCATTCCTGGTGAGAAATTGTCCTCTTACTATCTAATCAGAATTTTCCTGTGTCCAGTATTCCTCATGTTTTAACCTATGAGAAACCTGGCTGCGTTTTCTCTGTAGCCACACATTTGACCACAGATTCGTAGAATGGTTTGGTTTGGAAAAGACCTTTAAAGATCACCAAGTCCAACCCCCTTGCCATGGACAGGGACGTCTTTCAGTAGCTCAAAGCCCCATTCAGCCTGGCCGAGAACACTTCCAGGGATAGGGCTCTACAACTCCTCTGATAGATAGTTGAAGACAGCAGTGATGTTCTTTCTTCTCCATACTACTGGAATCAAATCATTGTTTGCCCCTCCACCCATACTGCTCAGAGTCAGAAAATTAAAGTTTTAGTGACAGAGGTGCTGAAGTTAGACAGTTGGTTTGGACTATTAAGTTCTACCTTAAACATTTGTGTATTATGTTAGGCTGTATCGTAAATATATAAAAAGAGACATTTTTAACAAATAAGAAGGTGCCATTTTAATGTAATAACTTTTCAGAGATCTGTGTTTTTACCTGTTTTTGTATAACAGCAAGTGTTTAATGTGTTGCTCTTATATTCCTTTCTTCCCCCCGCTCCTCAGGCTCAGTTTGATCGCTATCTTTCTGCTCCAGACAGTCTGATAATGTCCCAGCTGAATTTCCTTCTGAGTGCCACTGTGAAGTAAGTACCTTACCTCTGAATTTCTGTTACGCCTGCATAATGATCAGAAGGATGAATTTGATTAGATTTTAGTGTATCATGATGAGAATCCATGTTATCAGCTGTAATCATATTTGCATTGTCCTTCAGTTTTGTTCTGACTCTCTTCTTTTTGAACAAGCAGTGAGGAATACCTAATTCTGTAACTTTTTTAAGTAGTTACTCTTGATTTAAGGGACACCATCTTTTCTCTTGTTTTTTGAATATAACTGAACCCTAAGGCTAGGGAAAGTGTTATGAATTTCTTTCCACTTAAATATGAACCACATAAAGACATTTTAGATGTGAGCTTAGAGAATTATATGCTGTGCTGATCAGAAACCTTCTCTTTACGTTATTTTTCACACTTTTGTGAAGAATGCAGGTTGCAGAATATACCAGAAATTAAGACAAACACATCACATTTTACATAATACAACAGTATTTGGAGTCTCATTACTAGTACTTGTCCTCAGCTAGATTGTATTACAACATCTTACAATTAAAAACTTACATATGTCAAGGGAAAAATATTGATTATTGGGAATTTTTTAGAATATGATAGAATAGTTCAGCTGGAAGGGCCGTACAGTGATCACCTAGTCCATCTTTCCAGGGTCTCCTCATCCAAAGGCTTCCAGTTTCATGCCGTATACCTCTTACATGGGTTGGCATGAGGAACCTTGGTGCTTTTCAGTAGTTTTTTGGGTCTCTGCTAGGGTTCCCGTTCCCACAGCTCAGCCAGCAGAGCTGACCTTGTTATGCGAGAGCTCCGTTTCAAACAAGGTAGCTTGAGCTGTAAAGTCAGTGAAGCATTGCAACTTCTGCTTCCAGGTGTCAAGCTAGTAAGCCTGTATTTTAGCTCTTGGTATTTTTTTCATATAGGTCTATTTAGAAATCATAATAACATTAAATGTATTTTGAAAGCCTCAATTTTCCACTGCTAACACAGCAGCAATTTTTCAGAGGTAGAGACTTCATGGTACCATAAAGACTCAGGCACAGTGAAGTTACTTCAACTTAATAATTTCTTCTGTCAGATGAAACAAGGTAAACTGGTTATGTATGCACTCTCAGCCCTATCCCATTGATAAGCTTTTTAAACCTCCCTTAGTGCAATTTAAGCAACATGCATGTTATTTTGCAGCAGTGGGCAGGTGAGAGGGGAGCCTGTGTGAGGATGATAGCCATAGCTGCTACTTCTCAGCTAACATGCAGCAGTTTATTAACTTGTTATAACTCAATGCTATAGGTCAAGTTCTGCTCAGAATAATGATTAAAAAAAAAATCTGTTAGCCTGTAGCTTTAAATGCAAAGACTCCTTTTGAAGTTTAAGATACCTATTTACAGATGCATGTTTGTAGAATCACAATCCTAATAGTGAGTACTTTCCATAGTGACTAAACCTTCAAAATACAAAAGTTTCTAAACTATTCAAGCAAAACATATAACCAGTATTTATAATCTCTTGCTGTAGTAATTGAAATTTTCAAGTTAGTTTTGCAGACGTTTGATGTCAGTTCTGAAGATACCATACTTGAATCACATAATTGTGATCCAAGGTTCCAACTGGAACCCAAGAGTTCTTTGGTTCTCAAAATCAACCCACATGCTTTTGATAAGGACCAGTGTATTATGTACTCAAGGGCAATATCATTTGAGCTTTACAACTATGAGGGACATTCCTTCCAATATTTGCCAGTGCACGCCCTTGTCTTTCAAATTCCTTTGTTTTAAGCTATTTATTTATGTGGTTGTTGGTCTTAAAAAGCTCTTTTAATTTCTGTTGAATCACAGAAGCTGAATGCTGGAACTACTGTTTTTAGAAAGTGCTGCCATTTGTGTTAGTGATAAAATGTATTGTGTTGTTATGGCAACTGAAATCCTAATGTACTGATAAATGACACTGACATTATTTGATGGAAAGACTCATTTGATACCGTTCAGTCCTCTGGAATATTTTAATGAACTTTTTCTTTTGATTTAATATATTTGGTGCAATACCATTGGTTTTATACACAGTTGGTATGCAATACTTTCTTAGGAGATTGTCATGTTATAGTATCTTGGTGATTCTAGACTGTGGTCAGAGACAGTTGTTCCACCTGAACACCTTGAATATATTTCACTTCTAATAGTGTTTCTAAATCTGCTACTATAAGGCCAGTATGCTAACAATGTGTTGATACTGGCAGTTGATCCTGTATGTTGAAAAACTGGATACTTTGCATTAGAATAAATGCAAGTTTTGTCTCTTAATCTTCTTTCTCATAGCTTCTGTTTTTTAATATTTCCTGAAAAGACAAAGTTCTGCACTCTTGGTCTTTGAATTTTCTTTGACTTGTCAGTTCCAAACAGCTGGTAAATTCAGCCCTGATTTTACTGGGTGCAGTTTTTGTGTCTTTGTTCCTTTACCAAGGATCACAGCAAG
Organism: Phaenicophaeus curvirostris; assembly: GCF_032191515.1. Classification (NCBI taxonomy): domain Eukaryota; kingdom Metazoa; phylum Chordata; class Aves; order Cuculiformes; family Cuculidae; genus Phaenicophaeus; species Phaenicophaeus curvirostris. Next base: position 181,686,705 of record NC_091392.1, on the reverse strand, counting down.
GCTGAATCTGAATTCATGGTTACCTTGGTTTCCTCAGCTTCTCCTGGTGTTCCACTTGCTTTGGTTTTGCTGGAAAATATTTGTAACTACTCTTTCTGATAGACAAAAATGCATGTGCAACTGTAAAAACATCACCATGGTAATTAAAGTAAACTGATTCAATGGGCAACGTAGAACAAACATCATTAGTTTGTCTTAAAAAATATTAAACTTTCCAGTTAAATTTAGCATCCAATCTCTGATGATTTAGATCCAGAAAAATAATGGGGTACAGGCTTCATAACGTTATTGGCCACAGACTGTAGCGAGTTTTAAGTCTCTGACCACTATCAATTTCAGCTCTTCCTTTTTCACTGGTTATGGAATCAGATGCTGTAAAGATAAAGCAGGTAGAATGTATTTGCTGGTAGATGAAAAAAAAGGTGTATGTTTACAAAGAACAACAAGAATCCATAGGAGGCAGAAGGTAGATCACTGTGATTATTAGTCTTCTAAAAGATGCAGGGGAGTGCAGGTGATTTAACTAATGCAAATTAATTAAATCCTTCTACTATATTTTCATAATTGGAGAAATAAAGAAGCTAATCTCTTGATTATCAAGATCATGTATGGGAGTTTATCTATGTACAATACAGAGAGATAAAGAAGCCTTTTGTTTTAAAACTTTTAGCTGTTTTCACAATTGAAGTAAAAGGGCTTTTTAATGTAACTGTGCTGATTTTAATGTGTATTTTTAGTGTATATCTTTAATATCTGGTATGTAGTACTCTTACATCCCCTGTAATTTACAAATTATGTTTTAATTTTGGGTCTTTTTCAGAGAGCAGATCATAAAACAGTCAACGGAACTGGTCTGCAGAGCTTATAGTGAGTTATATGCAGCTGTGATGGATCCTTCAAATGAATATAAGGATCCGGAAACCATACTACACAGATCTCCTCATCAAGTTCAGACGCTCCTTTTGTAATCTTGCTTCTCCCAAGTTTATCAGAATCCATAATTCCATATTTGTTGAGCATTTGCATCAAGTTATTTTTCTGTTTTGAATTTTGATGTGTATGTAACAGTATAGTTTAAATATCTAAGAATGTGGATTTGTTTAATCTGCTTGGCAGAAGTCTAGTCTTTCCTGTGTCTTTCAATACCTTCTATTAGCCAGAAAATAGAATATAGATTAAAAATTATTTTAATGTATTCCTCTAATGGAAATGGACCTTGACAGTATGCAATCTCTTTGAAAAATGGAGTAATGGAAATGAGGTTTTTCCTTGCTGTACGCAATCCTTTCAACTGGAGGTTGAACCAATGTCTCTTATGACCTCACTGATACTTTTATTTGCTTTTTTCCTGTTCTTTCACTTTTTTTCTCAGCCCATCATCAGTGAACACTGATAACTCTAGTTTTAATACAACTGATATATTTTGAATGCCTCAAGTCCATCACTTTTATAGCTCATACATAATACCAGAATATTTGATGTTGGTTTTCAAATCCTGTTGATTAAATGTTTGGGGCAAAATTTGTGTGCTTGGATCCATTATTGTTGTTGCTAGTTCTGATATTTTCTGTAAGAAAAAGAAATATTTGTACTATGTCCATTGCACATAACATGGAACTTAATGCCTTAAGTTATTTGTATAATTTTGTTTTACTGGATGGATTTTGTTTGGTGCAGTCATTCTATAGGAATCCTTATATCAGGTGAAACTCGGAGATCGCATAGGGCTGGAACCAATAACAGTGGGGGTTGGGAAAATGGTTTGCACAGCAGTATGGCTATTCCTCCTTCACATGTACACAGTTTTGTTTTACTTTTTTTTAATTACAGAAAAAAAATCCATCTGCTGTAGAACAAGCATTTATTCTGTTAATAATCCACCAAGAAATTTTCATGGTTTATTTGTCAGCAGTCGTGCTCCAAAACATTATGGTTAAGTTCACCTCTGGGAGCCACAGGTTGTCCTGGGAATTACGCGGGAGAGTCTAGGGGTGTACTTGTGCAAGGCTGATATGTAAAAAGTCATGAGTGAAGATTTCAGTGCAAATCTGAAGTTGGTCTGTGTAGAAACCCTAGTTATATAGAAAGTTATGATAAAAGCAACCTTTGTTTCCAGTAGAAGAGGCAAATTGAGAAGTAGGGCACTTGTTCTCTGTTGGACCTTATGATAATTCTCTGCAAATTCCTTAAACATTCTTCTTTTGGGAAAGCTTTGTTATTGAGAAACCTGAAGGAATCAAAAAGTTAGTAAAAGGAATTTGTGGTGTTCTGTTGTTAGGTTTCTGTTTGTTGTTTGTTTTTTTTTTTTAAGGGATAATTTAAGCTGTTTCCTTGGAAGCATTTCACTTTTTTTTTCCTCTTTGTTGTATGGGTGCCACAGCATTATTACAGTTGCCTGAGTTTACACTCATATTAGATGTGGCTTACTTATATACATCAAGGGGGAGTTGAGCAGTCATTCATATTGAATAACGTACATATATTATTTATCAGTAATAATATTCCCCATATAAAATACATACATAGTGGCAGCCAAGTCTGCAGTTTAATGCACGCTTGCAAAAGAGCAAGAAATAGAGAAGAGCAGCAGCAATACATTTTAGTCACTTGGAAAACACATTGCACGAGATATCCAGTGTGCTCAGAAGTTGGCTACCTAGGTAATACCGCAATAAAGACTTTTCTCCTTTTCCAAATGGGCATAATTTATTTGTATAATAGAAAAAGATTTGAAAGTGTACATGTCTCTGGGAGCTCTTGGATGAGGCATAAATTCTTCTGTAAATGTGAATGTTAGATTGATTCTGTTTTTAAAACCCCAGACAAAATTCTAGAAGCTTCGTAAAGCTCTAATGGATAATTATGCCCTTTTACTAGGCAAGGCACTTTAAATTACTCAGATTTTGCATTACCGTAGTATACATTCAGAAGGCTGTTCATTGTTGTTTAATAATGTTAATATCGCTTAATACAGCTCTAATTATTATCTAATATGTGAAAATTACATCAGTTGTGAAAGATTAATAAATTAGCTTGTTATTAGATTAATGTGTTCATATGAGTGAACTTTTTCCTGAAATTACCCTCAACCTTAGTGTCCAATAATCAGTCAGTAGTTTGCATGAGGATTAGTAAGAACTTGCTTCCTATCTTTGAGTCCATGTAGAGACTTTGCCATGATTTTATCTTCTCTTACTAAAAATGCAAAAGCAATGAAAGTTGTAACCTCTCAAAAATCAAAGTTAATCAGTAATTTTGTCTCTACATTAAAGTAAATGACAAAGGGTAACTAATGAGAAAGGACATCAATAAAAGCATTTGATTTACTGACTTCTGTCTTCCATGTTGTTATTTATTCTTGCTTTGCCATCCTAAGAGGGAACAAAGAAATGTGATTAGATTTTGAACTGCCTTTTCTATTTTGGCTTCTCCGACCCTTTTATTCCACACAAGGAACCATGAAGCTGTAGTCTTAGAATCATAGAATCACCAGGTTGGAAGAGACCCACCGGATCATCAAGTCCAACTATTCCTAGCAAACACTAAACCATGCCCCTTAGCACCTCGTCCACCCGTGCCTTAAACACCTCCAGGGAAGGTGACTCAACCACCTCCCTGGGCAGCCTGTGCCAGTGCCCAATGACCCTTTCTGTGAAGAATTTTTTCCTAATGTCCAGCCTAAACCTCCCCTGGCGGAGCTTGAGGCCATTCCCTCTTGTCCTGTCCCCTGTCACTTGGGAGAAGAGGCCAGCACCCTCCTCTCCACAACCTCCTTTCAGGTAGTTGTAGAGAGCAATGAGGTCTCCCCTCAGCCTCCTCTTCTCCAGGCTAAACAACCCCAGTCTTGTAATAGCTTGGTTTGAAGGATGACCTGTAAGTGTTGTAGTAAATGGAATCATTCTGGGTGTCAGTACTGGGTCTGTATTCAGAACAGTTTCTGCAGGTTTGACTTGAGCATCGCAGTGCATGAAGAGATGCTCACCTGCCTGGGCTGAATCAGTCAGCACTTCTGCTCTTGGTCCTCAAACACTTTGTATGGAGGGGTGTGCCTTCAAAGAGCCGAGTCGGTTATTCTGTGCTAAGCAGCAATGTGCTTGGGAAAACTGGGTGAAGAGAGCTCTTTGAATGCTGCCAGTAGAAGGCAGCGCACTCTGCCTTTAACACTGACTACCCATTTCTGAGAACAGATGTGTAAAAGGCCTCATTTTGCACCATTGTCTGATGGAAAGAGCACTTCTGTAGGACATGAGAGAGCTGGGTTCTAGGCCAAGGAAGTTTGGAATCAACATCTCTTGCCTTCCTGGAGAGCACCCAAGCTTTTGTGTAATATGAAATGGGGCAGCTCTGCTGCAAGGTACCAATGCAAGATACAGGAGGCATGAGATAGATGAGCAAGGAGAAGTTTGGCCCTGTGGTCTGTACAGAGGACTCTCCTGAGGACTCCCAAGCTCTAGGTCTAGATCCAGTTATTATATAGGTATCTCCAATACATGAGTCCCTGAAACAGAATCAGGATCCCAGGGCTTTATCACCCACACATTATCCAGCAAACAGCAAGCTACAAACTTGAACTTGGGTTGCACCCAAGGTGGTTCCTCCATACAGGTGACAATGCCTTGGTGTTTAATGGTATGTTTTCAGATTTTTCCTACCCATTTTATAAATATGCCCACTGCTATAGAAATCAAATATCAAAGTTATTTTAATTATAGCAAGCACGTAGCAGCCCAGCCTCAGTGATGTTTTGTTTTCTATTATAGAAAAAGAGAAACTTAAGGAGGTTAGAAAAGGTGATAATACATTTGTTTTGCAGCATTTCAGAGTCTTCCTCCCTATCTTCTGAGATTTATGACTCTAGGCCCACATTTTTTTCTGTTAATAGTCTCAGTTGTGATTATTTTCATTAGAGATTTTAAATATGTGTTGGAGGAAGATACTTTCAGAACTGCTAAACTTTTCCATTCATTTAAAAAATTCTAGCTGTTCTTTGATCCCTTTACTTGCCTTGCTGAGTCATTTTGCAGGCAGCCCAGAGGGTGGGAAGCTTATAAAGTTTTGAAAATTAAACGAAGGGTTTAGACATATTTCTTTGAGTTAAACACATCCTGCAGAAGCAATACAGACATGGGTGTGGGTTTGTTTGAAATCTAGTGCCACCTGCTTCTGAGGGAAAATGTGGAAAAAGAGCCACTTGCTTATGATGACAGCACCAATCCAAAACAGCCGCGATAGGGTTAGAAGCTATGAATTGATGTTAAATTGATGTTATGTTTGAAAGTGTTCAGACAACTTTCAAAATGCAGGTTAGAAGAAACTGGCAGTGGAAGCGAAAGGCGTGTCATGTAACTGAACTCCTATACTGGACTTACTCATTAAAGGTTTCCAGGACCTCTATGTCTTTTCCTCACTGCTCTTAAGCACTAAACTTCAACACAGCCCTTCAACAATTCTAACCCTTGGGTAATTCAGAATAAAATTAGATACTTCGAGTCACCCAGTGACATACAATGCAGTAGTTGAATTTGGAGACAATTTGGGTTTTGACAGAATTTCAAGACATGGGAAATGAATATAACTTAAACTTTAATATTTGTCCTGAAGAGTAGGAGAGGCAACACCCCTTGTATAGCAGAGCAGCCATCTGCTGCATAGTAAGAAGCCAATTTCAGTTTTTTAGAATCAACCACTTCTTCAAAAGATTTTTAAAGACATTTTAAAGGTGAGCGTATTTTCCTATGCTGTACTAAACCAGGCATGTGCTGCCAAGCTAGGTTCCTGAGCTGGTGTTCCATTGGAAATCCTCACACTAGCCCAGCAGATGTGTTTGCCAAATGCTCAAAAGGTGGGTGAACAACTTATCACACAAAGATCATCTCCTGATCCTCTCGCTCTCTACACCTTTGAGTAAAGAGCCACTTTACGCATAGCTAGTGTGGGGCTAAAGTAAACCCAAGACCTTGCTTGTGTCTATGTCCTTGACCTTAAGGGGTTCAACCCCTCAAAGATGATGCAGGTGAATCTTCAGTAAACTGTAGAATCCTCTCCTGCAAAGCTATGCAAAGGCAAAGTGCAAAGGTGCTCTTTATACTTGAAAATTTATGCTTATATACATTAACGTATATATCTTATGTATATTAAGGCCTAAATCAGGGTATGACCCCTCATGCTAAATGGTCATGCAGACTTTGCATACAATGCAAACATGAACCACGAAGACTTTTCTCTTAAAAAAACTGAGAAGTTTATTTTGACTAGCTTGCTTCAGCAGTGAGGAAACCTTGATTAAGGAAGATATGGCTGAAAGGTGCTTGAACGATTACTGCGGAGCAGCTGACAAAAAAAGACTGTTGCATGTTTCATATTCAGACAATGAAGCTTTCATTTACTGCCTAGCTCACAGATGTGGTATTGTCAAATTGCAGGAGAAATGCCTGGCAGACTCTATCATAGACTATATTTAGGGAGAAAAAAAAAACGTGGAACACGCTATTTATAGAAGCCACACAAATAAGCAGAGTTCTTATCAGCCAAAGATAACATTAGTCGTGATTTATCAAAGCAATCTTTATTTTATGGAAAATGGATAATAGGGTGTAATTTAATCCTTTGTGAATGTAATGTATATTTCAAAGGGTTCTTTTTTGTCAATAAAACCATTTGTTGTACTTGTTAAACTAATTAGTCTTGTTGCTGTTGCTTAGGACATGATAAAAGATGCCTGTTAATGAAAATGGGGAGGAGAAGATGGGTTTTAAAGTTTGTGAAATATTTTGTTCTCCTTGCAGGCCAGTTTTCTCATCAAAACAGGTTTCACGTCTTTCTCTGTGAGCCTTTGTTGACTGAATTTGTGCAAACAGTACACTTGCCTTTTTTAAAACCAAAATTGATTAGCCCAAAAATTCAGTTCATCCCTGGGAAGGTCACCTGCTACAGGCATCAGGAGCTCCTCTGACTTCCCTAGGTACCGATGCTGGCGTGAGCTACTGTGTCTGCTGGAACTGCAGCTGAGCACCAATAGCGAGGGTGACATTCCTGGCCGCTTCTCTTTACTCCTTGCATTTTTTCCACCATATGCAAACACATTCCAGGAGCCATGGAGAAAGCAAAAAGAGAAGAAAACAGAGCTACCTCAGTGTCCTGCATCAGTCCCTGGCCAGCCATGTGCCTTTCACTGGGCAAGGGCCGGTTGTGAAGGGGCAGAGCATGGGGCTGAAGCTGTGCTGAGAATCTTGGCTCTTCAAGAGGTTCTGGCAGTGGTACTGGGCCACAGAGGCAGGACATGAGCTCATTCTCTGGATCTGTAGTTGACCTTGAAAGACCAGAGTCAGAGTGGGCAAGAGGCAGAAGAGGACACATGTTTTATTATGATATTTTTATTTTTCTTAGTGTTTTTAGTGTCCTTGTTTGTATCCTAGCAGTCTCATGAACTTTTAATAGGAATTTATGAATGATTTTTGGAAAAGGACTCTTTAAAAGAATGACTAAGCTCTTAAAGGTCTTTCTCCCTTAGAAATAGCTCAGAAGATACCTCACAGAAGAAATAATTTATGGGGAAATCCTTAAAGAAAGGTCTTGACTCTGCTGTCTGTGCCAGTTCTGCATGGTCATCCCAAGTTCTTTGGTTCTCTTTGTACCCCCTGTTTTATAAAGTGTCCAAATTCTGCATTTTGAATCCTGGATTATTGCATCTAGAAGTGTCACAATTCCTCAAATCTCCTGTACACAGAGGTGAGAAGTAGCCTGGGTCATGCTTCCAGCTCACGTGGCTCCACTGGAAAGATCACGGAGCAGATCTGCCCTCTCTAGCCCTTCCTCACCTTGCTCCAAGGACACCTGCCTACTTCAGCAGGAGACACCTGTCCCTGTTCACAAAGGATGGTATTTCTGCTGCTTCTATTACCAGTGCCCTGAGCACAGGGCAGCAGGCTCACGGCTTAGGGGAAGGCTGTCCAGCCCCTTCTTGGCTGAAAAGAAAGAACAGGCAAATTACCTGACAAACTACTTGGGGTTTGTAGATGATATAGGGCCTTCATTTCAGCAAAAGTCAGAAATTTGAATGGCATGGGCAACCATTCCACTCTTGATTCAAGTGGCCCTGCTGCTCCACACGGAAATGCCATGGGAACAACAAAGTGTTTATCCCTATGAAGATTCATCCCCATGGGCAGCTAAGAGAGAAACCTGTGCCTCAGGTCTGGTGCTCCAGACAACAACAGCAGAAAGCACTCAATGTCTTCTTACAACAGCCTTTGTAACGCCGCAGGGAGCTGTTGTGTCCCAGGACCTAAGCAATTGCCAAGTCAGCTTGCCAGCACTTTGAATTCGAAAGGGCTCTGAATCTGAGGGTGTGGTAGCATTGTTGTCCTCTCTTAGATTTCAGTAATAATTTGTACTTGAACATGCCCTTGCCCTGTTTGGTTTGTTTATAAAATATACCAGTTCCTTCAGATTACCTTCCACAGACTGTCTTGGCAGCACACAGGGATATCACAGCAGTGATAAAAATATGTCAGCTTTCTACTTAAATGGGATCAGTTTAGAGTCCTTTGATTTTTATTTTTTATATCCAGAATGACGAAAGGACAGAAAACTGTTTCACAAAGAGGGTACAAATTAGATTGCCATATGAGGAGTGCTACCAGTTACTTGTTCTTTAGAAGAGATGTCAGGCTATTTTCAAACCACCTACTTTGGGTATGTAGCACAGGTACAGTAACACCTGAACGTAAAGCAGTGGCTCAGAGTAATGTAGGGCACTTAGAGTGGATCCTGGTACCTTGTTGAGTCAACAGAGAGAGCTGAGTGGCTCCTGGAGGCCTCTGAATGGTGACATTGTGGGTCCTTGATACAGCAAATCTGCTTTTTAGGTGCTTATATTGTCAGAGCCACTGTGCCTGCACAATGAGAAGCACTATACAAAGTACAAGCTACTGCTGCCACTCCAAATTATGTTCAAGAAAAATTGAAGGGTTTTGGAGGGGTTGGTTGTTTTGCTGTAGCAGATTTTGTACTGGATCGGGTTGTTCTCATGTCTCCAAGATGTTCTCAGTCATTTATTGTATGTCTCTTCCTCACCTAGTCGCAAAGCTCCCTGGAAAAGGAGTTGTGCATTTTTTAAATCTTTATAAAGCACGGTATTCCAAAAGTTTTCTGGTGTAGTCCAGAAAGTCCTATGGAGTGCTAAACTGAGACCACAGAGCAACAGTGACAAAGCTGAGCTGTCTGAAGGTGAGACCGTGGTGGGTGCGGTGAGGCCAGTGACTGCACCAGGCTCAGGACAGTCAATGCCCAATGCCCCCCACCACCGCTGGTCCATCATCAGGAAGGTCCAGGTGGACACAGGCTTGGAATACAGGCTCATTGCTACCATGGTGTCTTGCCTTTCTCTCTGATTCCCCTTTTTCTTACACAGATCACGCACTGCTGAAGTAAGTGGCTGTGAGCAGGGTGGCAGTCAATGTTTCCTGCCTGCACGCGTCCAGACGACTCCTGGCTTGCTAAGGCCGAGCACAGAGAGGAGGCCATCGCCACACATAGAATCATAGAATCATAGAATAACCAGGTTGGAAGAGACCCACCAGATCATCGAGTCCAACCATTCCTATCAAACACTAAACCATGCCCCTTAGCACCTCATCCACCCGTGCCTTAAACACCTCCAGGGAAGGTGACTCAACCACCTCCCTGGGCAGCCTGTGCCAGTGCCCTTTCTGTGAAGAATTTTTTCCTAATGTCCAGCCTAAATCTCCCCTGGCGGAGATCTTGCACATATAAGTGCAGGATCTGCTCCAATAATCCCTAATGGGTGGATGAAAATAAAAACAGTGACCTTATTTTTTAGCTCTCATTTTTATTTAAATGCTGAATAACGTGGCTTTTAGTCCAGGCAATTGATACAGACTGAAAAAACTGCAGCAAGGTGAGATGCGGTAATTTTTGCCAGTATTTTTTCCGTCCTGCAGAACTCATGTTGTCTTTTGTAAACAGGTGAGGAGGCGTCTGTCGTTGTGAACATGTTCTTCCTTTTTCTTCTTGGAAATCCACTCTCAATTAGTCCGGAACATTGGATAAACTAGTGCTAATGAAATAAAAGGGTTTATTAGGTTACCCAATGGTATGCAGTGGCTTAGGGGACAAAGTCGAATATTTACTTAGGGTAACTTTAGGAGAGAAAACAGCCAGAGAGATCACAAGTGAAACAGATGAAAATCAAAATTTCATCCAGCAGGTGGATTTGTAAGTAAAGTAGGAAAATAAATAATATAACGGTGTAATGTGGAGAATACAAGGGTGTTATATAGAGAGCAATTCATTGTTTCTGCCTCTCCATTGCAGGTCTTCAGTTACCACTTTCCCTCCAACCACCCGCTACATGATTAAACTCTGATATCAAATCTGCAAAGCTCTTCAGTGTGTGATTAAGACTGAGTGACTTCCTGGGAGCATAAACATATACTTAAATCCAATGGGTGCCTGAGACCCAAAGACAGCTCCTGTTGACCGCATAGCTCCCAGCAATCAGTGGCACAGGACTGGGTGCTCAGGCTGATGCTTTTCTGATCAGGTAGAGAAAACTGATTCCAAAGAATCATAGAATCATAGAGGTTGGAAAAGACTTCTAAAGGTCATCAAATCCAACTGTCAGCCCAACACCACTGTGCCCACTAAACCTACTAAACCACCAAAAATGCCACATCTACACACTTATTGAACACCTTCAGGGATGGAGAATCCATCACTTCCCTGGGCAGCCTATACCAATGCTTCATTACTCTCTCAGTAAAGAAATTTTTCCTAATATCCAGTCTAAACCTCCCCTTATGCAACTTGAGGCCACTTCATCTCGTCTTATCACTTGTTACTTGGGAGAAGAGACCGATACCCACTTCACTACAACCTCCTTCCTGGGAGTTGTAGAAAGTAAGAAAGTCTCCCCTCAGCCTCCTCTTCTCCAGACTAAACAGCCCCAGTTCCCCCAGCTGGTCCTCATAAGACTTGCTCTTCAGACTCTTCACCAGCTTCATTGCCCTTCTCTGGACACATTCCAGCAACCCAATGTCTTTGTTGTACTATGAGGCCCGAAACTGAACAGCAATGATTAAATGCAGACCTTGGTTCAAATACATGAAGGTGAATCAAAAGCAGGTGAAATCAACATCTGCAATGTATGCTGTGGTGTAACAGAATAAGAGTTAGCTTATATACTTTAATAAGAAGGTCAAAAGCAAATTGGTTTGGCAGTTTGTATTGTATGGCCTGGGGATCCTGACTCCTGAGAACAGGAAACCCTAAAATCACAAGTCAGTAAAGAGGAGATTCAGTAGGATCAGAGGAAGTGTGAGGGATGAGAGCAAAGAAAGGTATATCATCTGCAGAAAGACTTGACTTGGAAAATGCTCACCAGAGGCAGAGATTACTCGAGGCAGAAGTTAAGATACAAGTGGCACAGAAAATATTACAGGAAGCTGCTCTAGACCTTGATGCCAGAGTAAGAAGACAGCGGAAGGGCTGGTAAAAGCAGATAAAGGAGGCAGTTGCAGCCTGGGCGATGGGGACAGGGACTGTACTGAGGCTGCCGGGGCACAGGGTGGGAGAGAAGGGTGTTTCTGCAGATAATGGAAGGCTGTTTCTTCCATGGTCTGGGGGGGGTGGGGGGGTGGGTGTTAGGAGGGCAGCGGCAAGATCAGAAGCTGCTCAGAAAGTCAATCTCAGGAATGAAACAGAGAGGAAAAATTAACCGGGAGCTAGTGATCATTTGTGAGTGAAGGATCATGCCATACATTAAAAATAGATCCTGGCTTGCAAGAATAAAGGCTTTTCACACTTCAGGTAATGACATTTCAGACAGACCTATCTATATCAGAAATCAGAAACATCAATACACTGAACTACATGTGTTTGCATGCCAGGCACAAGCAAACAACCCTCCTCCCTGTCTTCATTATGAGCACACTAGAGTTACATTCACCTTTGTATAAGCCTCAAACCCATGGAGCTTGTACGATCCTCAGCTGTGCTGCAGTGCAACAGGCCACATGATAAAGCCTGCAGGTGATGGAGTCAAGCTGGAGAGGCTCCAGAAAGCCTTGAGGTATGTTTGGGAAAGGCGCAGTGCCAATGGAACCCTTTCTCCTTTGGGCACTAGCACCCTAAGTTCGTGAGCTCTATAGGAGGAGAAAAGGAGGTGACAGGTGCAAGTGGACAAAGTGCAATGCCCTAAGCCTCAATGCCCCCACAGCAACTGGTTGCTAGTCACATGGAGCAGTTTTCTTGGAGGAGAGGAATAAAGAAAGGAGGGTTTTGCAGACCCTGCGGTGGAAGGTTTTGTGGTTAAAGCCTGAAATGGCCACGCAGGAAATCTGGGCTTCTTTCCTCATTGTCACCACTGGTGGGGAAGTCACTTAATCTCTGTGCTTCAGTTCCCCTGCTCTAGGTGTCACAAATAGCTTGACCAAAGTCAAGAATAGCTGCCTGCCCTGGCAGGGTGAGAGGAGGCCAAACACACGTGTGTGACAGAAGGGCCTCTTTGCTGTATTTTCCCATCTGAAACCGCAGCACTGAATAAGCAGATATGTTACTACCCTGATGCTGTCAGTCTAATCTAAATCTTTCCACCCTGTCTGTGTTCTTATCTGGCTGCAGCCTGCAGGAGGATGGCAAGGAGGAGGCTTTGCCTAACCCTCTTGAAGTATCTCCTAGCCTGCAACAGCAGATTAAATCTACATTTCTGCCCTTCTTACTCTGCCTCTCCAGCAGTGTCATAGATGGATGCCAGATCACTGCCCTCATCTGAAATGCCATTTACCAAGGACTATGAGGTAGTAACATGGTAAGGATAGTTGTGTAGTTAAAGGCCAGTTCAGGTTCTACAGCCAGAAAAATATCCTAGCATCAAATTGCACAGAAGGTAGCTGAGGCCGAAAATCTGGGTATGTGTCTTTTGTGGACCATAACTCCAGTGGTAAAAACACCATTAGGGGCATAACTTTGACCCTACCTAAACATCCACTTACCGCAGTTGCAGCTTTAAGGCTTTGCTTATTATTTTGCTGCTGTTCATATTTATTGAAAGAGATGATTTCTTCATTTTCCACCTAGCCAGATTAAAGCATTCACTGACAGCTGTGTCTGACATCTCAAGAATTATTTCTTTTGTGCTAGAGGAAGGGTTGTCTTTCTCCAGAACCACATACTGCAGGTTCCCCTGCAAAGACATTGTTAAACTAGTTGTGGGGAGTGCAGAGGGGGTATATTACACAGAGATTTATCCTCACCTTTGCTGTCCTTGTAGATCCTTAAGATCATTTACCTAAAGACTGACAATTTATTCTACATTAAAAAGCCCTTTTCCTCTGTTCTTATCTTCTTTTGGCCTTATCTTTTCTATATACCTGTCTCTCTTTATCTTCTTGTTTTGGCTCTCTTTTTTCATTGCTGATGCAATTTCCCTCCTAGACCTCACTTCCCTTGTAAAGCCTCATTGCCTTTGTGCTCTTTTCCTGGAGCCCCATCTTCTATCGCAAACTGGAGATCATATCTTTTAGCCTTATCCCAGAGCGGCTGATTTTATTCCTTAGTCATAGTCACTGGTGACTAATTAGATTGCTTTCATAAAAATCATAGACATTTGCACTGGGATATTACCCTGTGGTAATCTGAATTTAAGTAGCTTCACTCTTTGTTGTTACTACTTTCAATCAGCTGTTTTTACTGTGAAAAATTAGGTTCAGGATGAATTTTCCTCCAAGTTCTTTACTTTTCAGGTCATTAAGTTGTATTCTCTATGCCAGGGAATATTTTTTTGTTGTTGTTTAACCCTTTCCTTCATTATATTTTAATAGACATGAATCCTAGGAGAGAAAGTTTTGAATAATTATCCCTCTTTTTCTACACCCAGCAGTTGCTCAAGCCTTTTTTGTTTCACTGTTTTCCATCTCTTGGCTCTTTGCCCACAGGAGCTGCCTGTGATTTCTCTACCGTGCTGCACTGCATCTTTGGAGAGTAGTACAGCTTTCTCTTCTCTAGTCCTCAGTACCAAATCTCTAATTACTCTAAGAATCATGTTCTTCCTGTTCTCGCTAAGTTGTAACTTCACTTTTCAGTGCCTCTCCCACTTTTTTTCACCATTGCTTTTACCTACACATGTTTTGGAATATTTGATCCTCTTCTTAGCCTGTCTGTCCTGGTTGCGTTCTCTGTCTTAGTTTGGTTTGACCTTTTTTTTGATGTACGCTACATGTCATACTGGTGGAAATAACCATGCTGAAAAACCTTGGAGAGCACACAGATCTTGAGTCTTGTGTGGATTGCTTTAGTCTGATGAGGAGAAGGCTGAAGAAGGATATGACAGAGGCTTACAAAACATTAAGGCTACAGCAATGTGAATGCAGAGATATTTTTCATCTGATTCCTCAATAGTAAAAGTGTGGGCACTCAATGGAATAATATGGTTGAATTTACAGCAGTAGCAAGAAAATTCTTGCATGCCAAATAGACAAATTTGAGACCTTGTTGCTGCTGGAAGTTGTGGAGACAGTAACATCAGGTGCAAAAGGACTCAAGAAAAAATTAATAACCAACAGGTTCATAAACAGTTTCTAAAGAAAAGAAGGCAGGATGTGTCCTCTAATATCCCTAATCCTACAACAGCTGTGTGGTGCACTAGGAAGACAACAGGCCTTGGGTAGAAGCAAGATTTGTGTGCTTTCCCCAGAGAGCACAGATGGACACTGATCTGACATGGAAAAGCATTTCTTGCACTCTCCTGTCTTTCCCATTTATTGCTAGCAATCATTAAACAACAGGACTCAGGTTGTTCAGAGAGGAGAAATGAGAGCAAGAGCATGACCTTTCAGGATGAATGAACACTCCGAGATTGGAAGACTTACTGGGAGTTGGCAACATTTTAGAGGGCTCAGCTGAGACCAAGATGCCGGGACCTTCAGTCGCATAAGGCAGAGGGAAGATGGTCAGAGATGGGAGCCTCACTCCAGCTGAAAGCTGGAAAGCAAATGCAACTCCTTCCACACTGAGCTGTCTTACTAGATAAAAATTTCAAGACAGGAACAACTGATTTATAGTGCCACACCTTTACAACTCACTGTGGGTTGCAATGATAATAAAAATAATCCAGAAAGTAAATAGATAGGATATCCCTAACTAAACCATTAACAAATAAAGTTGCTCTGTGTTAAAGGGAAGATCTGTTGCACACAGAAAGATAATTTGTGATTGCAGCCAGGTCCTGATTTTACCTTACTGTATGATCTGAGGAAGGCTGCTCACCTCTTTTGATGTCAAATCTCTGCTCATTGAGTGCAGACAGTACTAAACATGAGCAAGTGGCTGATGCAGCTGAGCATTGTGTAACCATCCAGAGGACTGGAGAAATGGGCTGATGGGAACCTCATCAAGTTCAAAAAAAGAAATGCAAAGTCCTACACCAGCACAAGATAGGGGCAGACCATCTGGAAGGTGCTTGACAGAAAAGGACCTGGGCCAGCAATGTGGCCGTGTGCCAAAGAAGGCCAATGGCATCTTGCGCTCCATTAGGAAGAGCATTGCCAGCAGGAGGAGAAAGGTGTTCCTTCCCTCTACTCAACACTGGTGAGACTCATTTGGAGTGCTACCACTAGGTGTGGGCTCTCTGGCACAAGGGAGACATGGACATATTAGAGTGAGTCCAGGGAAGAACCGCAGAGATGATGAAGGGACTGGAGCATCTAGCACACAGGGAGAGGCTGAATCCATGCTGTGATTCTGATAAATAATATCTGTTTCTCCTGGTCTTTAGCCTTGTCTACTCAAACTGTGGGCAGTTACAGCCAAGGACCACCTTTTTGTATCTAGTAACTGAGAAATTATCTTAATTGAGTGAATAATATTATTATAAAAGAACCTATTCCTTTGAATGGATGTGCTGTAGTATTAGAGTATGGGAATCCAGTAAATACTTCTGTTGAAGCAGAAAGGAAAATCAAAAGGGGAAAAATCAGGAACAGAGAGGTAGTGGGACCCAGTATCTCAGCAAGTTTTAAAGCAACATTATCTATAAGGTGAACAAGAATATCAGAATTTTGTCATGGTGAATAAATGTTGTGCAATACTTATTATACTTAATGCTTTGACAATCTCCATCCTATAAAAGTGTTGGGGACTTTGTGTGAATGTGAACTGCTGTACTGCTCCCTTCTGTGAAGTCATGATATCTTCTGAATGGCCCTTCTCCCAGATCACTGTAAGCAAGAATGGAATCCCAGTCTAGTCCAGGATGGCAGATCTGCAACTTTTGCTTATCCATAACACAGAGAATGTCAAAACATGCATGCATAAAATCAATAACCAAAGAACTGTCTTTTAGAAAACAAAGATTTTTTTGTGAAAACCTCTTTCTATTGTCAGCGTTTCTGCATGATTCCGTTTTGCCAGGGAATAATTTCACAATCAGTTTCAGCTGGTTCTTTTTCCAGAAACCCAGACTGAAGCTTAAAAAAACCCCATTAACTTCTAAAACCAACTCCAAAACATGCACAAAATGGGAAACCTTGAACGCTGATAAAGAGGTGAAGTGTAATACTGCCCTGTTCACTATTTACCCAGTTCAGCAGGCAGCTGTGTTTGGTCCTGCCAAGTAAAAACAGCAGCAAAACATTCCTGTTTACATTGGTGCGTTTTTAAATCTGTTTTGGCTGCTGTTTGCTGAGCTCTAATTTATCAAGAAAGAGACACAAGGAAGGAGTGGTTCCATTTGAAAACCTTGAGGCAGGAATCTTTGCTGGCATCAGCGGTACAGAACAAAGTTGTCCAAAAAGCCATCCATGGCTCAGCCAGAATGGAGCATTGCTGAATTTTGCATGCTGAATTGGGAAGGAATGGGGGGTTAAAGTCTGGGCACAAGCCAGAAGCTATAAAAACAGGACATTTGACTCATGTTTTACTGCAGACACTTGTGTTAGCCTCTTTCACTCCTACAGAAACCCCTTCATTCTGCCCATGTTACTTAAGGCCCACTGAGAGCTAGACTGGTCCCAGCAACTACTCCCTTCCTCACTGACCCCCTATTGTAGCTCTTCTCTTCCTTTAAAGCTGGTGGTGTCTTTTTAAAAGCAATTCCATCCCTCGTGCAGGCAGGACAAATATCCCAATAAACAAACAAAAAGCAACTCAAATCCTTGTGGCTTACTATTTCAGCTCTCAGAATATCAGTACTGGAGAAACTGGATACCTTTCACTTCAGCAGTGGGGAGCCACTTTTATAAACACCTCACATCATATCTGAGGATGAAAAAATAAAAAAAAAGATAAATGCTTCAGGTTTAATGAATCCTCTGGAGTTGCTGCAATTTGTCAGAATAGATTTGTTTTCTGAAACTTTGGAAGTATCTTCAGATTAAAAGCTTTTTTGGAAACCAATGTCACTCTGCTGCTGGTCCACAGAGAACTGTAAGAGACAGCCTGAAATTTATTGTAGTGGGACAACAGAGAAGTAAATCACCATCCTAAGATGTCATTGCCCTTTAACCTGCAGTTTATAGAAGCCAGGACAGCATATACTTGTTGGGGTAAAGTTGCCAGCTGACCTTTGCACTTTCAGCCAGCCTGTTTTGTTTCTGGGCTGTTGATCATTGCTTGGCATGGTCAATTATAGTTGTACATAGTGCTGCGATTGCTACCTGCATAGCCTCTGTGATTTCAGATTATCTGAAGAACAACGTGCTATTGAGATACCGCTCAAAAATGCAAATATGCGCTGTGGGAATGCCCAGAAAAAAAACCGAGTTTCCCATCTGACTTTTATTTTTGCAAAGGAAGAGAAACATTCAACACTGGAAAGAACAAAAACATGATGGGGGTTGTGAGCAGGAGGCAACAGGAGAAGATAGAAAAGTTGTCCAGATTAAGGTTTTTGCAAAACAACAAATATGCTTGCCTTGAAAGTCACAGACATTGTTTTCACATGAAAATAGCTTTCACACAGGGTGCTCAGGCTTAATGTAATCTTACAAGGTATTTTTAGACTAGGTTGGCTGTTGCTACTATCAGAGTGTCTAACCTCAAATATCCACTAGAATGTCAATTGCTTGCTTAACTTTTAAGTCTCTTGCCTTGGACTTCAGTAACAGCTAGGATTTCTGATTCTGAATGTATGAGCAGGAGAATTCCCTGGCAAGAAGACTGGAGGAGCAGTGCAGTCTGCAGAGGAAAAGAAAGCTTGTGAGTTCAAAGCAAAGCTTAGGCAACATCAGTACATACAACCCCAGAGATGAAACACAGAAAATTTTAAGACCATTTAGTAGGAATAACTATGAAAAGGTGAACAATTCACCGCTTTCTCTGTGCTGTTTTTGTATGATTCAGACAATGTGGACTTTTACAAGATATTTTAGATGTACTTTGTGTATTTAAGTCTGTCATTTTCTTCAAATAGTGGAGAGCCATAGGCATGAAGGATTGTGGTACTTCACCTAAAAGTTACTTTGCAAAGAACTTTGATGCAGACCATCAGGGTCTGAGAAAAAGATCTCAGATCTGAGACAACTTCAGTGTGACAATTCTGCACTTGGAAACCATTTCCAGCCCATGCAACACAGTTCATTTTCAAGGATGGGACTAGGGTCTGCAAGAGATCTGGTAGGCCAAAAAATATACTCAGTGGGGCTAAGCCCTTATTGAAATTGAAGAAAGGAGATGAGACAGTGCGACATTACGAGCTCTAAGTGCGCCTTTATCAAGCTGGTCTGGAGAGCAACCTTGAATATAGGTTCTGAAGCCACTGCAGCTATAAAACATGTCAACAGAGTGATAGATAATTGCTAGCTGATAACAACTTTTCTCTTACACTGCACAAGTCATCCTATTTAAAATTAACACCCCAGGAGCAGCATGTAAATTAGGGGTATAATTGGATGCATCCTACAGTCAAGAGAAGAAAGAAACACCAACATCCATCCCAATCTCATTTTGGAGGTGTGTTTCTCTTTCATGGGCTGTGGACCTACAGTTGTGAATCAGCTACCACGTTTTGAGTCTAAACTTAAGTAGGACAAATTGATTTGGAGGTTGTTCTGCAAGACGGCAGAGGGCAGCAGTGGTGGAGCAAGAGACATAGCTCCACAGAGGGACAAGTCAAAGCGAGAAAGGATACTAGGACACAGAAATGAGATGTGTCGGCAACAGGGGCATGTATTCTGTTAATACTATGTTTCCCAGCAGATCTCCTCTCCAATATTCTTTTAATGTTTATACAGTCCTCCCCAGCAGTGCATTCAAGTGTCTTCCAGAGAATGCTGGTGACAGGAACGCCATCTGACACAACAAGCTTGTTTAGTTTCAGTCATAGTCCCAAAGACAGTTTATTTCAGCTACCCAGCATATATGTCAGATTAATCTATAGATTGGTGTCTTGCCTCCTTAGTGGAAAGGAGTCAATGTCTAGGTCTGATGTTATGGACAAGAGAGAGCCTTCAAGGGGCAATCCAGTGCCCGTAGACATTGTACAGCATGCTGGGGACACCTAGCTAATGGAAACACAGCGTGTGCATCAGTTCTGTGGTAAAGAGTGTGTTTCTTCCTTTTTATTCTCCTCCTTATGCCAGGAATCTCAATGCATTTTCTACACAACAGCCCAGCTCTTTCAGACCCTCCGAGGCTTTGGAGAATTGCTGCCAAGAAAAAGTAGAAGAGAGATGTATCTGGTGCTGGAGTGATATTTGAAGATAAGGATAGTACACCTTTTCTTTCCAAGAAAATTAGGGCATCACATTCCCTCTTTAATCTCAGAGCTTTGTGATATCCTTCATTCCTGTAATACTTAAAAATGTGTGAGGAGTGTTGAGGATAGCCTAAAATGGATACAATTTTATTTTCTTCCTCAAGCATCACTACATCAGAAGTAGGATCTCTGGGCTGCATAGAACTGTCAATTCTTGTCTTCTTAGGATGCTCATATTTATTTCTGTGCCAATATTTTCCACTAGATGAAAGAGCTTTTTGGTATTTTACTTTAACATATTCACAGGGAACAAACATATCTCCTTTCTGTCTTTGATTTGCAAGACTAAGGAAGCTGACAACCATCTCTGTCCACTGATAGAAAAGGTCTCTTTTCCCTTAAGCATCCCACACACTAAGAACTTTTTATTCTTGAAGAAACTGAGGGATTCCTGTGATTCCTATTTCACAGAGACAATTACCTGGCATGAAGTTTTTTAAGACATCCTGTGATCAGTGGTTTTCATTTTTCCTTCTTAACGTATTGAGGCTATCTAATAAAATAGACAGATGCCCTAATAGTGCTACATCAACTTTTAAAATGAAATTTCAAGAAATAGGATTTTTTTTAAATATTTGTAACTTTTAAAAAGAATCTAAACATCTTCAGCAAAAGCATTTCTGTAAAATATACAACCTTATGTTACAAGACAAAACAGCATCGACCTTATGTTACAAGACAAAACAACATCAGTAGATTCGAGGATGCTTTAAATTAAGCTGATTTATACATGTGTTGTTTAATATCTCTAAGCCATATTTACCGCTCTTCATATAGATTTCAGGTTACTTTTGGTGGTTTATATATAGTAGCTACCTCCTTAACACATTTGTGAACCTGATTAATTTACTTCTAGTTGTTTATGGCAAGTTAATATGTTACTATAACTAGCAATGATGGTAAAGATCTCCCGAAGCATGCCAGTTACAGATGCAAGCATTATAAAGACTAAATAGTGTGCATCATCTTATAAATTTGTCCTTTGAGATAATACAAAATGAGGCACAGTCAGTTAAGCTATTAATCGTATGTGTTTAAAGTCCCTGACAATGAAACTATTTTATGAAATAGCTTTTAAGGCAGTTATAAGAGCGGTTCTGTCTCCATTAACGCCCACACACACATTTCATAAGCCTCCATTTCACTTTGATAATTTTAGAACTGGATAGCTTTGTTGTGAAGCTGAGAGAGCAGCATACTCCATGTTCCTCCTGTGCCACCTGCAAAATGGGGGAGATGATCTCAAAAAGCAAGTGCCTCTTATGTAAAAGAGAGCCCCAGACAGCAAGGCTTGCACCCAGGTGCTGCTTCTGTGTCACCTAAGGAGCTGTCATCATCTTGCAAGGGGCAATCACTGCTAGGACCCCATGTGCACATTTTGCAAACATCTAATGGTACCAAAACGATCTGTTGATGACAGAAGTGTGACTAGGTGCAAAACTGCATGTCAAAAGCTGCATCGCAGCTGTCCATTCAAATTCGTCCTGAAGGATGTGTGAATATGTAGACATACAGCTATGTATATTCTTAGTCATATCTTTAGGTGTGGAGCTTTGGTGAGACACTGAGAACCAAAGATGATTTGAAGAGGTCTGGAAAAGCTGTGGGGAAAGCCAGAGCTCCTTTAGAGGGCATACTGTGGCTACAGTAGAACTGCAAATGCTTTCCTTCCATTCTCAGCATTGCTCACTCTTGTGAAGCAGCTCTGCTACCACTACTGTTCTTCCCCCTCTATTACTCTTGAGCTGGGATGCTGTAGGTACCACTTAGGTGAGCGCCCACCTCCTAGTGAAGCTTGAGCATGAACTGGATCTTCGAACTACTCTCCCTCTCTCTTTCTCTCCTTTCACTCCTCTCTCTCCTTTCACCTTTCTTTTTTTCTCTTACAGCTCATTAGCTCAGCCAGCATGCTCTATTTCAATACACTGGTTTCAAGCTTGGTCCCAGCAGGTTCTCATAAAGGCTGATGAGCAGCTACTGATCCACACAGACACGTTATTTCTGTTACTACCTGGAAAGGATTGCTGCAGATTGATTGACAGGAGGATAAACTAATACCCAACTATTCCTCCCCTTCCTTCTCTTCCCCCCCAAATACTTTTGGGTAGGAAGAGGTAAATAGCTTGTGCCACTCAACAAGGATAAGGTGCTAATATGGGTAATGAGAATATGCACAATTATATGAGATGAGATAAGCAACTTAGGCATATTGGCACTCAGGCTTCAGGGGGAAACCTAGTTTGTAGCTCATGAGCAATCAGCAGAGATGTTCTCAGAAGGTGGCTGAGCTGCCTGCTGCCTGGTTGCATTCACTTGCAACTGCTGCTAAAGCAGGAGATGAGCTGCTGGTGTAAGAGCAGTGCGGCTGTGAGGAGGTGACACATGGGGGTCCATGCCCCATGCACCACTGTCAGACCTCAGGGTACCTCTCTGCTCCCTTCCTGGCCATCATGAGGGGGTAACCTTAAGAAACTATCATGCACCTTTTTCATTTTAACAAAAGTATTTCTTCCCTACGCCTGCATTCACCTCAGAGTTTCCAGCAAAAAACCCGCAGAGTAACCTCTCTAGAGTAATGCCACTCAGCACTGCTGGGCAAATGCAACAGCTTTGTTTTTTTCAGCTCATGGTTCAGGCGCTCAAGAAGACAAACATGTTGACTCCAGCCTGATACTTCTTTCTGCAGTAGGGTTTGATGCCAGTACCATGAGACACTCTGGCATAACCAACAGCACTAGGGAGCAGCCACATCTCTAGAACACTAACTGGTGCAAAACTTGTCCCCAGACAAAGCAGAAGAAGTGTTACGGGCTACTGCCAGTTTTCCATGCTGGTGTCAGCCAAATGTGTTGAGGATGACACAAGAGCCATGGTCAAGGAGGGGAGCAGCTTTGCCCCAGTGAAGGCTGGAAGGAGAGTGTAGTACAGCAGGATGGGAATCAGGTGTGGAAACTCAGCAGATGAAATAAATTAACAGCCTATCACCTCTCCCATTCCTCCCACCCTACACCCTTCCCCCTGCCCCATAAAAAGTCTCCCTAAACTGCTTTTACAGCCTCTAGATAAAACTGGTATTTCTAGGCCAGCGCCCAACCAAGAGAGGGATGGAGGGTAGGCAGCTCTGAAGGAAGCATCGCAACGCAAGCAGCTGCCTCTGAGCAGTGGAAGCCTGTATCATGGTAGCTTGTGCTCTGCCCACTTGTATGTAATTATTTAGATTATTCATTTCCTAATGTTTTCTTTAGAGTAACAGGTACATGCACCACATGATATTTACTTGCTTTTTGCCTTGGTGCCAAGTTCTATTACTGTGTATTCTCTGTATTGAAATGTAATAGGGAACACCACCTGCTTGCTAAATCTTTCTCTCTCAGCGCACAAGACAGACAAAAGACAGATTGTTTTCTGGCATTTTGCACACGGGAGGGTGAGCAAAATGTAGAGTTGCACTTCAACAACTCTTAAGCACATCTGCTTTATAGCAGCTTGTGCTTAGGTGATTTGCTAAATCAGGACCTTCAGATGGGGCCAGAGCCTTTCAGGAGAAAGCTTCCAGTGCTGGCTAGTAGATGGAGGCTGGTCAAGTGCAAATTTTCTGTCTTAATCATAGGAAGGTATTTTAATTATCTACATACTCTTTCAAGTTATGTGTATAATTCTTCCACAAGTAATCCAGGAGATCAAGAGAACATTTTGCAAATTTCCCAAGGTACAAGGGCACACTAAGTGGAAACAATATTTTTTTCCATTAAATGGCAAAAATAAAAAGAAATATACCACTTCTCTGGAAAGTCATGTTAGTTCTCCTGCTTCTCTGAAGCTGTTCTAGGAAACAGGATGGGGTTCCTTCGGTTCCCTTTGAAGAGGGCAATGTCACTGAATTTCAAGTCACTCATTTGCAGAGAGCAAAACCAAATATTTTCCTGAACTTTGACTATCTGAAACAGGAAAAAAAAATGTTTATAAACAGACACTGATGTTATTGATGACATGCTTGGCTGAAATCACAAAGACTTATCAGTATTGAGGGGCTTCTGAAGAAGGGTTTACAGATGTCTAACACGTGTGTAAGTGAACAATTTCCTGTAAATCAATGTACCTTACTTTAGATTTCAGCTTAATAGCAAACCTACCTTCCAAAACAAGTGACACAATCATTGCTTTATCTCCACATGAATACCGCCCTGTACCATTTTGCTCTTTTCTCTTTTTATTTCAGTTGAAAATCTGAACTCCTCATAAGCTTCAATTATAGTAAATGAGTGCTATAAATCTGAAATACCTGAATGTATAATCAGCAAACAAAGGTTATTTCTTGGATGTTTTTATTAAGAGGATGTACCTTAATAGATAGATAGCAACAAATGCTAGAGATGACAACAGCATGGGAAAGTGGAGATTTGCTTTTTATGGTTTTAAGAGTGCCTATTCCGATCATTTAAAAGACCTGAAAAGTAAAACGGAGCAAACACATTGA
The DNA here is from genome assembly GCF_032191515.1 of Phaenicophaeus curvirostris. Classification (NCBI taxonomy): domain Eukaryota; kingdom Metazoa; phylum Chordata; class Aves; order Cuculiformes; family Cuculidae; genus Phaenicophaeus; species Phaenicophaeus curvirostris. The sequence continues at coordinate 181,662,457 of NC_091392.1, read as the reverse complement.
TTCAGAGAGTAAGAATAGAAAACAACTCCATTCCTTCTTGGCCTTCGGACTGCAGAAGGCAGATGGATACAGTTTCTGTATTCTGTATTTCTGGCATGAGTGGTATTTTCATGGCTGGTCCCCCCCCAGCCAATGTAAACAATGCCCTGAAGTTACTGGAGTCCATTTTTCAGCCACAAAGTCAGCAAAAGGCAGTCTGTCTGTCTCTTGTAGGGCTCAGAGGGTGCCCAACTGAATGTCCGTGAAGTGGGGGCTTCCAAAGCAATGGCTCAGCATGAGCTTTCTCTTTTATTCAAAACTTGAGTAAAGCAAACAGCCCAGCCTAGATCCCCATGGGCATTGTCATGCCACAGAGTCCCTTGGGAGGCTGACCCTTGGGCTCTGCTCGCTGTCAGGTGCACTGAATGACATAGGTAAATATGTGTTTCTATGCTCTTTGGACAGATGCTGTTTGCTAACCTTTGGAAGAGATTGAGGCTCTTGTTTCACAACTGAAGGGGGTGGGGGGGAAACTAAGGCATGTGGGACTTGGTCCTGTCTGAGTACACACATTTCTGTTGCTGAATGAGACATCTAAATTGCTAAGTCTTCAGGTATTCATTTCCATCAGTAGCATAGGTTTACACAGAAACCTCTTACATGGAGCAAAATACAAAAAAACCCCCAACAGTTAGGGCTTAAGATTGCTTTGAGACCAATGAATTTTAAATTATTGCCTTAAATTCAGAAGGGTTACCCAGAGGGTGGAAACAGCCTGGATGATCTCATGCGTCTAAGACACTAACCAGGGACAGCAGGATCTACAACAGACTTCCCTGAGCATTGACATGTTATGAAACCTATTTGCCAGCACCTCTTGCCTGTGTGGATTCTCTGATGTCCAGACATTAATGAACTTATCAACTATTGCCTCCCATCATGATAATTCTCACCCGAAAGTGAAGAATTAAATCACTGGGTTTACACATTGTGGAAACAGGATAGGCACACACGGGCCCACAAGCTTCCTAAGACTATGTATTAACCTTAGCAAGCAAGGTTAATTTTTCTGCTGAGCAGAAGATGGTACAGCAGCTATTCCTAGCTCTGTAAATGTATAAAATCAGAAAGGCTTGCTTAAAATCCTAGCAGTGTGTAAGTTGTTAACTAAGACGAATCCCTGTTATTTGCCTTCACGCATACAAAAGATTTGCCTTCTCGTCCTTCTGATGAGCACAGACACGTAGCACAGCTACCCACTTTCTGAGGTCATTGAAATCAAAGGTGAAATCTCTCAGCTACTTCAGTGAAGCAGTCCAGTGCATATCAAGCTCTTGCCCAGCCACACAATTTAAGAGTATGAGGGCATCAGAATGGTGGGAAGAATCCACACATGCTCCTTTCATCTAGATCTCTTTTCCTCTGCACTTCATGGAGTCTGGATGCAGGATAACCACCTCTTGGAGAACCGCCACGTGTTCCTGCATGGCATGATCACCATCACTGTGCAGCATCTCATTGCCCTTCTATGCTGGCACTGCACTGGGAGAACTGGACATACAGAACTGCACTTCAGCTTCCAGTCTATTCCGTAGATACCTGCTTTCGTGCCATTAACCCAATAAAATGTTGTCTCAGTGAAAACCAAGGGCCTTTCCCCCCAAAAATACTCCTGGGGTGAGAAGTCCCTTGTGGCATAACATGCCTGTAGTCTGAAAGCTGATTTCATCATCATTACTCAGCAACCTTGGCCATGATTTTGAATAGGTCTACTGACTTTCTCCATCCTGAGGGACAGTTGCAGCATGCTGTGGAGGCACAGGGATGCAAGTGAACCAAAGCAGCCCGGGGTTGCCTGCATGCTGCCTACTAGGGACTACTGGTTGAGCAGTCCTGGGGCCTGGGAAGGTCTAAATGCCCTGTCAGGAAAGTGTGCTTGAAGCTGAGAAGTACTGCTTATGACCTGCAGCTCTCCTTTGTGAAGGCTCAGTGAATGGCTGAGGTCAGGCATGAGCTATGCTGACTTAGGAATTCATTCCCTTGCTGCAAGCTCGGCTAGGAGGATTTTCTCTGTCATATCTGAATCCTGCTTCATAATAAGAAACTATCTTAAATTAAGACTCAGTGAAACTAGTGAACTAGATGTAATGTATGATCATCCCCATATTGACAGGATAGGAACTAACTGGCTATTTTCCTGCAATCTTTACCTGGGCTCACCTTGGTGTACAATTACTTCACTGCTTTGCCTCAAAATTCCCTTCTCTCCCAAGTAAATAAGAATGCAATCTTTTCCATTAATTTTAAGAGGCTTGGGAGCAAGTCCTTCACATGTGAGAATAAGGCTGCAGTGCGGCTGTGCTGCCTTGCCATCTCCTCTGAAACTCCTATTCAGAGCTCATCAAACACCAGTCTATATTCCAGGGACCAAAAACATGCTAATTAGTTCCTTCTAAATATACCTCTGATGAGATTACAGCAGGACAACGGGTTGTTGTGAACTGATATTTATGAGAAAAGCTGATGCTTTTCACAGATGTAGGGCACAGATACTTATCCAGTAAAGCAAACTCAGCAGCCTGCTGGAGCTGGTGTGTCCAAACACCATCCACCTGCAAAGTGCAAGGTTGGGGTTACAAGAGATGAGGAATGGCAGCAAGTTCCTGCCAGACGAAGGAAACCTGCTCCCCTCACCCAGACAGCAAAACCCCAGATCCCCCTGGTGAACAAGTACCAGGTGCTGCAGGTGGAATCCAACCCTGAGGATGAGGATGATGGCTCCCACAGCCTAGAATCTTTCCCTAGGCCACACCATCCTCAGAAAAAGACAAAAACATCCTCCATTAAGAAGAAGAGGAGGGTGATTGTTGTAGGGGACTCCCTCCTAAAAGGAACGGAGGGACCCATTTGCAGACTGGACCCGCTCCACAGAGCCATCTGCTGCTTACCAGGGGCATCAGTGAAGGAGGTAGCTAGAAAACTTCCTTCCCTGGTCCATGAGACAGACTACTATCCTCTGATAGTAGTCCAAACTGGTAACGATGATCTAGTAAACAAAAAGACCAAAACCATCCAAAAGACTTTAGGGCCATTGGGGAAATGATGGAGGGCTCTGGGGCACAAATAGTATTCTGCTCCATCCCAAGGCTAAATAGAGAGGAGCTGGAAGTCAGGAAGAAGAATTCGATTAATGCCTGGCTCCGAGTCTGGTGTGAGGAGAGGGGCTTTGGCTTCTTTGATCATGGGGTGGCTCACGCACCCCCAGGCTTTGCTGCTAAGGATGGGACACGTGTCTCCTAGGGGGGCTAAAGCCCTTGCTAAAAACCTAGCTCAGCTCATAAATGGAGCTTTAAACTGGATGTGAAGGGGGAGGGGGTTGAGACCAGGCTAGACAGGAGCAAGCCTGGACGTGGGGCACTAGTGATTCGGAGAGGATGTGCTGGAGAGGACCACCAGTACATCACCACACAGAAAGTGGGTGAGAACACATCTCGGGGTGCTAAGGGAGATACGGGCACCCTGGAGCTAGCTACTCCAGTTACCAGGCAATTGGGAATGAACTCTGTTCCCTCTAAGAGGGCTGAAGGCTCCGCAGCTCAGCTGAAATGCATTTACACCAATGCACGCAGCATGGGGAATAAGAAGGAAGAGCTGGAAGCTGTCGTAGGGCAAGGGGCCTATGATGTCATTGCCATCCCGGAAACGTGGTGGGATGACTCATATAACTGGAGTACAGCTATGGTGGGGTACAAACTCTTCAGGCGGGACAGGAAGGGTAGGAGAGGAGGCAGAGTAGCCCTCTTTGTAAGGGAGGACTTGGACACCGTTGAGATGGATTGTGGTGATGAGGAGATTGTGTGCCTGTGGGTTAAAATCAGAGGAGCCCATAAGAAGGTAGATTTTGTGATGGGAGTCTGTTACAGACCACCCAGCCAAGGAGAAGCAGCTGATGAGCTCTTCTATAAACAGCTGGGGTTAATCTCTAGATCAATGCCTCTTGTACTTGTGGGACGCTTCAATCTTCCTGATATTTGCTGGAAGTACAATACAGCAGAAAGGAAGCAGTCTAGGAGGTTCCTGGAGTGCGTGGAAGACAACTTCCTTGCCCAGCTGGTGAATGAGCCAACAAGGGAAGGTGCGCTCCTGGACCTGCTGTTTGTGAACAAAGAAGGCCTTGTGGGGGATGTGGCAGTAGGTGGACGCCTAGAACTAAGTGATCATGAGATAATAGGGTTTTCTGTTCTAGGCGAAGTGCAGAGGGTGGTTAGTAGGACAGTAGCATTAAATTTCCAGAGGGCAGACTTTGAACTCTTCAGAAGGCTGGTTGGCAAAGTCTCCTGGGAGACAGTACTTAAGGGCAAGGGAGCCCATGAGGGCTGGGAGCTCTTCAAAAAGGAAACCCTAGCAGCTCAGGAGAAAGCCATCCCCATGTTCTGGACAAAAAGCCGGCAGGGGAGAAAGCCAGCTTGGTTGAACAGAGAGATCTTGAGTGATATCAAGAAGAAGAGAAATGTTTATGGGCTCTGGAAGACGGGACAGGCCTCTTGGGAGGACTGCAGGAAGGAAGTGAGATTGTGTAGAGCAAAAATCAGAAGGGCTAAGGCTCAACTAGAAATCAGATTGGCAAAGTCTGTGAAAGATAACAAAAAATCTTTCTATAAACATATAAATAATAAAAGGAGGACTAGGGAGACCGTACAGTCCCTATTGGATGCAGAAGGAACAACAGTGACAGGGGATGAGGAAAAGGCTGATGTACTTAATGCCTTCTTTGCCTCAGTCTTTAATTGTAAAGAAAGTCGTTCTGTCTGTGTACTAACCCAGGAACTAGAGGAGCATAATGAGGCTCCCATGATCCAAGAGGAGGTGGTCAGAGCCTTGCTAGCCTTACTGGACACCCACAAGTCTATGGGGCCGGATGGGATTCATCCAAGGGTATTGAAGGAGCTGGCGGATGTGCTGGCCAAACCCCTTTCCATCATCTTCCAACAGTCCTGGAAGACTGGGGAAGTCCCACTGGACTGGAGGTTGGCTGATGTAGTGCCCATCTACAAGAAGGGTCGCAGGGAGGATCCAGGGAACTACAGGCCTGTCAGTCTGACCTCAGTGCCAGGGAAAGTCATGGAGCAGGTGATCTTGAGTGCTATCATGAAGCACATGCAAGAGAACCAGGTGATCAGGCCCAGTCAACATGGGTTCATAAAAGGCAGGTCTTGCCAAACTAACCTGATCGCCTTCTATGACAAAGTGACTAGACTCTTGGATGAGGGAAAGGCTGTGGATGTGGTCTTCCTGGACTTCAGTAAAGTCTTTGACATAGTTTCTCACAGCATTCTGCTTGGGAAACTGTCAGCCTCTGGCCTGGACAGGCGCACACTCTCCTGGGTGGAAAACTGGTTGGATGGCCGGGCCCAGAGAGTGGTGGGAAATGGTGTGAAATCCAGCTGGAGGCCAGTGACAAGTGGGGTTCCCCAGGGCTCAGTGCTGGGTCCAGCCCTGTTCAATGTCTTCATCAATGATCTGGATGAAGGCATCGAGTGCACCCTGAGCAAGTTTGCGGACGACACTAAGCTGGGTGGAAGTGTTGATCTGCTGGAGGGTAGGGAGGCTCTGCAAAGGGATCTGAACAGGCTGGACCACTGTGCTGAGTCCAATGGCATGAGGTTTAACAAGGCCAAATGCCGGGTCCTGCACTTGGGGCACAACAACCCTGTGCAGCTACAGACTAGGAGAAGTCTGTCTAGAAAGCTGCCTGGAGGAGAAGGACCTGGGAATGTTGGTTGACAGCAACTGAATATGAGCCAGCAGTGTGCCCAGGTGGCCAAGAAGGCCAATGGCATCTTGGCTTGTATCAGAAACGGCGTGACCAGCAGGTCCAGGGAGGTTATTCTCCCTCTGTACTCGGCACTGGTGAGATCGCTCCTTGAATACTGTGTTCAGTTCTGGGCCCCTCATCACAAGAAGGATGTTAAGGCTCTGGAACGAGTCCAGAGAAGAGCAACAAAGCTGGTGAGGGGGCTGGAGAACAGGCCTTACAAGGAGCAGCTGAGAGAGCTGGGGTTGTTTAGCCTTGAGAAGAGGAGGCTGAGGGGAGACCTCATTGCTCTCTACAACTACCTGAAAGGAGGTTGTAGAGAGGAGGGTGCTGGCCTCTTCTCCCAAGTGACAGGGGACAGGACAAGAGGGAATGGCCTCAAGCTCTGCCAGGGGAGATTTAGGCTGGACATTAGGAAACAATATTTCACAGAAAGGGTCATTGGGCACTGGAACAGGCTGCCCAGGGAGGTGGTTGATTCACCTTCCCTGGAGGTGTTTAAGGCACGGTGGATGAGGTGCTGAGGGGCATGGTTTAGTGTTTGATAGGAATGGTTGGACTTGATGATCTGGTGGGTCTCTTCCAACCTGGTTATTCTATGATTCTAAGGTCAAGTCAAATCATTCAACTCAGTTCAAGAGAGTGTTTTAGCAATGCTATATTTGGGACTATTTGGAAAAATGAAGCAACTAGTGCATTTCTGATTGTTACAAGAAGCTGGCATTTAGTTTTCTGCTCATAATCCAGGATGCTTTGAGGTTTTCCTGGTTTACTACCTCTGTCTGCCTGGAAAAACTTGAACCTATCTTAGCTGCTTCCTTGAGCACTCTGCCAGCCACTAGCCAGAGACTACTTTTCGTGGCTGATCCCAGTGTCTCTTCCTGGGGTAATTATACTCCATATACATTTCAGTAATCACTGGAGCAGAGCCTGGTCCCTGGCAGCCAGCTTACTGTTCTTATGGCTTTTCTGTCCTCGTCTCCCAGTTAATGTTTAAATATTGAATAATTATTCTTTATTGAGAAATATTTAGGCAGGAGAGGTACAGTTCCAAGAGCATTTGCAAGAGAGGTGGCTGAGGTGAATTTAAAAGAGAGAATTTTATTTGAATCTAAATTTAAGGCAAGAGTGAGGATTTGATCTGCATCTCTCATCCTTGAAGGAATGGCCCAGCCACAGGACTTATAGCATTGAAGAACAATACTACTGCATCTCACTACAGGCAGCCAAACCCTTGAAGGGTATTTGTTTATTCATTTTTCAGATGCTGATTAACTTGTTTATTCATATTTATTCAGAGGCTACACTGGGATCCCCCCAGAGCAGTGTTAGGACTACTTGCAGTCAAATCGAAATCCCAAGAAGTGCAGAAACCCCTCTCTAAATGGCAGTATCCTGTCATGTCTTACTGTGCCTGCTGTGGGTGTCAGATACCCTCCCTATGGTGACAGCAGCTTGCACAGTGGCTGATGAGTGGCTCAGCAGCCACCATGGCCAGCAGAAATCTGTCCCCAGTTTTGAAATCCCAGACATGACAGATGCAGATGTGCAATTACCTGGATTTTTTAAAAAAGTTCTCTCTGGTTGACCATTGAAAAAGGAAAGGTTTATTTTGAGAAGCTTCTCTTCAGCTTAATCTGAGTTAATTTCTGTCCCCATCCCCTGTTTTGTTTGGGCAGTGAAGTGAATACATCTGCTATTTGTCTTTCATCACTTCAAAAACTCAGTGCACATTTACTCTCTGGATTTTATTGCAACAGGCCCAGCTCTCTCTAACTCCAAAAACCTATTCGGTCTTGAACCTAAATATGCGAGCCAACTTTTCTGTATACTCATGCATATTTTAATGACAAATTGTTTTCTCCCAGGGATGCATGTTCCCTCTTTGAAACAGAATAGAAGACAGTGTCAGTAGCTCAGTGTCACCATGCACTTGATGCCCTATAACTGCCTATTTCAGTGCAATGCCCCTAGGATATATGCGAGCCGCCCTTGTCCAGCAAGCGCATGTATGCAGCAGCACTTTTGCTTTACTGAGATTGCAAAATGAGCAGGGATACCATGGAGCAACGACACAGTAGGAACATTCTGCAAGCTGTGCCTCTGAATACCTGTTTGATCCTTATCTCGGCATCAACATGGGCAGCTGGGCCCACTGGGTCAGCCCTGATATAATTTTGCAAGAATGCTGCTGCCTTTGCCTTAAGTAGCCATTTGAAACATACATAGAGTCTCCTGAATGTCACTCACAGTAGCTTAGTCTGGCTTTTCTTTTGAAAGAAAGTGTCAAAACCCATCAAGAGACGGGTGCCAAGCTCTCTCAAGCTCCTCTGAAAATATCTGACTTAAATCTTACTTGCAAAGGGTGCTGACACAGGTACAGAACCAATGCATTTGAGCTCAGCACTTTTACATAGAGAAGTTCCTTGGAAACATTGATGGCTTTTCTGTACTCTTCCTACATATAAAATCAAAAGGAACTCCTTTTCCTCTTTCTGCCATCTGCTTGTGGGGCTTTGTTGGTCTCTCCTTGCCACTGCAAACCTCCACACTAGCTTCTTCATCATGATAGGCATTGTGGTTACTTGGGTCTCATTCAAGACACAGTAATCCTGACACTTTCTTTCAAAAGAAAAGCCAGACAAAGCTACTATGAGTGACATCCTTATCCAAACAAGGATTTTACTGCATCTTTATTCATAAAGGTGCTGAAAGATGGACAGGATGACATCTCTGGAGCTAGATGAGTACCTCATAGCACTGTGTAACACAGCAAGAAAAGGAGAGTAACAACTCTCATATATGGGTTAGTAATTCAGACATGGGAGAGAAAAGAAAAAGGTTCTCATGAGAAGAGCTAGTTGGGAGTGCTAAAAGACCCTGAGAGACATTTTGTGCTGTGCTTGAGCAGGCACCTTGATGAGGACTGAAATCTAGGTGTTATCTTTCTTTGAGGTGTGCCTCAGCCATGTGGTTGGAGCCACCCTGAAGTGTCTGGAAAGTAGGACAACTTAAGTTGAGAAGTGCCCAACACTAACCTGCACTATAAAAAGGTGGTGAAGATGGTTGAGTGCTGCAGTAGGAGATACACTTTCAGCTTGCATCAGTCAGGGAAAAGAACAAATCTGCCTGTCCTTTGGTCTGTGGGAAGATTGGTCTGGTAGTTTGCCCTGAGGTCACCTGCCAGCTCCTCACCATCAAGATGTGGAAGGAGAGGAGCTTGTAGATCCCAGCTTGGGTTTGTTTGATTCATTGTTTAACACTGTCAAAATATGGTCAACTCCAGAGCTACCCAGAGCTGGAGAACAGGCTGCTAACTGGGATTTTACATCTTAACTTTGCTCAGGGGAATAGATTAGCTGGTGCTGGTTCATAGTATTTCTTTTTCCCAAATGTAAAAAAATAGGATAGTTTCCAGCTGTTGGGACTATTTGGAAAAGAGTGACATCTTGAGCTGTGAGGAACTCAGAATCAGCACTACGAAGTACACATTGGTGTACATGCATGTGCCTCATTGAGTGCCCAGGATACAGTTATTAATAGACACCATGGATACAATAAAACAGAAGACTTGTTCCCTAGTGTTTATTCCTGTTACACTTATTATCAGCATGAAGAGGGTTATAATAATGAAGGCAGCAGAGATAAGATCATGTGCCTGTGCAGGCTGTTGGTAGCTTGTGCACAGCTTGATCCTATTCAAAGGCTTAGATGTACTTAAACCCTATTCTAATACTTTATCACTTTAAGCCTCTTACACGTTTAATTCTTCAAAAATATACCCTGGACCAATCAGCCTGGCAAACTGGAAAGAGAGAAAGAGCTGAGACCTTGACAATAACTGAGGCTTGTGCCTTGCACACTCATTTGAGGGGATCTGGGGTCCTCAGAAAATGCCCACTTGCCAGGTAGCATCCCCTGGGCTCAAGGGTCAGAAAGGGGTTCCTAACCTCCATCCCTGGGGAGCACGATGGTGCTGGGGAGCATGAGCTCTGGAACATGTCCCTTGCTGGGAGAGAGGAGATGGAGATGGTTCATGGCACAGTAAACAAAAGCTTCTTCTTGGCAGTGGGCCGTTTGAAAGGGTGAGTTCCCCCTGGTGCGGACACCTACTCTCTTGGAACAGGTTCAGTGCCAGAGATTCATGCCACTGGCACTTTAGGGTAGGAACTTGGGGGTAGGGATTATTTTCTAGTCTGTGTGCTCACACTACTTGTCATGACGAAGACCACATTCTGGCTGGAGCCCTTAGCTTTGGCTGGAATGTGAAGAAAGAAAAATGATACAACAAAGTCACTCTTTGGGAATGGGTTTTGTTCTACAGGGACACCATTTTTGCCTCTGAGGTTTGAGTCTTGTCAGTTGAGGGAAAGGCGTTATTATCTACCACAGTTCCTTCCCTAAGAGGAAAAAAAGACTTCAGTAACCTGGCATTAAAGGATGCTTTTAAAGTATTGTTTTCCAGTATATTTTGTTGCATATATCCACCTAGTGTAGAAATAAAATGTCATACTTATGGGTTTATTTATCATGCGGCTTCTCTTGTTTCAATGAAAATAATTGGTCCCAGGCATGTACGTGCAATAGTTCTTTGCAAGGAGCCATATACTATAAGAAGTACTACATACTTTACTCATAGACTAGAACTGTGTCAACGCATGTGAATCATTTGCAAGGCAAAATACAAAGGAATTCTCTCCAGGGTAACACTGAGGTTACAGCAGTTCATTTAGCAACGGGGAATCAGCTTCTGGGCTGGAAAAAAATCGTTATATGATCTGCTTATGGAGTGGTTATAGTTTGAATATTAGTGTGCCAGAAGCAAATACATTACTATCAGGCAGAGTAAAACACACATTACAGAAGATCAGCAGCAATGATCGTATTCCAGAGCACAATGCAGACAGCTCACCAGAGACAAGATCCTGCTGCAACTGTGAGGAGATGCAACACACAGTAGCACTGGACTTTGCAGTGCTGGTGATGCAGACTGGGCTCCCTTCCTTCTCTCCTGATCACTTCCCCATCCCAGCCTGCTTGAAAATGTGGCTCAATGTACTTGAGGGTGGCAGAGCTGCTGGGTTGGAAAGACAATGACACCTACGCACCCTTCCTATGGATGATGATAGACACGTGCGAGGAGGGAATGTGATTTTGGATCAGACACTACCTCCTCACCACTGCCCACTCTTGTGATAGCATAGCCTCTTCACCCTCTAAGTTCAGATGGCCTGATTCACTACTAAACTTGAATCATCCTGAAAAACTCTCTTATGTTTTCAAGTCAGATCTCACTGAAATTACTCTGTGGGCTAACATTCATAGCTGCCATACACATCAGTGAAAGTACGCAGATGTCAACCCAAACTAGGCACTAGCCAGATGCATCTACATCTAAACTGCTAACAGCTAATTTGATTTCTTTTCCACACTAAGACCCCTCTGGCCACATGTCAACCCTGTACAGCAGAACTTGGCCTGGGGAACCTCTTTAGTGCACTGAAATGCTGACTCAGTGCAGCTCAGATGGCAAAAGCTGTATAGATGTATATAGTGCCTCGCAGCCCTGCCCCTTAGCCTTGTACCGCACTCCTCCTCACGGTAAAGATGCAGTGCTGTCAATATTAAGTCTTACCCCAACTCTGACCTGCATCCTGGAGGAATTTGTCTCTTCTCAGGGAAGCCCATGCCCTTGTCCAGCTTCCTGATGCCCAACACCTGATGGGAGAGAAGAAAATGAGAGAAGAGCTTCAGAGCCATGCACAGCCAGTGCGTGCCTCTGAATTGAGGGTTGGAGCTACCAGGGATCCAACACCAACAAATCACAGGACTGTAGGGTGCTCAGCACTACACAGAAAGAAGGCTTGATGAGTTTCAGCAATGGCCAAAACTAATACACCAAACAATTAGTAGCAAATTTGGGGAAATCTAGATTTCCCTGAATTGTTTGACAGATGCAAAGTCTTTCTAACATATCAATGTCAAATTTGCATTAAATAGAAAAGGGTTTTGTTTGCTTGCTTAAGATTTATATTACCCTTTTTTTTTTGTTACCTTCATGTCCTTGCTTAATCTTTGTTTCTGTCCCTGCTTTCTCAGCCACCCTTCCAACATGGGACAGCCTACTTGGCAATATTTCTGATGTGACTCAAACTAGAAAGTGCTGACTCTACATGATGGAGAGTTCAAGCCTACATTAGTGTTTCAGAGCATGAGCTACAGTTTTCAAATTTCCTTCACTAGCCAATCAACTGCAAAAGAAATCCCATTATCTGAAGGTGAACAACTATTTCCTACACAGGTTGTCCTGGAGAAAGGGAGAAGTCCAGGTAGCGGTATCAAGCAGCACTGTGCATGAAGTCTGCTGAGGAGATCAGCATCTCAAAGCCAGGGATAGACTTGTCATTCCAACTCATCCGTCCTAAAGAGAATTGTATGCATTTGCTACAGTATGCATAGCTATTTTTGATCCCTTTTTTGGAACAAGTGTAAGGATGCCTCCCTTCAAAATAACTTTATAGAGCAGGACTGTGTGTAAACGTAGGATGTTTCTTACTAGATACTTGGATTTCTACTGAGTTAGGAAAAGTGATGACCTACAGTGAATTGGTATGATCCTCTATCATCTACATCAAGTATGTGTCAACTAATAATCTGACCCTTTTGATCCTTTTGTACTCTATGACATTTTGGGAAATCTGCCTGCGTCCCAAGGTTTGAGCTTGCTGCTGGTGACCAAGTCTGCCTGTGCATATCTTTGAAAACTGATGAGTTTTTAGTCTCTCTCTGTGCGTCCTTCCTTTCCCTCCTTCCTGCCCCCTCCCCCTCCTTTTATTCTCTTTGACTCTGAGTATGAATTCCGCAGCCAAAGGAAAAGGAGGGGAAATTCTTGCATCAGGTATAGAGGTGAAAATCATCTTCATGAGTGTCTTTCTTTGAACAAAACAAACAAACAAGCAAAATTATGGCATCTTGTGACAAACTAGATTTTCCCATCTCAGCCAGTTGCTGAGGGAGGGCCTGAGTAAAAGGGTCATCACTCCCCTTCTCTGTCCTAAACCCCTGCTTCAAAGCAGGAAGGAAAAGCATCTAGGTGTTTCATTATGTTTAGATCTTGTCTTTCTTCCCCAGGCTGTCTAAACCATCTGCACAGCAGAGTCACTACTGCTTGAGCAATCTGGGGCTGGAATGGCCCTGAGGGTGTCTGTGTCCTGCGCACGCTGGGGCTGCACAATGAGGGTTTGCACAACTTGGGCCAGACAGCTTCCCGTGTAGAGTGAGGTAAAGCAGCTGTTGCGAGAGCAAAGGAGACCCACGTTTTCTATCACCTGACACCATAAGACACAACCCAACTCCTAGCCTGGCACTGCAGCTCCTCTTGCGTTGGGGTTCGCCCTTGAAGAAGAAGTGCTGCACCAAACTGGGGAAGTAATGGGATGAATGTGGCAAAACCAGAGCCACTCAGCCTCCCCTGCAGCCTCTTCACCCCTTCTGCCTTTGCCCAGTGAGTGCCTGGCTGGGCTTCTTACAAAAGTCTGTTTTCTAAAAATGACTTGACCATTCATTCTTTCCATTTCTAGATATCATTGAGAAATGGAGGGCTGGGAAGGAAGCTGTGGCCACTTGGTGCAACTTCCAGCAGCTGTGGTAAGCCACTTGGACCTGGAGCAAGCACAAGGACATCTGGTCCAGTCACCACATATCAGAAGCCACGATAGTCCCTACAAGATGCTAAAACAAGACTGCAGTGTATTTGAAGACTTCAGTAACAAAGACTCAGATGCTTATAGACTTCACTTGTACCACAGTCAGAAAGCAGGAGGGTTCATCTACATCTTAGGTCCTTTCAGCACAAGTAGATCATGACCGGTGTGGCTGAGAAATAAAAACAATTCTTTTCATTCTCCAACAACCAAAAGCAATATGATGGCAATAGAGATGCATCTGGAAACAAAAGCTGTCTCCTAAAGTGTATTGGCAATTTTCCTGCGCGAAGTAGACCTGACTTGTCCTGTGCATTGGCAGCCACAACTTAGAGATTTTCTTTTGTCTTAGTTTCCATGAGGCTGAATACATGCAAATTTTCCAGTAACTACTTAGCATGCTTCCAGGTCTTGGTAGAAAGGTGTATTTTAAAGTGGAATTAAGAAAGGCAAAATATCCAAAGGCAAGAAAACTAGCGGTGAATTTTTGTTTAGCTAGAGAGCTCATTAGAGTGCTCAGTCCCTAGATGTAGGAAATCAGGCAGGGAAGGGAAGAGACCAATGTGGTTGAGTCAAGACCTGCTGGTCAAACTGAAGAGCAAGAGGGAACTGCAAAGGCAGTGCAAGCAGGGACAGAGAACCTGGGAAGAATATTGAGACACTGCCCAGTTGTGCAAGGATGGGGTCAGGAAGGCCAAGGCGCACCTGGATCTGAACTTGGCAAGGGAAGAAAAGACGAACAAGAAGGGCTTTTATAGGTAGAAAAGGAAGATTAAGGAAAGTGTATCCCCACTGATGAACTAAAATGTTGATCTCATATCAAGAGATGAATAGAAGGCTGAGGTACTCAACAACTTTTTTGCCTCAGTCTTCACTGGCAACTGCTCTCCTCACCCCTCCTGGGACAAAGGACAACAAGATGGGGACCAGGGAGGTATAGCCCCTCCCACTGTAGGGGAAGAGCGGGTTCATGACCACCTGAGGAACCTGAACATATGCAAGTCTATGGGAGCTGATGAGATGCATCCCAGAGTCCTGAGGTATTTGGCTGATGAGGTTGCCAAGCCACTCTCCGTGATACTGGAAAGTCATAGCAGTCAGGAGAAGTCCCTGGTGACTGGAAGAAAGGTAACGTTGTGCCCATTTTTAAAAAGGGTAGAAAAAAATGATCTTGGGAACTACCAACCTGTCAGCCTCACCTCTATGCCTGGGAAGATCATGGAACAGATCCTTCTAGAAGCTAAAGCACATGGAGGGCAGGGAGGTGATTTGAGACCGGCAATGTGGCTTCACCAAGGGCAAGTCCTGCCTGACCAGCCAAATGGTTTTCTGTGATGGGGTGACCACATCAGTGGACACAGGAAAAGCATTGGATGTAAACTATCTGGATTTCTGTAAAACCTTTGACATGGACCCTCATGGTATCCTTCTCTCTAAGTTGGAGAGATATGGATTTGATGGGTGGACCATTCAGTGGATAAGGAATTGGTTGGATGGTCGCATTCGGAGAGTAGTGTTCAATGGCTCAATGTCCAGATAGAGATCCATGACAAGTAGTGTTCCTCAGGGGTCCATACTGGGAATAGTACTGTTTAATATCTTCATTTATGATATAGACAGCGAGATCAAATAGAGCCTTGGCACCAAACTGAGTGGTGCAGTTGTCACACCAGAAGGAGAGGATGTAATCCAGAGGGATCTGGACGTCATCTAGAGGAACCTGGACAAGCTGAAGAAGTGGGTCTGTATGAACATCATGAGGTTCCACAAGGTCAGGTGCAACCTTCCAGCACCAGAAGGGGTCTACAAGAAAGCTGAAGAGGGACATTTTACAAGGGCATGGAGTGATAGGATGAGGAGGTGGCTTTAAGTTGGAAGGGGGAAGATTTAGATTAGACATTAGGAAAAAATTCTTAATGATGAGGCTGGCAAGGCACTGGCACAGGTTGCCCAGGGAAGCTGTGGATCTCCCCTCCCTGGAGGTGTTCAAGGCCAGTTTGGATGGGGCCTCGAGCAGCCTGGTCTGGTGGACGGTGTCCCTGCCCATGTCAGGGGTGTTGGAACTAGATGACATTTAAGGTCCCTTCCAACGCAAACCGTTCTATGATTCTGTGATTAACTACACTGTACCGCAAATTTGCCAGTTTAGCTGGCTTGGCCCAGCTTTTGAGGTAACAGGGCAGTTTTGCACCTTTCAACAATGCTGTGGGTTTATTTCCCAGAAGAAATACTTGAACTCTGTCCAAGTGAGTGACCGAATACTGCCCCTGGCTTTTACTCTCAGCACAGGAGGACAAGCAAGCCCGCTTGCAAGACAGCAAACATTTTTTTTCTGCCTTGCACTCTGAAGGCATGTCAGCTCAGCTGCATCTTATCAATCCAATCTCTGTGGGTCTGAGTCTCTGGTTTTAAGAGAATCCAGGACCACACAGAATGAGATGTTATATTAGATGGATAACATGAGGCTAGCCCTGAAAATTGTGCAGTTGGAAAGCAGCACTGTGGCTGATGCTTTCAATACCTATGTCTTCAATACCATGATGCTATTTTTTTTTTGTATTTTACAAAAAAAAAAAAATCTGAACATTTTAATGGGATATTTTGCAAATCCCTGTTAATCAGTTTTGGTGCCATTGTATGTTTCTTTTTCCTTTTCACAGAATCACAGAATCACAGAATCATAGAATCATAGAATCACTAGGGTGGAAAAGACCCACATGATCATCGAGTCCAACCATTCCTATCAATCACTAAACCATGCCCCTCAGCACATCATCCACCTGTCTTTTAAACCCCTCCAGGGAAGGTGACTCAACCACCTCCCTGGGCAGCCTGTTCCAGTGCCCAATGACCCATTCTGTGAAAAATTTTTCCTAATGTCCAGCCTGAACCTCCCCTGGCAGAGCCTGAGGCCATTCCCTCTTGTCCTGTCCCCTGTCACTTGGGAGAAGAGGCCAGCTCCCTCCTCTCTACAACGTCCTTTCAGGTAGTTGTAGAGAGCAATGAGGTCTCCCCTCAGCCTCCTCTTCTCCAGGATAAACACCCCCAGCTCTCTCAGCCATTCCTCATAAGGCCTGTTCTCCAGCCCCTTCACCAACTTTGTTATTCTTCTCTGGACACTCTCCAGAGCCTCAACATCCTTCTTGTGGTGAGGGGCCCAGAACTGAACACAGTATTCGAGGTGCAGTCTCACCAGTGCCGAGTACAGAGGGAGAATAACCTCCCTGGACCTGCTGGTCACGCCGTTTCTGATACAAGCCAAGATGCCATTGGCCTTCTTGGCCACCTGGGCACACTGCTGGCTCATGTTCAGTTGCTGTCAACCAACACCCCCAGGTCCTTCTCCTCCAGGCAGCTTTCCAGCCAGACTTCTCCTAGTCTGTAGCACTGCACAGGGTTGTTGTGCCCCAAGTGCAGGACCTGGCATTTGGCCTTGTTAAACCTCATGCCATTGGACTCAGCCCAGCAGTCCAGCCTGTTCAGATCGCTTTGCAGAGCCTCCCTACCCTCCAGCAGATCAACACTTCCACCCAGAAAGTGTTTTATATCAGAATATCAGGAAATCTTTTATATCAGAAAGTTATCCTGTCAGTAATTTCACCATAATGATCCTACAAGAAAGGGCTAAAAATGTTAAATCCACTACTCCAGTGTCAAGGAGGCTAAAAAACCATTATTTTACAAGCTGCTGCCAGACAGTGAGCTATGAAAGATTCACCATGATGAACTAGGAGACTGGATACAACCTTCTCTCAAAGTCTTTGGAGTATGAAGATTTTGTATCAGCTGTGTAGAATACCAAGGCAATGAGCAACCAGACTGTAGCACATCTGACTGACCACAAAGGTGGCCTGGGACTGAGGGGGCTGTGATGGATGTGGGCTTTGAGTCTTCTGTCTTGTGACAGGCAGTGACAAAGGGTTTCTAGGATTTGTCTAAAAAACAGTGTCACTGACTCCCAAGTACAGAAGGACTCTCACAACACTCATGCCTCCTCAGTTCAAAACCGAAGGTTTTCTTTTTACTTAAGGACCTCCATGGTCTTAAATCCAGTACATACAAATGCCCTTAGTACAGGCAGCACCAAGGCTAAAAAATTAATTGTCAGTAGCTCAGAGAGGTTCTCCCAGTGCTGGTCACCTCTGCTGTGGGTCCAGTACTGCTCCTGTAAAATCTGTCAGTGGTCTCTGATGCATCTTTATTTTACACGGCCCCACTTCCCCCTGCAATACATGTTATGGAAGAAGTAAGAATAGGTAATACCCCACGTTCACTGGAACACAGCAGTGAACTAGCCTTAATTAGGGGGATTTTCTAAAATTTCAAGTTCCCATTTAGCACTTCATTCTCATAGAATCATAGAATCTTAGAATAATCAGGTTGGAAGAGACCCACAGGATCATCAAGTCCAACCATTCCTATCAAACACTAAACCATGCATCTTAGCACCTCATCCACCCGTGCCTTAAACACCTCCAGGGAAGGTGAATCAACCACCTCCCTGGGCAGCCTGTGCCAGTGCCCAATGACCCTTTCCGTGAAAAATTTTTCCTAATGTCCAGCCTAAATCTCCCCTGGCGGAGCTTGAGGCCATTCCCCCCTTATCCTGTCCCCTGTCACTTGGGAGAAGAGGCCAGCTCCCTCCTCTCTACAACCTCCTTTCAGGTAGTTATAGAGGGCAATGAGGTCTCCCCTCAGCCTCCTCTTCTCCAGGCTAAACACCCCCAGCTCTCTCAGCCATTCCTCATAAGGCCTGTTCTCCAGCCCCCTCACCAGCTTTGTTGCTCTTCTCTGGACTCGCTCCAGAGCCTCAACATCCTTCTTGTGGTGAGAGGCCCAGAACTGAACACAGTATTCGAGGAGCGGTCTCACCAGTGCCGAGTACAGAGGGAGAATAACCTCCCTGGTTTGGTTAACCTCCCTTTTGTCACCTGTTTGCCTTGATTTATGAGGGAGAAAACCAATCTAGTGCTAGCTAGCTTGAAAAGCTTTTTCCCCCTATGTATTTGACAAGATCCTTGCTTGAAAGCTCTTTGTCTTTCTACACAATTCTGTTCCCCTTCCCGCTTCCTTCCTAACTTCTTTTGCTTGAACTTGAAAAACCCCACATCAAACCGTGTTGTTTTTGCTCAAAACCATGTATTCCTAACAAAGTTATCTTTGAAAATACAAGTGGCCCAGAATGGCTCAATAGGAGGTGTGTTGCTATTCATACATGTGAAGGGGACCAGCCAGGTGAAAGATACTCCAGAAGGGTTTTTACTCAGTTGTGATGATGGTAAGAAATGTGATTATCAATAGCAGAAGGGTTCAGTGCTGCTTTCATTCAGTAAATAATCTGGTATTTGTAAGATGTAAGGCATATTTGAATCATAAGAGACCCATGCATGCGCCAACAAAAGCTCCCTATGTCTCAGCATCCTTTCTCTGCTAGTGCAGTCTGCAGGTCCTCAGTGAAAGGGGAAAAAGTATAAAGGCATTTTCTCAGATACACCCTCCCAAACTCCAGCTGTCCATGGTTCAGGGAACCAAAGCTGTCCTTATTCATGTCCTTCATGAACTCTTCTTCCATGAATTGGTGAAAACTGGTTTATTGATGCCCTGTTCCTTTTTCTCTCATATCTGAAATCAAAATACAAAATGCAAAGTTCAAGATAGTGAATGAGGAGCTGAGGGTCATGGCCTCAGATGGCAGCAGGAGTTCTGGGAAGAGTGAAAAAGAAAGGAATCAGAACAAATTTGCTGTGCAACATCATGCTAGTCTACAGCTTAGCAATGTTAGAATCAGCACCAGCTTGCAAATTCTAGGAGTTTCAAGGATTATGTTTTCAAATTTTGTTATTTCATAGAAATATTATTTATATCAAACAAATATCTGTATATTTTCTAATTGAGTACCAACTGTCTAAAGAAGGCATAGGACAAATACTGCATGACTTGAGTGACTGATTATACTTCATTAAGGGCAACTATTGTATGTCTAAAAAGTCCAGGGCAGGAGCAGCCCACAGAAAAACACATTCCCGTAATCCTTAAAAATAATCAACCAGTTCCCAGAAATTAGGGAATGATTGGAGTGCTATACTGATTGAATGAGCTAGCCAGAACAGATGATTCGGTTACTCTAATTAACAAAAATACGTGGAGAAAAGCTTGAAACCACTTAGCTGCTGAATTGCTTAGCCCAGCAGTAGTTGTTGCTTGGTTTTATTGGCCATTAATTAACTGATACATTTAAAAAGGCTAAGTATAAAAAGGTCCCTTACAAAAAAGCCAAGGCAACAAACTGAGTGCTTTTTTCACAGTGACAGCTGGAGTAAAGGTCTCTGAGTAGTAATTGCTGTCACCCTAACTCACTCCTCTGGAGCCTTCATTGCAGTTTTACCTCTGCCTGCACTGGGCAGGAGTTGTCTTTGTCTCAGGGCTGCGCATCCCGGTGAGCCATGGTGAGCACTGGGAGCAGGGCCATAGATGGGATACAACCTACCAGTACATTGCAAGCAGCTTTTCCCCATGCCAGTGGTACAGATAATTTAATTTTCCCACAGAGCTTTGTTCAGACTTGTCTGCATTTCTTAATGATGGCAGCTCAGGCTGCCTGGCACCTCAGCAGAACTAGTGGCAGACAGGTGGTGGGGGTGGGCTGCAGGCATTTCTATATGTATTTATAACTGCCCAATGGCACTTGACAGCAGCAGCCAACAGGGCTGTGCCCAGGACCCTCATGCTTGTTCTCCTACCAGCCACTGTCAATCAGGATGCTGTGATTTAAAATTCATGAGTTAATTTTGTTCTGCAGTGAAATGTCTCTCAGCTGGTTCCATGAAGGCAAAAGTTTTTGCAGAAAATTTTGTTTTATTCAATGGAAGTATTTTCTAAAACTGTTCAAAAGCCGTCAGTCAAAAGATTCCTCTTTAGCCTCTTTGAGAAAAAATTTGATTTTCCATTTCAAAGGAACTTTTCTATTTTGTATTAAGAATTTTTCAGATGTTCTAATTCTCAGAAAAAACTGGTATTTTCATTTCCCCCCCTAAAAAAAATTACCTGACCAGAAGCATTATTTTTCTCTTTTCAATTTTATCTCCTAAACAATTTACGCTTTTTAAAATTTTTTTTGTTCCATTCCTAAAAGGAAATCTTTTTGAATTACCAACTTTCCTTTAAAATACAAAAAAACCCTTCATTTCCACATAACCCTTTTTAATAGAGGAAATGTGTTTCAGCCAACGTCCCTATCATAAGGAACTTCGAGACAAAACTGATTTAAAAGTAATTTAAGTTTACTTTCCTTTTCTTCTCACTACTGTTTCTAGATTTCTGTTTGTCATTCACAGCAGATTCATACCGATCTCAGACCCCTCTTCTCTCTGAGCCTGGGAACAGAGATTCATAACTCCACTGGATAATGAGTACCATAAATTTGGTGAAAACATTGGTTTACAACTTTTCATAATCCTCCTTTCCCCACTAGTAGCCCTGTACCATAGACTATACCTTAGGAAGCACATTGCCTCTCCTTCCCTACTGATCCGAATGACTTCCTCTCCAATGCTCTCATAAATATCTTATTACACTCAGGGCAATTGTTGACAATCCAAATTTAGTTTTGGAATTTGCTGCCTCCATTTAAATCCTGAAAAATGACTTGCCTGCTTGAAAGCTTCTCTACTTTTTCAAACTGCAATTGTTTCTCCAATAAGTGGTAGTATCTCTACCTACAGACTTTGCCCTGTCTTTTATTACAGATATATTTTACAACAAATTTTACTCACGGGATCAGACATAATGAAGAAGAGCATGAGGCATCAGCAGAAGAGCAAAGCACCATAATTATGCCCTCGTGTTGTAGGTACCAGGATAAGATTCAGTGGACCAAGCATAGACATCTCTGTTGCTTGCATCCACTGTCTGCTGAGATGATCCTGCTCTTAGTGTCAGGATAAGGCCAGGATAGTTCACACATTGAGACCTTGCCCTTCCCTAAGATCCCACTAGAAATCCAGAGAACAGCTCTTGCTCCGTGTGTGCTCCAGCTTGAAATAAGATAATAAAAGAATCTTCAAATTTGAACAAACCAATACAACAAGAGCAGAAAGCCCTTCTTTGAATATTCAGCGAAGAATGAAGTTAAAGCCCAGTGGTCTTTCCAACATTTTAACAAACAATCTTATTTCCAGTTCTTCATCTGCTAAGAATGTTTTGTGCGCATTTGGCCAATTTATTCTGGAGCAGGAAAGTCTGTAGCCATGCACAGCCCACCCCACCATTTCCTGTGGGAGTCACTGAAAAATACTGTGTCCTTCCATTCCCTTGATCAAAACATTTCTAAACATTTTGGGAGGATCTTGCAGGGAACCATGTGAAGACATTTGGGAAGAAAACAGCCAACTGCAGGCAGTCACCAAGGGATGCATATTCATTCCTAGGATATCTTGCTGAGGTTTTCATGAAGGAGACCTTAATCTTTCTTTGGCTTGCACAGCTCTAATCAATTAATACCTATTTATACAAGCTAATTCTTTATAATTATAATAGGAAAAAGCTTCCCCCGTCTAAATCCTTGGAGGGCATAAGAAATATAAAAACAAAAACCCTATCTAGCCCCTGAATATTTGATCTGTTCTACTAAATTTTAGAATTAGAGTGGAGTAATTCTTCCAAGATAAACCCACTTCTATTCCAGGAGAGAATGTGTATCTAGGGAAACATAATAGCATCATGCAATATGTTGATCATTTCCCCCGTATAGGTAAGACCTAGATCTTATTTTCCTACAGTTCCTCAACTATTGTCTTGATTCAGGAATATTTTAAAGAAATGTGAATTTATCCCATGTGCATGAGCTATTTTGCCAAATGAAATTCAATATTCTATTAGTAAATCTTAAAAACTATTAAGTGAAGCAGATTATTCAACAAATCTTAGAGATAATGAATTCTCTTGAGAGCTATATAAAAGAGTATCATAAAGCAAAAGTTTTGTAACAAAGGAGACCAAGCTGAAATTAAGCTTGTGGGAAAATGATTTTTTCATAGTTTGAACTTTTCTTACTTCCTAAGCCTGTTTCATCATTATGTGTTGAACAGCAAATGGCTGAAGTAAAGGACATATTGTCCATGAGCTTCATTTGCACCAAGAAGGGAGCTGGGTCCTGAGAGAGCAATGTCTGGATTGCCTCTGGCTCTCCCGAACGGTCCCCCAAACACTGAGTGCCACTGCCTCTGGAGTGCCCATCTGTTCTTCACAGAGATTTTAGAAGTGCTAATGGCAACTGCTGCTGGCAAAGCCTGGAGCAAGTCTTTACTTGCGACACTCCCTTCAGCTTTGCACAAAGAGGTGGAGGTGTAGGGGACAACACTTGCTATTCTGTGCCATAACCCATCTCCTTGAACCATTAACTCACAGTAGGTCCTGCAGGGGAGGTTTCTCCAACACCTAAATAGTTTTAAGAAACAGGACTATGGAGGCTGCAAGGTGTGCACTATCTGAACCACCCCAAGACTTTTGTGTGGTAGTGATAAATCCCTGCAAGACAAGAAGGCCAGGAGGTTTTTCACTTTTTCTTGGTTAGAAGGGACAAGTTGGTCTAATTTTTGGCACAGTACAAGGAGCAGGGAAGTCTGCTGCAAGTGCAAAGACTGCACTTTTTCCTCCATAACCTGAAAAAGAGCTCACCTATGCATCCATCAAGTCTCAGACTGTTGCAAGAGTCTCTCTTTCCCAGAGAAATGAGAAAGTCGAAATGTGCTACCATCTCCCCCTCCTTCAGCAGCCTTGCCTTTTCCTTGAGCTACAAACTTCTTGGAGCTGCAAAAGCAAAATGTTATCAGCACTGCATCAGGTATCCTGTTTTGTGAGACTGAGCAGGCCCGAAGACCACCTGTCAAGGAAGAGATTGGGCCCAAACACCATCTGCCCCATTGCTTCACACTCCCCTCCCTCATCCACTGTTTCCAGAAATGAACACTTCCATCTCACTTGGCCTTCTGCCTCTTCTTTGCTTTGGACTGAGGTAATGAATTTTGCCATGCCATGAGAGTGTGCTGGGTGTTGCTATGCAATAGCATGGTTTATGAAGGCTTTGAACTTACACCAACTATGGTTGGCATCGGGAGAGTAGGCACAGTTCCTAGATCCTTGACACGCAGGTGAGTAGAGGCATGAGATCTGCCGTCATGCAGAGAGTTGGCAGATGTTCGTGGCCTCACAGAACAAAGGCAAAGTAGTCTGAGTATCTGTCTGGATTCAAGCAAGCGCATCATTAACAAACAGCTTCATAGCTCATGGGGAGATGTAGATAGAGGCAAACTCTTCCTCAATCTACCAGTCCTGATGCAGTGGAGCTTCCTGGATGGGAAGTATTCAACTGTAGGAGATACAGGGAGAGGACTGACTTACTTGTCACTTTATGCACCCCAAATGCTAAGAGGAGCCTCGTAAGCCTGAAGATAATTACACAAATTACAATGTGCCTGAAGGGTTAACACTTCCTGTCTTTTTTGTCTCTATTAGTTCATTTTATCTACAACTGGCTGTTTCTTCGTTATTGCCGTAGCAGCAAATACAAAACAGTTCCAAGCACTGTATTGCCCTCCCTCTGAAATAATGGCTTGGTTCATCCTTTTGTGCCTGACAGGTGGTAACCCAAGCGATATCAAAAAACATCAGATCAGACTTAAATTTCTCTCTCTGTGACCTTTCAAAGAAACATTTCATTTATTACAATTGAGAAGAAAAGTTATCCTGAGATCAAGGCCACATTTCAAGAAAAAACACTGTCCATAGGTGAGGCTATCTCCTGGTAGGAGGAGTCTTCTAGATCCTGCTGAGTGTGCTGACCACCAGGCCACTGTGCAAAGGCAAGGCTGAGGCATGAGAAGTAGTCTCTAGAGAATGGATGCACCCAAGATCTGATGTTATGTCTCTCTAGTCCTTGTGCAAAATCTGTACACCCAGCTGTGCAGAAGAGATCACTCCCTAGCTCAGCACAAGTGCAGAGCAAATCTCCACTGCAAGTCTCCAGAGATACCTGCTTCTCTCCACTCATTTTTCAGGTGGTTATAATAAATAATCACATTGACCACTTTCTACCCTAAGCCCAAACTTGCTGGCCAACAGCCTAAAACACTGGCACTAGCGTCAAAGTTTGGTATCCTTGGCAGATTAAAATCCCCTTTGGATTTTTCCATAGGAAGCCACCAACCCAACCATAATGAATTATTTTCTTCTCTTTAGAATGTGGTTTTCCTTGTTGGGAATATTTGGCTTGCTTGCCTCAGGAGGGATTATGCAGCTCTATGAGTTATTCAGGTCAGCATTAACCTTCCCTGTACTCTTGCCACAGTCATTGTTTGCTTCTGCTGTGTTCACTTTCTACACCATCATAATCATCATTACAACCCCATCCTCAGGCAGACAGTAGTTGTTCAGAAGTTTAATGCACAGAATCAGATGTAAAACTGGATAGGTAATGAAATAATTCATATTTCAGAGAAGTATCATGTAGCATAAATATCCAGGGTACCCCAGAGTATCCTAAAACAGTGGAAGGAAGTATCCTTTGTAAATTAGGGAGTTTCACTGTTGGCTTCAAGGAGATCAGCACGTCACCCTAAAAGATGCAGCATGCTCAAGAAGAAAATCAGAGTGCACCGAGTTTTTGTAATATTTTTAAGGTGCTTCTGCTACAAAAATAAAATCTGCCATTAAAATACTATCCAAAACATGATAGCCTTGATATTGTTGAGTCTGCAACAGAGTATAAACACACTGTGCTGGCAATCTTACACAAAATAACCGCTTTCAAGTGACCTTCAGACTGGTAACAAAACAGATCATATTTTTCATTATTATTATTATTATTATTTCCATGCTGTTCACCATAATATCTTAAGTATGAGTCGGGTAAGCAAAATTGCATCCCACTGAGATGATTTTTAATGTCTTGATTTGTCAAGTAATAGGGTGGCTGTTGGCATACAGGATTCTCATTCACATACATTGGTGCTAATTGCAGGAGAATATCCTCAGCAGCTATTTCTCAAGCACTTAATATTCACTATGATAATGAAGAATTTCCCAGCCTGTCCTGGATATAATTAACAGCTTGAGTAAAACATTGTATTTACTGGTATTGCTAAGCTCTTCTGAATACACCTCAAGTTTCAGGGTGGTGAATTGACTAGTGCATGTAATCTTTAAATGATCAGAGTGACAGTGCGTGCTAAGAAGACAAAAGCCTCTCTTTGACAAGTAATGAGAAGAAACACAGTTTGCAGGCTTCAGTGACAAGTGCTTCAGGTATTAAGAGGAACAAATGCCAAAATGTGGTGGGCTGTATTTTAACGCTGTGCGTGGACTTGATCAGCAGCATAGGAAAACTCTTTTAAACAGTAAATCTCGCAGTTCGGGAAAGGAAAAGAAACTTCTGTTCATTGTTTGCACATTAGAGTAAATAACATCTGATGACAGGAAAAGGAACATTTGACTCTCCACCCCAGGACTTTGAATTTGTCTTTTAAATTATTCACTTATGGTTATTCCTTAATGCCTTCTTTGTAGCTTCCTGTTTTCAGAGGCTGCTGCATTTTCTTTTAATTAGTGGCCTGCCTTGAGATATTCAGCAGGGACTGAGGAAGTTACAGTGGCTGAATTGATGCCCACCTCTGCCCACTGGTGCCTTCAGCTTACAAAATAACCATGCTTTATTACAGGATGGCCATGGAATTATTGACTGCAAAAGGCCCAGCTTGTTAAAACTGGAAGTGAACAATATAGCTTGACCCACGCACACAGCCCAGATGATTATTCATTATTTTTGCAGAGAAAACCTGGAAAATGCTTAAAGAGGCTGAGTAAGGCCTCCAAACATCCCTTGAGGTTGAGTGAAGGTGATGCTGGTGGTGGGAGATGGATTGATCTCCCCACCAGCTTCTCCTCTGTCTCTCACCTCCTTTTTTTTTATTTTCACTACAAGTGTCAGGCTTAATGTACTGGTATTTTATGATGAAAAAAGCATTTTGCCTCTTTAAGCCTGGGCCATTTCTCACCCTCAGGTCTTCTCAGCAGGTAATACTGCTTTCTGGAGACTTGCATTGGGATCGTGTATGGGGACTGCCACCAGCACGGGAGACACATGGCCATAGCACTAAAGCTGGCATAAAAACATTTGATTGTTATCAACGAGTTCTCAAATCTTACACTTCAATTTCACTGTAAAACCTCCCATCCCTCCTTCTTCATTTCTCCCAGAGGAAAAGATGTCTAACAGCCAAGCTGCTCTTTCAAGGCCTGTGTTTTAGACAGGTGCCTATAGATCTTTTTTTGGGGGGAGGGAAGGAAAGGGGAGGTAACACCAGAAGAAGCCATAGCTGTAGAGCCTGTGCTTGGTCACGTAGACTTTGCAGCAGTCTATGTCCCAGGAGGACCTCAGCCCTGCAGCCAGGGAACCTCTGCACCAACACGGAGTTGCAGTGTGACTCACAGAATCACTAGGTTGGAAAAGACCCACAGGATCATCGAGTCCAGCCATTCCTATCAAACACTAAACCATGCCCCTCAGCACCTCATCCACCCATCTTTTAAACACCTCCAAGGATGGTGACTCAACCACCTCCCTGGGCAGCCTGGTCCAGTGCCTAATGACCTTTTCCATGAAAATTTTTTTCCTGATGTCCAGCCTGAACCTTCCCTGGTGGAGCTTGAACACAGTATTCAAGGAGCAGTCTCACCAGTGCTGAGTACCAAGGGAGAATAACCTCCCTGGACCTGCTGGTCACACCATTTCTGATACAAGCCAAGATGCCATTGGCCTTCTTGGCCACCTGGGCACACTGCTGGCTCATGTTCAGTCACTGTCAACCAACACCCCCAGGTCCTTCTCTAGGCAGCTTTCTAGACAGACTTCTCCTAAGTCTATAGCACTGCATAGGGTTGTTGTGCCCCAAGTGAAGGACCCTGCATTTAGCTTTGTTAAACCTCATGCCCAGTGGTCCAGCCTGTTCAGATCCCTTTGCAGAGCCTCCCTACCCTCCAGCAGATCAACACTTCCACCCAGCTTAGTGTCATCTACAAACTTGCTAAGGGTGCACTCGATGCCTTCATCCAGGTCATTGATAAAGACATTGAACAGGGCTGGACCCAGCACTGAGCCCTGGGGAACCCCACTTGTCACTGGCCTCCAGCTGGATTTCACACCATTTCCCACCACTCTCTGGGCCCGGCCATCCAACCAGTTTTCCACCCAGGAGAGTGTGCGCCTGTCCAGGCCAGAGGCTGACAGTTTCCTGAGCAGAATACTATGTGAAACTGTGTCAAAGACAAGTCCAAGAAGATTACATCCACAGCCTTTCCCTCATCCAGCAGCCGAGTCACTTTGTCATAGAAGGTGATCAGGTTAGTCTGGTAAGATCTGCCTTTCACGAATCCGTATTGACTGGGCCTGATCACCTGGTGGGTTGACCATAAGTCACCTCACCAGGAGTGCTTGTATTCTTGTTTTCCTTAACCATTTTTATTAAAGTTAAAAAAAGAAAAACAAAAAAAAACCCCAACAAAACAGACATAATTTGTTTATTGGTTTTTGGTGCTTTTTCTTTTTTCCCCTAAATCCTGAAGATAGAGCTGAATAAGACCTGACAGTTTTCTTTATGTTCGTCATAATTCTCCTACAAATTCATCACATGGTATGCCGGAAATCTGCCTGACAAGTGTTTTTAATTTGAAGGGAAAATACCAGAAGAAGTTTTATCACCTGCAAATTGATGAATGTGACTCTTTTGTCTTTTTTGCAAAATGATTTGCTCTCATTTCCAACACCCTCTTGCAGATGTTATCAGTATGAGAAAATAAAGGTAATGCTGGAGTAAGCTGTTCACAGTTCAGCTAACTACACCTCCATCCCTTTGTATGTTGGGTCGAAAGGTTTTTTTGTGTGCAAAAGCATAAATGGTTTACAAATTCAACAGTATTCTAGAATGGTACTTCAGAAAAGATTCTGCCACTTTGTCTCCCATTATATATTAAGGCATCGTTCATTGCAGCGCCACATACTATATCCTGGCTAGTCAAGACTAGCCAAGTCATTTAGGTGCCTCACTTCTGTTGGTGATCTGGACCCTTGTTCTTCCTGAACCCCAGTGTGCCCTAAAAAGCATCCTTCATTCCATCTGTTTTTTCCAAGACTGTGGATGTCCACACCCGAGACCAGGAGGACAAAGAGAGGGACAAAATTTTGGAGTTGTCCTAGCAGACTAATTACAGTAACTTGCATGAAAATGAAACATGAAAATGAAAACATGGAAATCGACTAATAAAACTGGAATGAATACTTCAGTGAAGACCATTTCAGAAAATAACGGGGAAACATAGCACGTGTTCATCTGGTCTACTTTAGGGTCCTGTTGGAGAGGAAGCACAACTGTGGAGGAACTTCCAAAGCAAAGCACAGGATTTCTTCTGGTTCTCTTCCTGTGTTTCATTTCTGGACATAGACCAAAGCAGCACAGTAGCATTCACAATAAATATTCTTTGTCAGTCAGTGCCAGCAAGAGGCATGACACAGGTCCAAGCCAAATAGCCTGCCTCAGGCACTTAGCACCCTCTGCGTAGGGAATAGTGGCAACAAAATACCACCCACACTTACACTCCTGCAGCACCATGTGAAATAAGGTTATGATAGAGCACTTCTCATACCTGTGTCATGTTTGGGCAGAAATGATCCTTTTGATCAGAGATTTTGAAACGATGCTTCTGCCACAGGTCAGTCTATATTAGTAGGGCACAGCAGAGACCAGAGAGGCAGGGAACATACTACATGCAAATACAACATCCACCTAAAATCTGGCAAGGGACTGGTGAATTATACATTTACTAATACATACAGTATTTTTTGACAGAAAATCTGTTATATTTTGGCTCAAGCAGTCTAATTGTGGGCAACAGTACAAACTGCTGATAGTACAATCAGTTCAGTAGCTGCTGAAGAAGCTGTTTTCACCAAGGAAAGGAAAGAGTCTCTTACCAAAATTTGATATTACTGAGCTGTAATGAGTTAATACAGACTGCTACTTGTTAGAAGAGATGAGATGAACCAGTAGATATATGTGGGGAGGTTTATGCTAGCACCTACTCCTACAAGGTATGAGTCAGGCCAGTGCTGTTGCTCTTTCACTTTTATAAGCATTAAACTTCTTTGCAAGTCTTTGAGCTTCAGGTATAGATTTTTTAACTGACTAACCACCTAAAATGTCTGCAGGCTGACAAAGTACAAAACAATCTTTAAAAAAACCTAACACGGGTTAGAAAGCAGAAGAAATAATAGTATTAAAAAAGTGGATACACGTAGGAGTCACAATGCCAGAGTAAAACCAAAAGCCTAGACCCTGAATGCCTGAGGCATTATACAGATGTATAACATTTTAAAGATGATTTGCTAATTTGTCTCATTCAGAGATTTACTTATTAGCCTTATTAGCAGTAATCCAGTCCAGCCTCTTTCTTAATTTAGGCTCTGACCAGCTGGGTCTAGATTATATAAATTCATTGGGTAACACTCTCCTTTAAAGTAAAGAAACAAAAAATTCCCTTAAAACACTGATCGAAGCAGGGCAGCATGCAGAGCAGATGGGACTCATCACCTCACTCCACTGCTCTTGAGAAAGAAGTGACTGCTTGAAGGAGGCAGGAAGGTGAGAGAAAAGGCTTGAGCCACCTTCTCACTGTGTCTAAAGTAACTCTCCTGAGATCTTGGGCTTTTGAGGAAGCCGAGAAGAAGCAGTAGAGTCAGTCTCCATTTTCAGATTTGTGTATCTTGTTTCCCAGTCCATTGCAACACATTCTATGCTTTCAGAACTTACTTTTTTCCATCAGGTTTCTTTTCCATCCAACAGTTAAGTATGATGAGTAAATCTTATTTATCTGCTTTTCCTTAATACATGCAGTTAGATATAATTTTTAATTCCTCTTCAAACCATTCTACAAGGTACATGTGCAAGGAAAAGGCCATATATTTGTAAGAACTGATGAAATTCAGGATAAACAAGGTTTAAAAACTGCCCACAACCCATCAGCAAGAAATCAGAGACCACAGAAGCACAGGGCTGATACAGATTCTCATCACAACCTAACCCAGACCTCCTGTGAGAGGACCAGCACCACCGAGGGAGATAGGGAGTCTGGTGGTTTTGAAACTCTTGAAAGATAGGGAAAACATACATCTTTGTATAATCTTTAAGCCTGGTTTACAGAAGCTATATACCTACTGAGAGGTATTTGAATAAGGCAATCTCATCTATGCTGCCAAAACTGGACTCCTGCACAACCAAGAAGGCAAATGTTAAGCAATCTGTAGCAGGTGGCAGAGAAAGGGCAAGAAAATGAGGACTATATCCTGGAGAGGCCATGATTGAGAGACATCACTTGGGAAGCTTCTGACCAGAGAAGGAGCGCCAGAACTGGCATTCCTGGAAGTTTTAAAGGGGTTACAAGTGTGTAGAAAACCCACAAGACACCTTTGATGTAAGAAGAGCCAGGACTTTCTGAAGAATTTTTTTCCAACACACTTGTTTCTCTGCACTTAGCCATTTCCAGTTTCAAAGCCTTTGTGGCTTTCTTCCTTCACACATAAAACTTCAAGTAATAATACTTTAAAAAGTCTACATGTCAGATGAAATTCAACACCTCTCCTGGTAAATACATCCCACTGTGCCTCGTAGCTCTCATTGTGAATCAGAAGAGATGACTAATGCTATAACTGCTTATTAAAAGGAAAATTAATCATTTCTTTGTGAGCTAAAGTCTTAGATTTTTTTAACACTTTAAAACCAAGGAAAATTAGCTTTGTTGAGATAAAGCAGAGGTATCTGGGTTTTTTGTAGATGTAAAAGAGCATTTTGTTCTCATCAGCTATTGCTGATTTTTCTTTTCGCTTGACAGATAAGCATATCAAATGTCACTGATATTTTTGCACTACCGTGCTAAAAAATACACTCCATTTGCTATTCATTTGAGAACTTCAGTTATATGTCATTCAGAAGACACTAAAGGATGCATTCAGCAAATCACGTGATCTGGAAATGCCTCAGTTTCCTGAAGTCCCCTTAGTTTCACACTCAGTGCCTATAACAAGAGTAGCAGATGACCTGGTGAACAGAGCTCTTGAACCTCTTCAAGCTGGTCCAGGATGTCTTTCAACACCCATGATGGGAGGCACTTATGCACTTATGCTTACTCTGTAAGGAAGCTCAAGGACATGCTTAGCATTCAGTGATTTTCTGGGCAAGGATAAATTTAAAAATTGAAGAGGAGTTGCATCCATTGCTTACTCTCTGCATTCAGGAGCACTTCAGCCTCTAGCTTCTCTCCACAACCTGTTCCAGTAAATGACCACCCACCCAAAACTGCACACAGTTCTGGAGAGTGGTTTCACAAGGGCCAAACTGAGAGAAAAATCACTTCCCAAATGAACTGGCTTTTGCTGATGCAGTTCAGGATCCTGTTGATCTTCACACATAATGGTTGTCCACCTGGACCTCCTGGTAGCTGCCTGCAAAGCTGCTTTACAGGCCATTTGTCCCTAGTCTGCAGTGGTGCATGAAATTATTCCACATTTGCACTCCTTTGTCTAACTTATTAACTTATTTAAATTAAACCTTCATTTAACTTATGAGGTTTCTGTCAGCTTGTTTAATCAGCTTGCTGAGATCTCAATGAGTGGTAGCCCTTTTTCTAGTTCCTGCCTCCATCTGGGTGTCACTGGCATACTTGCTGCTGGTTTGTTCTGCCTCATCACCCATTACATTAATAAACATTAAACAGGGTCAGTCACTTTATCAAAACCTAAGGAATGTCAGCCATAACTGGTAACCAGTTCAAGCCATTGGTCTTTATTCTTTCTGTCGGGCAGCCCAGACAGATTTTTTCACCAACTTTGTAGTTTACCCACCTGGTTAAGACCTCGCAATTTGACCACAACAGTACCATGGGAGACTGTGTCTAAACCCTTGCTAAAGGCTTGCTAATTGACTTCTCTTGTTTTCCAAGACAATCATCTCATCAAAGAATACAATCAGGCTGGTCAAGAATGACTTTCCCTTGGTAAATCCATGCTCTCCTTCATGTGACAGGACATGACTTCCAGGAGGATTGGCTCCATAATCTTTCCAGGGGGTAGGGTTGGGATGATCCTGACCAGTAATCAATTCACTAGTTTGTTACTCATTTCATAGCAAAGCTTCATACTCTCAAGCCACTCTCTTGTCCAGAGTTGAAGCTACTCTGATCCTTACATCCCCTCTCTGACCTTCCAAAAGACAGTCCATGGCACTGGCAGTCAGCCAAGCTCTTCCATTGCATCTCTGTGATCCCAATGGCATCATAACTCTGTGACAGAGCATGGACTTCAAATTCCCCCTTTGGCTTCCCATGCTTTGTATTTTGCCATTTAAGAACATAAAATGAAAAAAAGATCAGACTCTGAAATGACTTGAAGAAATGTAGAATTGGTAAAAAATATCAAAGTACAGGAGGAGTTTTTTCATTAAAATGCCCATAAGAACGTTCATATTTTTCCTCAGCCTGTTCTGAAAACTTCTTTTTTGCTTTTGCAAAGAACCTATATATTTAAGGCAGTTATTTCTGCTATCACTAAGAGATAATAGTTTCATTAGGTTATACTGTAGACCACTTAAATACACACAAGTAATAAACGCTAATATATTGTGATTTGGATAGCATTTGCTACTGAACATTTGTATTTCCTTCTCTCTTAGCAGCAGACACAACCTTGAGAAGAAAACACTCAGAGGGTGATGTTTAGTTCCAGAGGTTATATTTGTAGTTTCTATTACAAAGATTAAAGCACATGAGCTCCTTTGCCCTCCAGTACTGGTTTTCATGGGCTTTGAAGAATTTGAAGACTTTTAACTGCTGGAAAACAGTCTTAATATATCACATCTCTGCCAGTAAATGTATTCTTTCATTGAAAAGATTTGGTTGTTAAGTTTCTTTACTTTACAAAGACTGATGAGATTTACCTTACACTTAGGGCTATGAAAATAATTGATTTTGCAGTTCAGTGGCAGAAAAAGGCTAAAGCCAAAACCAATATTTTGGGATTTTTCTTGCCAAAATGAAAAACTAAATATTTCATTTTCTTGTTGAAAAGAACATTCAGCTCAACCAGAAACCAAGTGTTTCACTTTGTTTTATTTTTAATAAAAACAAAAGAAATCTAAGGGATAGAGTCACAAAACAAACATGGAGGAAATTTTCCATTTTTACCTGGTTTTGCAGTGTCTAACAGACTTTTCCAGATCATAGAACCACAGAATTATTGAATTTGGAAGGGACATTGTGAGATCATCTAGGATAACTCCTTCGCTCAAAGCAAAGCAGAAGAAAGCAGCTTAATCTGCAAAGCAGTTACATATGGGTCCACACTTCCTGCAGGATCAGGATGGGGACAATTCCTCTGTATTTCTTCCCACGTTTGCAATGTCACTTCACTTGCAGCAGGCCTGAGTGACTGCAGGAAGGCAGAGCAGGAGGTGAAACTCACTTCTACAAGAAGGCTGAGCAGGCAGTGAAATTTCATATAGGGATTGCAAAGGGAAGATGCACAGTAGAGACTACTGAAGAAGGTTACATAAAGCTGGCTATTTGTATCTGTTACAAAGCATAAGACTTTGGGTTTTTTTACTATTTAGTACTGATTTTCCACAGTGAGATTCCATTTAAAATGAAAAACATGCTCTGAAGTGGCAGGGTCTGATCTGGCAGTGCTCACTCCCCCTTGCTTCTGATGATCAGCAGAAGGGGAATTTTATGTTCAAAGAGGCTACATGGTCAAGAAGGCCATTGCTCCCACAGGTGCTGGATCACGCAATCATGCTGCTGTGACTGTATACAAAACTGGCTCTAAATGGGATCCTCAGAGTTCAAGGCACCTTGAAGCTACAATACTTCACATCATAAGCTGAACTGTGTGAGAAGGATTTGAACTTGGCCGCTTTGAGGACATGTTGCTAATACAGCACAGGAGCAGGGTACAAGAACAAGCACAGCCTCAGCTTTCCCTCTGCTGAGCTACGGGTTTGACTGCTCATTGGATGCACCCTTCCTTCAGTTTATCTCTGGAGACAGAGCATGCCCCAGAGGTGTGACATGCTACATAATAGAGACCAGATCTAGCCAATCCCTTGCATGTGCCACACCTTTCCTTGGTTCCCCTGTTTTTATAAGGAGGCCACATGGGGAAGCCTTTTTCCACATATGAACTGCTGCACATTTGACTTGGAAGGTTTTGGGGAATGGCTTAGGCTAATGTTTGCTGGGAAAGACAGGAACTGCTGCTCTGGTGTTGTGTTGGTGGTCATGATGGAGAGCAGGCTGGATGGCTTAGATGACTTGTCCAAGCTCTGTTCCCTACAGTGCTTCTCTTCTACTTTACCTTGAAACACCTTATTCTTTTTTTCTTCTCTTCCACAGTATATTCTGCTCTAATCATGGCAAAAGACACCATGGAGAATCTACTGCTTTTCCAAAAGGTCTACTGTGGAGGCAGAAGTAGCAGAGCTGAAGGGCAGCTCCACTGCAAGTCTACATCCAGTTTCTTCCTATGCTGTAGTCACTGCAATCCATTCATGATATCCAAAATTTCTGTGGTACATGGAGAATGGGAGAACTGCTTTTCTATTTAGTTTTGAATTACAGCTGAAGTAGGTTCACTATATGAAATAGCTCCGCAGTGCTCTCACAAAGATAGGTATTTTGCCCTCAGCCCCAAATATTAGGCCTTATTTATTCAAGACCTCATACACACACCTTGTAATGGATCCTCAGACTGCTGATGTGGGAGCATGGGAATAAAAATGAAATGACAGTGCTTTTCAGAGAATCATTAGCAGGGAAGGCTGTAGAAGTCAAGGACCCATGATGCTGTGGCTTTGCAAATTAAACCACTTGTCACTAGGTTGTAAAAGTTTCGGCCTCTTTTTTAGACATGAATATAATATGGTACATGCAACAGTGCTGCAGACAAGAAAAGCATGACTTTTTAGAGCAGTTTTACTGAAATAAAGAGAAAACATTAAAGCTGGTTACAAGTTCTTCTGATAAGTGATTCAGAAACTGTTGTACTCCTCAAAATCAATCAATCAGTTAAAAGGTGTAAGAATAATTTCTTAACTTATTATTGAATGCACCCTCCTATAAAGCATGATTAACTTCCCATAAAAAGAGATCAAATTAATGAGTGCACAAAGTCATAGAATCATAGAATTATCAGGTTAGAAAAGACCCACCAGATCATCGACTCCAACCATTCCTATCAAACACTAAACCATGCCCCTCAGCACCTCGTCCACCTGTCCTTTAAACGCCTCCAGGGAAGGCGACTCAACCACCTCCATGGGCAGCCTGTTCCAGTGCCCAATGACCCTTTCTGTGAAAAAGGAGCTTGAAGCCATTCCCTCTTGTCCTGTCCTCTGTCACTTGGGAGAAGAGGCCATCACCCTCCTCTCTACAACCGCCTTTCAGGTAGCTGTAGTCACTGTTATCTTTCTGCCATAACTCAGTCTGCTTCTGCACTGTGTATGGGCACATCCAGGAATCAAGTCCACAGGCATTCAAAGGCTTTTGGCAAGGGTTTATGGACTCCCTCCTTGAAGGGAAGCCTTTTCTCAGAACATCTCTCTCTCTACTTATTTGGAAGTTGAGGAAAGCAACAGCAGCCTTTCTCATCTGCTTCACCAAGCTTAGGCCCATTCCTAGTCATGCTATTAATCTCAGCCTCTTTTTATCTCTTGTGGGGTTTTGACCCAGCCTTTATTTTATATTTAGGCTATTTTCTTTTAATGAGTCACAGCTGTGACTGTCATTTTACTATAGTGAAATGTGTTGACAAGACCAAGAATAGCAGCTGTCTGTCAGGCCTTTAGCTAATGCGTTAGTGGAGATACCAAACATTGGAAACTAAACAAAAGGCAGAGAGATGGAGAATGAGACTCTGCAGTGAAAGTAATATTTAAAACTGTATGCTGCTTTTTTTGCCCTTCAAAATGACAGTAGAGGTTTTTAAAAATGAAGATCACTGGGGCTTATCCCACCCAGGTGAGTCTAATGTAATGACATTTACTGGGATAGAAGCTCTGCTGGGAGGAGTGGAAGTTCCAATGTTATCTGTACCTCTTCAGCATCCCTCCAGTGAGCTATTCTGATTGTTACCAGCTAAGAACTTGACCCTTCCAGCTTCATTAAAAAAATATATATGTCCTAAGAGAGTAGTATAAGATTTGAGACAGGGTTGGCTCAACTCTGCACTTTCTGTACCCCCTGAGTTCTGGGAAATAAAACTTTCCAGATATTAAAACTTTCACTTCTGCAGGACCTGCTCAGTTTTTGAGATGTTATGGTCCATGGTGCAAAGGTCAGATTACACCCAGTATTTACTAGGGTCCCTAAAGGACCAGTACTGTTTCTTCATGTCTTCCCTAACAACCTGCATGTGAGACAAGAGTGCACTTGCAGAATCATAGAATCAGAGAATAAACAGGTTGGAAGAGACCCACCGGATCATCGAGTCCAACCATTCCTATCAATCACTAAACCATGCCCCTCAGCACCTCGTCCACCCGTGCCTTAAACACCTCCAGGGAAGGTGAATCAACCACCTCCCTGGGCAGCCTGTTCCAGTGCCCAATGACCCTTTCTGTGAAGAATTTTTTCCTAATGTCCAGCCTGATCCTCCCCTGGCGGAGCTTGAGGCCATTCCCTCTTGTCCTGTCCCCTGTCATTTGGGAGAAGAGGCCAGCTCCCTCCTCTCTACAACGTCCTTTCAGGTAGTTGTAGAGAGCAATGAGGTCTCCCCTCAGCCTCCTCTTCTACAGGCTAAACAAACCCAGCTCTCTCAGCCATTCCTCGTAAGGCCTGTTCTCCAGCCCCCTCACCAGCTTTGTTGCTCTTCTCTGGACTCGCTCCAGAGCCTCAACATCCTTCTTGTGGTGAGGGGCCCAGAACTGAACACAGTATTCAAGGAGCGGCCTCACCAGTGCCGAGTACAGAGGGAGGATAACCTCCCAAAGGTTGTGAGAAGGCCTCCCCGTCGGGGAATCGAACCCTAGTCTCCCGCGTGACAGGCGGGGATACTCACCTATTTACTAAGGAGGAACCGCCTCATTATGTTTGTGAATGACATCAAACTGAGGGAAACAGTCAGTATGGTCAAGGGCATGGCCATCAATCAGAGGAACCTTGACAGGCTGGATAAATAGGCTCATAGGAACCTCATAAGGTTCAATAAGAGGAAGTCTTTGTCTTAGTGCTGCTTGTCTATGAAATAGCTTTGCAGAAAAGGATGTGGTGGGCAACAAGGGCAGCATACACTGGCTGCAAAGAAGTTCAGCCCCCTCTTGGGCTGCCTTAGGAAGACTGTAGCCAGGTAGGTCCAGGACAATGACTGTTCCCTTCTGGTTTGCAGTTGTAAGACCACATCTGGAGCACTTTGTGCAGAAAACAGGAATTGTCTGGGCTAGGCTCCTTGAGGACCTCATCTAATGAGTGTTCATAGAGCATAACTATTTCATGTTAGCAGGCTCAACGCAATAGGGTTGCCAATGGCAAAGACCTCTGGGTCTTCAGCTGGTGTTGTGCTGGTATTGCATAATTATCCCACCACTGACAGTAGATTTTCACTGTTAGTTGTTTTGTTTTGGTTTTTTTTCCTGGGAGAGAAAAAGGTCAGCAATTGGCTTCCAGTCCACAAACTGAAGGAGTTTTTGAGGGGTTTAAGGGCAGCTGTTATTGCTGAGGTGGTGTTACCTCATCAACAGCTGGTCTAAGGCAATGCAAAGGCTGATGTGAAATCCAGATCTTTAGCTACATACAGGTTTAAGTGGCCTAAGCAAGGAGGATTTGGTTTCATTCCTACAAAGGAGTCTGGGTCTGCTGGACGCCACTGTTATCACTGACCTGAAAGTAATTTTGGAGTTTGACTGTCCCTCAGCTGCTATGATATGTGGTTGGTGCCCTTCAGCCCCATGTAATTCAGACACACATCTTGGCCCTGAGGAAGCTGTTGACCAATGCATGTCTGCAGGTAGCCAGAGAGCAGAGCCCAGTGGCATCCTGCACTGATGTAGCTCATTCTGCCTCTCCTGAGCAGAGGATCATCCACTTCCACTTACGGAGCTGCACTCCCCTCCACTCCTTAGAAGCAATACAAAATGTGAAATTAATATCAAAATGAAGAGAGAAAACACAGGAAGACCCAGTGGGTCTAGCATTCACTTTTTTATTGTTTAATGAGCTGAACATCAGGCTGGAGCCAGATAACAAACTGAATGTAGAATGTAATTTCCTTCTGTTAAAGAAAGTAATATAACACGCTTTAAAAACTGAAGCTGAAGTAAAGCAAACCCAGAATGTTCGAGCGAGACGTGTAGGTGATTTCATTGTCAATAATTTAAGACAACTTACATTCAAAAACTGCCTCAGCATAGAGGACTGAAAAAAAAAGTAGCCTTCAGCACAGCTCTGTGTGTGCCACCCTTAGAGGAGATTAATCCTAGTCCCAGCAGCATGATCTGTCTGGAATAGACCTCAAAGCAGTTTGTTAACAGAGCATGGAGTAACAGGAAGGCTTTAGAGGAGTGCTTAGGGCCAGAATAGTAGCAATTAAGTTCATGATTGCATTTTTTTGGGGAGCCAGTCTGAGCTCACCGGTTTCTTACAACGTTGTCGTGTTTTGTGGTAGCAAATGGAAAAAGAGTGGTATAGTAATTTATGCTGTGTCTTTAAAAGAAAGAAAAGTACAATCAGTAATTACTATCATGCTGTTCTTGATCATACAGAGAAAGTGTATACCAGCTTGAAGGACACATCCCATCTAGAACTGATGGAAGTGGAATTTATTCAGTCCTAGACAATATTTCATGGGCAAGATGGATCTAGCTAACAGATTTTGAGAGTTTAAACCAGGACCTTTTTTTGAAATAACTCATAATGATGCACCTCATCACCATTACTTGCATTCTATACTTGAGAGGCAGCGAAGCCATCACTTCTTTCCATAGCTTGTTCCACTGATGAAATATATTTCTTTTTGAAATCTTGACCTTTCTGATCTGAAGGCCCCTGACCTGCATCCGTACATCAGCTTGAGTTCTCAACCAGACAGAAGTCCTTTCCATATGATGCTTTGTCTTTCCAAGAGACAACAGTACTTATTATGGTAATTCTCAAAAAAAACTGGGTCAAATTTAAGCCTTGGCTAAACAGACCCAAATCTTGCAGCCTTTTCCTGTACAACGGTAGTTGTGACCTTGGACAAAAATACTCTGCTCCAGGGAACTTTTGGAGAGCGAAGGCTGTATCTGTGGCAGTGTGGCTCTGCCTCAGCTACTCCTGTCAGAGGTAAAAGGGTTGAGATGAAGACGATATTCCCCAGCAATGGTAAGTGGCTTCTTCAGAGGTGAGTTTCAAAGCAATGCTTGGCACACAGATGACTGCTCCTAATCTGAAATATCTGAAAGTATCTGATACACTGTTATTTCAGCAGGCGGGAAAAAAAAATCAGATCCAATTCTCTATGCAAAGAGTTAAATCAGACAACACAGAGAGATAATAACTAAAATTGAACTTGTATTTATGAGCTCATGTTCACAACCACCACTGTCAACTGATTGTACCACGTGCCAGTAAATAACAGACAATGTTGAGATCACACTCTCCTATTATTAGAAACATAATAGTCATATCTTGTTTAAAAACCTGTTTTAAAATCTGTTGCCACCTGGAAAACTAGACTAAACAGAGGAAGAATTAAGGTTATCTACAAATATTCTGAGTAGAAACATAATTAGGGCTGTAATTAGTGTTATCATTTAGTAGGCAATGTAGACAAGCCTGAGAAGATAAGCCACTATCAGTTGCTGTTGAGGGCTAAAGTGATTATTGAGCTTGTAAGTTTGGGCCATGTGTTTTCCTGGCAATGTGGAAATAACATTGAACAACTTCCAAAATCTCAAGGCAGAACTGCAGGTTTATTCTCCTAAAAAGCTTTCCCAGCATGGCACCATGAGCACAAGTAAGGTGCTCATGTTTGCCAGAGCCTGCTTACATCTCTCCAGCCCCAGGGCAATGGAGTTTGAAGGACAAGTCTGTAAAGTGGGGTGTAAAGCTGCTTGCTGAGCAGCATACAGCTAGTTCCTCCAGGTGTGGCCCCCATCCCCCAGGGCCCATGCTTCCCAGCCACCTCTGATTCACTCATGTTACCAGGAGGCAAAGCACCCAGGACTGCTGCACAGCACCTGCAAGGTCAGGCTGAAGACTTTCCCTGCAATAAGAAGGAACTACAAGCTAAGATGTAAGACCAAAACAATTTTTAGGACAAACCACAGCAAACAGGTTGAGCCTTTAAATGAACATGTTGCAGGATGCATAAAAGTCAAGTTGAGAACTCTACATACCCCTGAAATGCATGGCTATAAGATATGGGAGAAGCCCCCTTGGAGCATCTCCCAGCCTGCTGTAAGGTCACAGTGGAGGGCAGCCAGCTCTGCAGCACAATGTATTGAGGCTGCACCTCAAATACTGTGCTCAGTTTTGAGCCTCTCACTATAACCAAGACATTGAGGTCCTGGAGTGTGTCCAGAGAAGAGCAACAAAGCTGGTGAAGGGGCTGGAGAACAAGTCTTATGAGGAGCGGCTGAGGGAACTGGGGTTGTTTTCCTTGGAGAAGAGAAGCGTGTTGGTCTCTTCTCCCAAGTGATAGGTGATAGGACAAGAGAGAATGGCCTTAAGCTGCATTATGGGAAGTTTAGATTGGATATCAGGAAAAATTTCTTCATAGAAAGGGTTATCAAGCACAGGAACAGCTACCCAAGGAGATGGTTGAGTCACCATCCCTGGAGGTATTTAAAAGACAGGTAGATGAGGTGCTTAGGGATATGATTTAGTAGTGGACAGGTATGGTTGGAGTTGATGATGTCTAAGGTCTTTTTCAACCTTATGATTCTACGTTTTATTCCCCTCTGCTTCCTCTAGCCTCTTGCCACCAAGACAGGCAACCCTCCAGCACACTCACTCTTCCTTGGAGTTGCATTTCCCAGCTTTCCCAGGCATATACCACATCTGCCACCAGGGATCTATTGCTGTAATTTCTTGCCACATGGAAACCCACGCAGGATTATGTACTGGGACCTCTGTGCTTCCACTTTGCTCCCTGGCACCCACAGGGGAACTGGCAGCACCTTATCTAGAATTCATTGTCTGCATTGCTCCATGAGCATGGGGTTGTCCCCAGTAGGGACCTTCAACACTCAGTAAGGAGCGAAGAGCTGGGAAAAAGCAGCTTGGTGCCACAGGCAGCTGGCAGAGGTCAGTGTATCTCCACAGAGGCTATAAAGGTTAACATGGTTGTCACTTGCTCACAGACTAATCCAGAAGGCACAGGCAGCTCCCTGGCAGCCCTCTCTTTCTGCTGCTGTGGCTGCAAACAGCCCACAAGGAATTAGGAGTAAGCTGGGAAAGCAGCAGGTCTGAGGGGCTTGATAAGCTTTTCCCCAAAACTGTCTTTTCCTTGGAGCAGATCATGTGCTCCTGTTAAACACAGCAAACCAGTAGCAGCCCCCTGATTCTTTGAAGTCGCTGATGTTTTCCAGCTTGCTGAGCTGCTTAGTGAGAAACCCTCATTTTCTTTCCAGAAACAGAAAATTGAGTCAGAACTTGCTTTCCTTCAGATAACTGATCTTTTTCTTCCTCTGGAAATACTCAGTGGACCTGTTTTTATCTGTGCAGTGTTTACTTTCCAGGAGGCTTTGCCATGTTTGCAGCTCCACTGGTTTTTTTACCTCAAGCTTCTCCACAAAATACACAGAGTCCAGGGCCAATCCCTGCTGTTGGGAGGGTAAATCCACCTCCAAGACAGAAAGGACTGATTTCCTCATTACTTTTTCTTTTCTTGGTTCTGTTTTGACATTTTATCTTCCTTCATGCTACATGAACAGGAAGCTTTAAGAGCAGCTGTGAATCTTCTATCTGCCTTACATCCTTCAGCTCTGCTATTTTTATGCTATCAGTTGTTTTTATACATGTGCCTCTACATTCATGGGATAAAATGAAGATGGCAGAACATCTCTTATTACAAATTCCATTATGTATAAGAAGGCTGTTCCCCTTATTCGAACTTATCCAGTAATCTTTACTGCTCTCAATTTATAGTAACTATAATTCCAGAAGATCCTTGGATACCTCACAGTGGTTTTTTTAGCATGAATAGGTTTTACAGCTGGTCGAGGTCTTACACTACAGGGAAATTTATACTTAAACATCTGCTCTTAAACGCCCTTCAGCTAGTCAAGGTGGTTACAAATTCATCCACAACACCCGCTGGAAAATATAAAAAATCTACTGCCCTAGTTTAATGTACCAAAGTATTTGTTATTTTACTGACAGTCTGGATTACAGGAAGGAAGATGTCAGGAATCTTTAGATTCATGTCAGACCTCTTAATTTTTGGTTATTTCTCAGGGGTAGGGAAAAACTGTCTCCTTTTTTTCCATTTGTACATCTTGTGAAACATGCTCAGAAGTGCACTAGTTCAGTGTTGCTGTAAGTACACAGTCTTACAGGTCCTAACAGGTAGGAAAACATGTACACTTATTTCTGTGCCCTAAAACTTTTGATAATGATTTGATGAAGCTCATTGTGTCAGGCTTACGCTACGCACATACTAAAAACTAGTCCTTGATAGAAAAAGTGCATAGCCGAGAGCTGAAACCTCCAAAAGGTTGTAGATTCCCATTGCTGCCACAAGTAGTGCCTTGTTTGAGACAATAGGGTAAGCATCTCTGTAAACACTTCTGACTTACTGAATTACTTAATGATGTCCCTTCACATCTTTGCTTCTTTTATTTTGTTTTAAAAAAGACAACCAGACCTGAAGAGTCATCTTCATATAAACCAGCCTGGCTTCATGTGTTTGCCCACTTGAATGAGGTCCTGTGTAGTTATTCTCCATGGAGCAGGTTTTCCCAGTGGTTTTC